>NC_092190.1:19898689-20212261 GCF_043641665.1 Enoplosus armatus | reverse complement strand
GTGTGTGTGCACTTATTTACAATATAGTAATAATATTGCTCTTACCTGATAGGAGGCAACCACATAGTCTTTTACTCCAGGGGGATGCTCACCAGTGCCATACCCAGCATGGCTCACCACCCAGGGGCTACTGAATGTGTTCCATGTCTTGACCCTGTCTCCAAACCTGGAGAAGCAGAAGTCCGCATAGTCCTTGAAGGCTTCAACAATGGAAGCGTTGGTCCATCCACCATAGTCCTGGAGTGCCTGGGGCAGATCCCAGTGGTAGAGCGTGACAACAGGTTGTATGCCAGACTCAATGAGAGCATTGATCAGCTTGTCATAGTAGAGAGCCCCTTTCTCTGATAGGGAACCCCGGTGGCCTGAGGGAAGAATACGGGCCCAGGAGATGGAAAACTGGTAGGTGTTGACATGGAGACCTCGCAGGAGGTAGACATCATAATCCACCTTGTGGTAACTGTCACAAGCTAGATCAGCTGTCTGGTTATCAAAAACCTTGTTTTCATGACCAAAACGGTCCCAAATGGTCTCTCCCTTCCCATCTTCTGACCAGCCACCTTCAACTTTGAAGGACTCACTGGAGGTGGCCCATTGGAAGCCAGAGGGGAATGATTCATTGAGGAAAAGATCTCGTTCTGTTGTGGTCTGGGACCCAAACTTATTCCACACATTCTGATAACTATTTATAAATGCTGTAATTCCATTGTAGTCTGAAATACCATTACTGTTGGAAAAGAGAAGGAATAAAACAATTTAAACACATATACATGAAACAGACTTTGTCAATACATATTCAATTTATTTCTATTTCACCAAGATATATTGTCACCTGGTTAGGATGTCCTGCATGTCCAGCTTACCCAACATTTCCATCATGTCACATCCCACAATATTCAGGTTATTGTTGTTCAAGACTGTGATGAGTGCAAGAGAAAGTTGCTGACTGATCAACATTAATATACAGAGGTAAAATATATATACATTCATTTTTGTTATATAACAAGATTAAGAGTCTACAGCCATGCTAGCTGCTCTGTGAGGCTGTACTTAAAAGCACACAAGTGATTTGAGCTAAATGCTAGTGTCAGCATGCTAACATAGTGACAATGACAATGCTAACATGCTGATGCTAAGAAGGTATAGTGTTCACCATCTTAGCGCGCTAACATTTGCTAATTAGCACTAAACACAAAGTACGGCTGAGGCTTGTAAATGATTGTTGACATTAAACAATATGTGTTGCCTGTTTAAGACATTATGTAGTAAAAAGTAAGCTCTACAGCTGTGTTCCACCACGCACGTGATTTTCCTTGTAAAACTATACTGGACCATAGCAAGAAGAATTTACGCTAATCACTGCCATATGATAACACTCCCAATAAAGCTCTAACCCTAACCCTATTATTGTACAAGTTAAGATATTGCAATCTACAACAGGCTGGCCTCGATGCCTAGTCACAGTCTGTTTGGTCATTAAAAACACATGATTGTAATGGTTGTCAAATATGTGTATGTTAAACGAGGAAAATGAGATAACAAGGCAAGAAAATAATTTCATTGTGACTTTGAATGAAAATATTAGCCACCAAAAGCTACAGAAAAGTGATATTAAGTCAGCTGTAATGCTATTTACCTTGTAGGAAATTGCCAAGGAGTTGGAATTGACTGTAGGAACAACTATCAACAGTCATCTTGTATATCAGGATAGGCAAATCCCCACTGGACATCTACAACATAACGTAACATGCATGTGGCTGCAGTGTAATGGAAATACAGAATTTAAAATGCAAAGTGAAAAGAAACACCCTCTAATGTTTACCTTACCCGCACGCTGCTCAGCTCCTGTGCAAAGTTTGATGCAGAGGCACAGTTATATTCAATGTGCACTGACAAGAAATCCATCTGCTCAAAATAGGAGATACAGCACAGCATGTCATCACACTCAATGTCTCTTAATGAAAAACACACTTCTACTAATACATGCATACATGTGGGTAATAGAGAGCTGAGTTATCTGCCTTTAGATTGTAAAAAGAAACCCTCTATGACACAGACAAAACATACAGATTTCACACAGAAAGGACCAAATCATATTGTGATCTACTTTATACACACACACACCCATTTTTAAAATAGATGTATAATAATGGTCTGGTATGCTTTGTTGTTGTGCGATGAGTGTGTAAGAGGGCAGAGACAGACATGTACAACAAGCTGTTGACACGTAATCCTTGAGCACTTATTATCAGATCATTAGATAAGATAAGGAGAGGCATAAAACATTTTGAAAGGCTAACAATATACTTTGGAGCATGCTGAATCAAATTTAGAAAATAAGACAACACCAGGACGCTTGCCTCAATGAGATCGTCACTTCTAGGTGGACGTCTGTGCAAAGAGGAAGCTTTGCAGGAAAGCTACCAAGAGGTCGAATGCATCAGTAAAACAACTGCAGGACTTGTGGTGCAGTCTGACCCCTTCATACACACAACGACTAATATAGTAGAAGAAACATGAAAGAACAACTTGTATAGTATCATTTAAATTGCGTGAAATCAAAGACCAAACTAGACATTTTCAGTCTTAATTTTTAAAGACATGTTTGGTGGATATATAGGGGAGCATCATTCCAACAGGCTGTTTCTCCTCTGCAAGAACAAAGGAAAGGAACACCTGTGGGTAGAAAGTATTTTTCATAGGTCTCTCTGAGGCCTTCAGCTAAACTCCTAAATCCAAATGAGCTAACTGAGATTTGTCTAAGTATATGCCAAAAAAAACAATTCTATTTATTGTTCCATTATTGAAGTGTATTGCTTATTTTAAATATATTCATTAAGACAGGTAGACTTCAAGGTTGACATAATATCCATATGAACATTACTAACCATTTCTTTTTATCTTGATTTGCCATTTTCAAATGGTTTTCATGTGGAGCCTAATAGCAACAGCACCTGAGCTTTATGCATAAGAGAATAGAAGATGTAGCTTACTGTCGTTGAACCTTTGATCTGGGGAAGAATTGCAACGTCACTAGCTCTCAGCCCAATTGACAGATGTCTCCCTGTGAATATGGAAGCATAAAGGCACTCTCATCACAATGTAAAATATATATGATACATATTCAATTTCCACCAGCTGAGGAGTATGTGACAGACTTTGTTTTCAGCTAAGCATGAATAGACCTGACTTTTCACTGAGGATATTTTGCCAAAGCACAGGAGTAAATAGTAAAATCAATGCTGCTTCAGTTTCAGGGACCTTTTTTGTGCATGCTGGCTCACTGTCACACTGTCATGTCTTACTGCGACACTTGAATATGACAGGCAATTGTTAATGTTATTAGAACCTGTGCTTTTCCTAACATGACAAGTCAAAATGTCTGCCTGTTGGCCACAGTTGCCAGTGAAATGCACGCTCAGATTCTTTTATTGATCTCACTTGGATGGATCATTGAGATAGGCATGATAATCTACACATGTGATCTGTGCCATAAATCATATACGAAAAAAGGTTATCAGTTGGTCATAAAGTAACCATTTTTACAATTTGTCACACACTGAAAGGACAATATATTACTTAACATATTAATGCTTCAATAATATGTTAAATGATTATGGGAGACAACAAATAATTCTTGCTTGTATTTAACTATTAAAACACAGTGACAAAAAAACAATCCTGAAAACAATCAATCAATCAAATCTCAGTCTTACTTACCTTTGTCAGGAAACTGTTGATAGTAGAGCTGGTAAATGTTCTTGTGGAGTTGGAGGATATTTTGCAGAGGACTGGGAGCACCTGCAGGCTGCCCATCATGCCCAACATCGTCCAAGTCACTCAGTGTCACCCATGAGAGTGCCAGAGCTCCAAACTCCTGGAAGGCAAACTCCGCATACTGCTGAAACATCTCTACCAGCTCCCGGCTCTCCCAGCCTCCATACGTTGATCTCAGAGTGTCTGGCACTGTGGATCCATGGAGGATGACCAGAGGCTGAAGGCCCACCTCCAGCAGCTGTTTCAGCAGAGTCTGGTAACAGGTAACCACAGCCTGTTGGGGCTGGCTGGAGAGGCCTGTAGGTAGGAGCTGAGCCCATGACAGCTGCACTTTAAAGTGGGTCACCCCTCTGTTCTGGAGGTACTCAAAGTACTGTTTAGAGCCTGGAGGTATGGGATGGCTGCAGTCAAAGGCATCGTTCACTGCACTGCCTGAGCTTCTCGCCAGCCACTTTGTCAGAGGACCTGCAACAAGCATGAAGTCTTCCTCCCCATTCACATCACTGCTCCGGCAACCATATAGACAAAAGACATACAGAGACGCAACCCACAATAGATACCTCATTGTGGCTTGAAAAGGATGGACTGATATTATCCACTGATAGCCAAGCTCTTTAAAGCTATAGTGTTTTCTTATTATTGCATCGTTACACAGTTAAGATAGATATCACATCCAAGCGGTGCAAGTTACAGTGTTTTATTGCAGCTGTGTGATACGGTCAGGAAGACTCTGGACTCACACATGTCAAGTGATAACCGCATCCCTCTATTGCACTCATTTTTGAAAACCATGAAATGTGTAGTTACAACATGCTATTTAAAACATGTTGTATGTTGCCTCATTAAATAGGTAAAGTGTGAGAGGGACTATAGCAGCAGACCAAGAAATACATCTGAGCAGCCAAAGTAAGTTCAGATTAGTGACAATTCATTTCTGTTGTTAATTTCAGACCAGCTATCATGGTATCCTTCATAAACTATTATCAACAGACCCACTCTCTGGTTATTAAACTCTCTTAAACCTCTTGGGTTGCAAAAACATGGCTAATCAAATCTCTTAAAGGTTAAAGATCAACGACTTTGAATTCAGAGACTTTTTGCATTCACTAAGGATGGATATGTCTCAGGATGGGCATAATAGATATTAATGTAATAAATGATGTTTTGTGATCTTTTGTTTGCATGTTGCCTGTGGTTTATAATGTACTTAGTTATTAAATGGGTTGAATTCAGCTACATTACACAGTATGTTTTCATGAACACACACCTGCAAATACACTATTATAATACACTAATATTACTATAAGATGGATTGCATATCCAACGGAATACAACAATGAGTAAGCGTTATATAGCCAGTAATAAATCTCATTACTCCAATACATGCTGTGTCAGAGTCCTGGGTGTGAAGAAAAACAAAAATTACGCACCTTTCGTACAGGGGGTGTAGCTCAGACTCATGCAGCCCTTTCTCATTATTATCTGGCCATAAATAAAAGTTAATGATGGTAATTTACTATATATATATATATATATATATATATATATATATATATGGAATTACCATCATATATATATATATATTTACTATATACAGTATATATATATACCAGATACTCTCCCTATATATATATATATATATATATATATATATATATATATACCGTATATATATAGAATTACCATCATTAACTTGATATATTACATATAGGTGTAGATGGTCATTAAAGCTTACAGACAACAACATTGGCGCTATACTGCCTTGAATATTGTGTAACTTTAGTACAAGTGCTCAAATTCATCAAAAATGATATGAGCTGACTTCAGCACTGCCAGTTGTTATGACAACAATCTTCACCTTCACCTGCAGATACTCTCCCTGGGCCCCATGAACATGTGAACCCTGAACCACTGTGTTGTTGACGCGCAGGAAACGTTAGCTAAATTGTTACTCATTATATTGTTGTCTTTAAAAATGTTTTATATCACATTCTGTTATATCCCCCAAAAATGTTAAGTGCATTATCTATTGATAATATCAAAACTCAGGATGAACTTAAAAAAGAGCCCAAACTGTTGTTTATTTTACCTGTCAGTACAATTGACAATGTAAAAAGAAGCATTCAAATTGAATTTTTTTTCTATTTTGTTGTAATTCTGCATTATAATACTGATTATGTCTTGATTATGTGTTTCCCTGATGCCTTGAGCCTGTAGGGTTTAAAAAACAAATAGGCTGTTGCAACTGGTGCACTGACTAACGCTTTAGTATTCACATCTGTATTGCATCCATATGGCGCAAAAATCCTTTGCAACACTAGTGTGATATTATTATTTATTATTATTTTTTTTTTCTAGAATTTCCTCCTTGACCTCTACACACATATTGTTTTTTTACCTTTCATCGTAAATCTCTTCTGCCTCCTGTTTGACCTTTTGTATTTTATCAGAAGCGTTCAAGGCTGTGAGTAGCAGCTGTGGCGGCCCCTGCATACAGTAGTGTCAATTATGAAACTCTCTGGTCTGACTGAAAGTTCAAGCTTGTAAACAGCGCTGCTATAAAAGGTTAGCCACCCAACGGCTCATTGACTTCCCCACACTTAGACAAAATGTCGTTACTGGGGAAACTTCTCTCTCTGTGTTTGATCACTGTGTATGGGTGCATGGGCCAGAAACATGATGATCAGCATCAGGCCATGTTTCTTGCAGGTCCCATGACCAACGCACAGGTGAAAAGCCTGAATGACAAACCCTCTGAAGGGGCGGTGTTGGACACCTTTGACTGCAGCTATCTCATACCTCCAGGCTCTAAACAGTATTTTGAGTACATAGAGAGCAGAGGAGTGACCCACTTTAAAGTACAGCTGTCATGGGCTCAGCTCCTACCTACAGGCCTCTCCAGCCAGCCCCAACAGGCTGTGGTGACCTGTTACCAGACTCTGCTGAAACAGCTGCTGGAGGTGGGCCTTCAGCCTCTGGTCATCCTCCATGGATCCACAGTGCCAGACACTCTGAGATCAAGGTGTGGAGGCTGGGAGAGCCGGGAGCTGGTAGAGATGTTTCAGCAGTATGCAGAGTTTGTGTTTATAGAGCTTGGAGAGCTGGCGGAGACCTGGGTAACACTCAGCAGCTTGGATGAGCTGAGGGACGCTGAGCTGCAAAACGCTCTCGATGCACATGCTGGTGTCTACCACCGCTACCACCAACTGTTTCCTAGGAGAGGTAGGAGATCAATATTTTATTGCATTATGTGCCGAGCTTGGATAACATAATTAGAAAGCCGTAGCTTGTTGCCTGTATGGAATGGGAAAATATTAATCAGTGTGTCATATGCAAATCATTATACAAATGTGCTATTTTTCTAACCTCTCATACCCTTATTTTTCCCTTTAATTTCCCCATTAAGTAGTCTGAAATAGAAAAAAAGTTCCCACATCGCATGCTTTTTCTAGCTCATTATTACCATGTATAGCTGCTCCACAACATCAAATGGGCATGTCTTGCACAACATTTCCCCCAAATTTTACTTGTTGTATTTGGTACTTTTGAAAATGTTTTGATATTAATTTGTATTAAAATGATATTGATTTGCTGCTTAACCACACCACATCTGTTTATGATGGTGACCCACAGCAGGATTAAAGAGGTTAACTGTCAGCATTAGTCACTAAATTCTTGTAAAGGTTTGTATTCATGGGTATGTAGATCGATAGATACATTGAGAACAGGGCTTCTTGTGATTCTTGTGGACACCAATAAAGTCCTGTCAGTCTGTTTTACATAATTTATTACAGTATTTACCTGTAATCACCATGACCGTATTAGGAGCAAATTAGAGTTGATTGGGCATATAATCATATTTTGGAAGCAACCTTTCTTATCTTCTGTTGTGTTTGTCCATCTTTATTAGATGTACAGTAATTATGGCGGTGCTTGATGAGATAAGGGCTTCCATATCTGTTTACCACATGTGCCAAAGTTCACGATAAGGGAATGAAGTATTGCAGGGGAAAGGAGAATGGGTTTTCTCTGTCTAACAGGGGAGGAAAGGCGTAGGTCAATAACTGAATTATGTGTTTCAGATGGAGGAGTGTCAGTTGGGGTAAAGGCCAATGAATTCCCAATCATTTGTGACACTCAGCTACTGGTGAGATCACACAGTCACACAGAACATAAGCATATTATTTTAAGAACAAATGTTGGGACTGTTTTCCTCAGCGGAATAGCAATACAATATGGCAGTACGACTATGTCAAGTTTCTCCCAATCGATAAAGCTGTTTGATAAACACATGTTTAGTTCATTTCATTTGTGCTAGGGAAAAGTAATATGCCACCCACATCCAGCGACACTCACACGTGTATCTTTTTTTCAGAAATATATAGATTTCCTCTCTATTAAAATTCAATATGACTGCACCGCTGGAAACAACCTGGCTGAGGAACTGCAAAGTGTTTTGGTATGTGGAAATGTATTAACAGTGTTCAGCTCTATAGACAAAAAAACTGTCAGCCCTTGCTGTCCTATTCTGGGGATTCTGTTATATGCATTTGGACTGAACATCCATATTTTCTTTTAGGGAAACTGTGGAGACAAACCCATTCTCTTTTATGAGGTGAACATCAATGACTGCTCTCCTTATCAGTTCCTGTCAGATACCAACATCTTAAAAGGTAATCTATATGGTCAATCAAGAGTCGCAAACATAGAAAAATGAATTAGTGAATTATTATAAGTTGATAACCGAATTGTATCAGAATCAGAATCAGAAATACTTTATTGATCCCCAGGGGGAAATTGCATAACAGATTGATACTTTTATTTGCATCCCTGTCAAAAATGCATCTAATCCTGATATATTGTGATGATAAGTAATGTTCAGTAGTCATATTCAGTCATTTATTTATCTAATACTATAATATAAGATAATATAATTTGATAACAATGTAGGATACATGCATTATATGATACATTCTTATACTTTTACAGTGCTGAGCAATGGAGACCACAATGTTCTTGGATTAGACATGGTGGATATGTTAAGCTCAGCCGACACTATCCCAAAAAGGTATGATACTGCATATAGACAATGATCTGCAATATGCCTTGAACCATCTCTATGACAATTCCTCTGTGTGTATGTCTGATAATAACCATTTCAGATCTTGTAATTGTATGACTTCACATAGAGTATTTGTAAAGCACAAACCACACAACAATTAGAAAGTAGTGTAGAGGTAGAAGTAGAAGTGAATTTAGGAGATTTTTAAGCCATTTAGAATCAATTTTGGACAATTTTGGACAAATGATTACCCAAAGTGAGGGACGGGGTGTCAGAGAACAGAGAAGACTGAACATAGATGTCATATTTGGTGCTACACTAATATACAGTATGTATGTATGTGTGAGTGTGTGTATAGTGAGAGGGGAAGGCACTGAAAAAATGGAAACCACTTTACTATTACAGCATGTGTTAAAATAAAATTATATTTTGGCAGCTTGGTTCCACCTGTAAACTGTTCACACCAAACCAAGTGTAAAAACATATTTGTTCGAATTTTCCTCAAGCATTCCCATCTAATTTTATTTTGAACATCTTGTTCCTTTTATCTTCAGTCATTCACATCAAAGTGACAAAAACAGGAACTCTCCTCAAACATCATTATGTTCCACAACCTACTGCAAAACTTGGAGCAATTTTGCCACAATGACTTCATCTGAGCGAGATGCCTTCTTAATTGAATCCTTTCCGGTTGACTTCCAATGGGCCACCTCCAGTGAGTCCTTCAAAGTTGAAGGTGGCTGGTCAGAAGATGGGAAGGGAGAGACCATTTGGGACCGTTTTGGTCATGAAAACAAGGTTTTTGATAACCAGACAGCTGATCTAGCTTGTGACAGTTACCACAAGGTGGATTATGATGTCTACCTCCTGCGAGGTCTTCATGTCAACACCTACCAGTTTTCCATCTCCTGGGCCCGTATTCTTCCCTCAGGTCACCGGGGTTCCCTATCAGAGAAAGGGGCTCTCTACTATGACAAGTTGATCAATGCTCTCATTGAGTCTGGCATACAACCTGTTGTCACGCTCTACCACTGGGATCTGCCCCAGGCACTCCAGGACTATGGTGGATGGACCAACGCTTCCATTGTTGAAGCCTTCAAGGACTATGCGGACTTCTGCTTCTCCAGGTTTGGAGACAGGGTCAAGACATGGAACACATTCAGTAGCCCCTGGGTGGTGAGCCATGCTGGGTATGGCACTGGTGAGCATCCCCCTGGAGTAAAAGACTATGTGGTTGCCTCCTATCAGGTAAGAGCAATATTATTACTATATTGTAAATAAGTGCACACACACAGCCATTCCTATACATTTACCTCACTATTTCTTTCATCTGTCCAGGCCACTCACAATATGCTGAAGTCCCATGCTGAGGCCTGGCATGTCTACAATGACAAGCACAGGAAGACACAAGGAGGGAAAGTGGGCATTGCATTGAACTCTGACTGGGCTGAGCCCATGGACCCCTCCAGACCTGAAGCCATAGCAGCTGCAGATCGCTACCTGCAGTTCATGCTGGGCTGGTTTGCACATCCCATATTTGTAGATGGAGATTATCCTGCAACACTCAAGACTCAGATAGAACATAAAAGAAATAAGTGTCCCCACTCTGAGCCTGCAAGACTTCCAGTTTTCACTGCTGAAGAGAGCCAGAGGATACGTGGAACAGCTGACTTTTTGGGATTAAACCACTATACCTCCCGGTTGGTCAACAACAGTGATGGTAGCTGCACTCCTGGTCCTCAGGGGGTGGGTGACTTCCAGGCACATGTGGACCCATCATGGTCCTCTACAGCTTCTGACTGGATCTATTCTACACCTTGGGGTCTCCGAAGACTTCTAAACTACGTTTCCACAGAGTATTTGAATGTTACCAAAGTGCCTATCTACATAACTGGGAATGGTATGCCTACTGAATACAGTGGGGACACTCTCAATGACACCCATCGAATAGAGTACATGAGGAGTTACATCAATGAGGCCCTGAAAGGTATGTTGTTGAGAGTAGTTGCTTATTTGAATACATTTGTAATTTTATATACCTGTATTTTTACTTTAGACAAGGCTTTTGTCCCAAACATTTGAGATTACATTACAAAATGAATCTTTTGCACTTACTTACTTACCAAGTATATATGCTTACTCCTCATATATACTTGGGTATGCATTTCTTCTGGTAACTTTTTCAGAGCTTGTCATACAAGGTCATTTTAAACAATGTTTAGTGGCTGAATGTCTTTATCCTCTCAACAGCTATACATTTGGATGGAGTAAATGTGCAGCGGTTTACAGTCCAGTCACTCATGGATGGCTTTGAAGGTCCACAAGGCTACAGTGAACATTTTGGATTGCACCATGTCAACTTTGACCTGCCTGACAGACCCAGGACTCCAAAGCAGTCTGCCTATTTTTACTCCAAAGTTATTGAGAAAAATGGTTTTGCTTCCAAAAAACAGTTCTATTATGCACCAGAAGTGAAAAACATAGAATCAAATAAGATTTCCTCAATCCCACCTTCCACAGTCCCATCCCAAGCCAAAGATGTTTGGAGGAAATTCTCCAACCAAAGCAATTTTCAGAGAAAACTCTATCACTACGGCACTTTCCCACAGGGCTTCAGTTGGGGAGTATCGTCTTCGGCGTACCAGATTGAAGGTGGCTGGAATGCTGATGGGAAGGGGCCCAGCATCTGGGATACATTTACCCATAAACCTGGCAGTATTCCTGCTAATTCCAATGGAGATGTGGCCTGTGACAGCTACCACAGGCTTGAAGAAGACCTCTACATGCTTCGAGCTCTGCGGGTGAAGTCGTACAGATTTTCTTTGTCCTGGTCCAGGATCTTTCCTAATGGTCAGCGTACCTCCCTGAACCAGAAAGGTGTTGACTTCTACGATAGACTCATTGATGGCCTCTTAGCATATAACATCACCCCCATGGTGACACTCTACCACTGGGACCTTCCTCAAGCTTTGCAAAACCTTAGTGGCTGGGACAATGTAGACATGATTAACATCTATAATGACTTTTGTGACTTTTGCTTTGCCACCTTTGGTGACAGAGTGAAATTTTGGATGACCTTCAACCAGCCTCACACAATTGCATGGTCAGGATATGGACTTGGACAGATCCCACCAAATGTTAAGAATCCAGGAGTTGCACCGTACAGAGTTGCACACAACCTTATAAAAGCACACGCTAAGGCTTACCACACATATGATGATAAGTACCGCAAATCCCAAGGTGGTCGAGTGTCCATTGCGCTCAATGCTGATTGGATTGAACCTAAAGATGTTAATGTTCCCCGTGAAGTGATGGCTGCTGACCGTGCCCTGCAGTTCCAACTGGGTTGGTTTGCACACCCCATTTTCAAGAATGGTGACTATCCTGATGCAATGAAGTGGCAAGTTGGAAACAAAAGTGAACTCCAAGGTCTTTCAGAGACAAGACTGCCATCCTTCACTGAAGAAGAAAAGAGCTTCATTAAGGGAACTGCTGACATGTTCTGTGTAAATCATTACACTACAAAGATAGTAAGCCATGTTACAGCTCGGCTTACCCCTCACTCCTTTGAATATGATCGGGACTTGACAGAAGCAGAAGAAGGCGATTCACCAACTACTGCCATCAGTAGCCAGAGAGCTGTAGCATGGGGCTTGAGAAGACTTCTCAACTGGATCAAGGAGGAGTATGGAGATCCAGAGATTTACATTACTGAGAATGGAGTAGCTACAGACATTAAGACCACAGTTGATGACACAGACAGAGTATTTTACTACAAAACCTACGTTGATGAGGCTTTAAAGGGTGAGTCTGTTACTAAAGTTTTAGAACATACTGCTTGTTAGGTCCTTTACATGCTGAAGCTAAAATCTCGTGGACATGTGACTGTCAGGTGGTTCTCTTGAATTAGATGACACACATTAACACACACAGTACCCTTCGTGACCATGTGTTGGCCTGTGGACCAGTCACCATATTCTGTGAACTTATATGATATAGAATATAGAAGACAACAAATATTAACTTTTTATCACAAATTATGTTATCTCCATTCTAATATATTTTACACAGCTCATAATCTTGATGGTGTGAATGTGAAAGGATACATAGCAACATCTCTCATGGATTCTTTTGAGTGGCTCAATGGGTACAAAGTAGGATTTGGGCTGTACCACGTGGACTTCACTAACCCAAACCAGCCGAGGACACCCAAACGCTCAGCTCACTATTATTACCAAGTCATGAAGGACAACGGCTTCCCATTACCAGATGACGAGAAGATGCTTTATGGACAGTTTCCCCAAACTTTTAACTGGAGTACTGCCAGTGCCGCTTACCAGGTAAGCAATGTTGTCACTTTCACTCTTATACAATGGCAGAGTGCACTTGTGGTACACTGGCATGGTGGAGAGTCAGTTATTGCACCCGATGGAGCACAACGGGAGTGGTAACAATTGCTGGTACTGTAATATTTATAAATAATAACTTTTCTTTCATTTCAGATTGAAGGGAGCTGGAGAGCCCATGGAAAAGGACTGAGTATCTGGGACAAGTTTGCCCATACTCCTTTGAGAGTGGCCAACAGTGACAATGGTGATAATGCTTGTGATAGTTACAACAAGATTAATGAGGATGTGGAGGTGCTGAAGAAGCTGAAGGTGACCCACTATCGCTTGTCTGTATCCTGGCCCAGAGTGCTTCCTGATGGCACCAACAACCACATCAATGAAGCTGGACTGAACTATTACCATAGACTACTGGACGCCTTGGAAGCTGCTAATATTCAGCCCCAGGTAGGCAGTGTTGTTGTTTATTACCAATAATCGTTCCAACATGTAGTACTGTATTTGGACATTTTGACTTTGACGGCTCAAAGTGGTAATATAAAGAACATCAACAGTGTATGTCCATAACATATTTTATTGCCCAAAAAACAAAAACAAAAAAAACATTTGGCCCAAAGGGAAACACATCACCTGAAGAAAAGTATGTAGTACTGTAGTACAAATTTCCTCTCCTCTGTTTCTCAGGTGACCCTGTACCACTGGGACCTCCCCCTCGCTCTACAGAAAGTGGGGGGCTGGGAGAATGAAACCATTGTCCAGAGATTCAGAGATTATGCCGATGTGTTATTCAGCCAATTTGGGAGCAAAGTGAAGTTCTGGATCACTCTGAATGAACCTTACATTGTAGCCAACCTTGGCTATGGATATGGTACCTTTGCTCCAGGTAATCAAACAAATTTATTTAGAGATACTTCCTATAATCACCAATTTTTATCTCACAGTGTTCTTTTTATATGGATCAGCACTGTCTACTATATGTTTAAAAGTTGTTGAAATCACCTACCTTCACTTTCTTTCTTGCATAAAACCAGTGAGATGTCTTCAATAAACAATAGGCTTCATATATAAAAGTAGCTTCAGATAGATAAGATAAAAAATGTAAACTGAAACATCTTATCCCTTTTTTTGAGTCAAATCTTTCTATCACTGATCAGTGTATGTGAGAGAGTGACATAGTTAGTCAAAGCTAGAAAACAGAGAATAAATTGAACTTTTAGATCACATTTTAAAACTCAGAAACATATGTTATATGTGGTTTATTGCTTTTTAAAATTTTACACTGTATGATGATGAATGACAGCAATATTAATAACACCTCAAATGTTTCAGGCATTGTGGGAAAGCAATATATTGCAGCTCACAACCTGATCAAGGCCCATGCTGAGGCCTGGCACCTCTACAATGACAAGTACAGAGCAACGCAGGGTGGCCTCATCTCCATTACCATCAATTCTGATTGGGTGGAGCCAAGGAACCCATATAAGCAGGAGGATGTGGATGCAGCCAAGCGTTACTTGCAGGTAGACAAATAAATGTTGACACCAGAACTTGGTCTGCCACTTTATACAGGGTAATTTTTCACCCTCCCAGTTTACCAGATGGGTGGGGCTTCATGCATCAGCAACGTTCAGATAGTGTCAAGTAAATGAAAGCTCAAAAAATATTTCAAGTGTAGACTGAACTATTTTTCACTGAAACCTTCTGGGATTAATATAATTACCCCACACATCTGGTTTCCAAAGCAGGTTAAATTACAATAATCAATATATATAATATATCATTTATTCTGCAGTTCTTCATTGGCTGGTTTGCCCATCCCATCTTCAACGGTGATTATCCTGACTTAATGAAAACAGTCGTTTGTAAAAGAAGCCTTGCTGCAGGTCTCTCTCAATCACGGTAAATGAAAAATAATTTATGTACGATATTATTATGGCATAGACAGTCATTTGCTATACACTTCTGTCATGCTCTACTTCCCTCTAGTCTTGTTTATGATTTTGTTTAGTATACTTAAACTAATAGCTTTAAGAAGTAAGTGGCAGATGTATATTTGAGTACATCTTTAAGGTTTATGGAGAAACGCTGAATTTGGTTTTGACCAAAGACCCTCTCTTTCTAATAAAGGCTTCCTGAGTTCACCCCTGAGGAAGTCAAGAGGATCAAAGGGACTCATGATTACTTTGGCTTCAACCATTACTGCTCGGTTCTTTCATTCCCAGTTGATTTGGGAAATCAACAGGATTATGAAGGTGACAGGTAGGTTACAGGTTACTGTTTTACACCTAGATCACATGGGTGCTTTTTTGTACCTCACAGTACCTGAGCTGAAGATTGGTGACACAAGAGGGAATTAAACCCACAAATAAATGTCATACTTCTGCCTCTTTAAATGATCACATAAAGTAGATGCCGAATATGCCGACGTATTTGACTAATGCTGACTAATCCAATATCCAGGGGCACCGGAACCACTCACGACCGTACCTGGATTGAATCTGGCTCCTTCTGGCTGAAGATTACTCCATTTGGATTTAGGAAAATCCTAAAGTTTATCAAGGATGAGTATGGAAACCCCCCTGTCTATGTCACAGAGAATGGGATCTCAGAACGAGGAGCAGTGAACTTGAATGACATCCACAGAACGCACTATTATGAAAACTACATTAACCAGGCCCTGAAAGGTACCACAGTCAATAAAAACCATGTGTTGGACAGATTTATGGGCATTTTATTGCTTTTGTAAAATTTCACTTATCTTATTTTGCATTTCTGTCTTTCAAATTTACAGGTCAATAAGAGAGTAATGCTTTATTTGTTGTTATCGTGCACAACTGAACACCAAAACATTATCCTACAGTCTAATTTAGTCACGTTTTTGTAAGGTATGTGCATGTTAAATGTAACCAGTACTGCTGATCTTTCAGCCCATGTTTTGGATGGAGTTGATCTGAGAGGCTACACAGCCTGGTCTTTAATGGACAACTTTGAGTGGGCTGCTGGCTTCTCTGAGCGATTTGGACTTTTCTTTGTGAACCGCTCCAACCCCACTCTACCTCGCATCCCTAAAAACTCAGCTTCTCGCTATGCCTCCATCATCACCTGCAATGGTTTCCCGGACCCGGCCCTCGGGCCCCACGAGTGCTTGAACCCTGAACCTGAAGGTAACGCAATGCTAAGTCCACAGATTCTAAAACAATGTAATCATTGTAGGTTTCAGGGGGGAAAACTTCCTCCAGATTTTAATTCTGGAAAGTGTGAAAAACACGCTTGCGATAGCATGCAGATCATACACTATGAAAACCAAAACACATTTTTTAAAAACATCTGGTCTAAATGCAAAATACTGTATAAAGTTAACAGGAGTAAATAATAAAATGTTCCTTGTTTCTTGTCCCTCTGTTTTAACAGCTACAAATGTCCCCAATGTGACCACACCAGAGAACACTGTACATACAACTGTCCCTGTTGTGCCCCTGAACATGGTGGACTTCTTGGGTCTGGAGCTTTCCCCTCATGATGCTGAAGCTGCACTTTATGTCATCTTTGTATTTCTTCTTGTAAGTGCACTTGGTATTATCTTTGTTGTATATGGGCTGCTGAAAACCAGAAGACAGTTAAAGAGAGCAGCAGTAGAATCCGTCAAGATGGAGAGAATGTGAGGAAAGTTTTCGGCAGCTTGTCTGGATCCAGATCATACACACCTGGGTTGCTGAGTCATGAATGGCTGCCTATTTAGGTGCTGAATGAATGAAACTAAATGTAGATTTTCTTTTCAGAATGTTACAACAATATTTGTATAAGGTTTTGGGGCAGCAGACCTCTATTTTGATCAGAGCTTTAAAACAACTATGAAAATGTGCTGTTTGTCCGACGTCCAGGAAGAAAGAGGCGCAACATGTATTTAGAAATGAGATATTCAACTTCTTATTGAGACACTTGAAGGTAATGGAATTCTTTCAACAATATAAACATTTTTATAAATATGAATAAATTAAGCTTTTTGGTCGGTGAAATAAAACAATTTAAAGGCTGTGAACTAATTAATAGGTAATGACAGTTTGCCTCCCTAACATGGTATGATACAAAAATTCAAATCAACATTTGCAGTCACATAGTTACTCCAGTCTGTTTCATTTCAGCCATTTCTGTGCTTCTACTTCTTGCTATTACTGAACAAATCTGTATTGGATATTGGATAATATTGGATTCAAGCTTGTGTCACTTGGTTTGTCAATGTAATGTTGGGATCATTGCTGCTTCAGTGTTTCCAATATTTTATTTGCGCAATAAAGACTATACCTACAATGTTTTCAGACGCTTGTGTCACTGTCAATGAACGACCTCTGGATGGCGCCAGTGAATTATTTTCCATGTGGACGTTGGATGTGTTGCTGCTGTTGCTACAAAATGTAGCAGTTTCACATTTGTTAAATATTTCATGTGTTAGGTATATTAGATATAATATATTTAATATATATTATACATTTTTTAATATCTAACTAATGTAAAGCAAGAGATAAAGAAGGCTATGAATTGAAGACAAATTAAAGATCATGCCATTGACCTACAACCCTGATAAGGAATACATGTGACTGGAGGGTTTTCTGAGCTCTGACACTTTAACCTGCTTCATGCTGATGCAATGCTTACATAATTTCCCAATGGGACTAAAAAAGCACTTTATTCATCCATTGAATAGCTTGCAGGTACATCATCATTCTTAAACTACTGGGCAGTCAGCAGCTCCACTGTTTGAATTTAAGTGTCTTGCTTGAGGGGTCCTCAATAGGAGTGCTTAAAGAGGGGGAAGGGTATTTTCTTTTATTTATCCTCAACTTTTCACAGCACTGTCTTATGTGGACCGGGAATTTGAACCATTAATTCTCAGGACACGATCCCACAACTCTAGCTCCGCTTTCAGGTGCCACCAATGACCTCTGACTAGAAAACCATCACAGCCTGGAGGAGCCAGTCAGACAAGCCCCTGCATGTTTCTCCCACTCAATAACATGATCTGCACAAACAGCTCTTCCCTGACAAGGGGCTCGCAGGGCAAAATAAGCATCTTCTCTGCACTCCTGCCTGGATACTTACGTCTGGTCTCCAGGGCGACCCGTCTTCTCAACAGGATGTGCGCATTAACGCACGGTGGGTGTCTGTTCTGCACGCTCTCCCCTGCTAGCTCCTCAACAGCTCTGATCAACAAGGGGTCTGTTCAATATCTGAAACCCCAGAGTTTGTCAGGATGGGGTATGAGTCAAACTGGAGGAAAACATATTCGCTCATGGTTTTATGAAATGTTTTTAGGTCAAGTTGATTAACTTGCATAAAAGTTTGATGACTTGCACATGTATGAGTGCCTGCCAATCTGTGAGTTATAGGCCGACACACTCGTATAAGATGCTGCAAAGACTGAGGGAGTGGCACACAGTATGTGCAGTATATAAAGCATGACAGGCTGCATGCAGAGTACCAACTTGGTAATTCAATCATTAAAATCCAGTGGCAGCAGCAGCAGCTTTACAATTTGCATGAGTGAGTGTGTCTGTGTGTGTGTGTGTTTGTACTCCAACACATGACAATACACACAATGTGTTTCAACACAACCATCAAACTCATTTGCAACTATAAAGGAAGACAGAACCTTGAAATGGCTAAAAAAAACTTTTGGAACATCTGTCACATGCTATATTTATACAGTTAATTATGAAGTGCATCCATTGTTGAAGTTCAGAGTCAACCATTAAGTGGGAAATGACTTAGAGCTGTACCCTGCCACAGTCATGTCTTTTCAATCTGCTCAAATAAATCTCACAAAAGACTTAAAACATCACTTAAACACAGTACATTGTTTAATTAAATATATCAATAATATGTGGAGAGAGAACATACTGTTATAGATTGCTCTACCACCTTCATTATGTACCAAAGTGTGTTTATGAGAGTGATTTATTCCAGAGTAACAATTATACTGTACTCAGGGTCACATTGGACAGCCTCTTACTGAAAACGACTCATTTACAATACATTTCAATTTCATCTTAAATCACAATAGATGTCATATTATACACTGTTTCCTCATCTGTGCCCATGACAACCTCATAGGCACACACAAACAAACATAAGCAATATGCTACACACCCGCTGCTCTGCACAACCTCTCCATGTCTGTATGTGGCATTGGCACAAACATAGGACTTGATGCTGTGCTGTTGCTTTAATCAAATGCTTGCTGGGTGGAAGTCTCCCCTTTGTCTCATGAAGGCAGAGTGATGGTGATTGCAAACTGCTGCATGCCATCTTTGCTCCCTAGTAGGCCCTCTGCTTTTATGAGCACAAGATAGAACAGTTACTCTCATCAAGAGTTTTTGACAGCAAAGAAAACAGTTAAAATGTTGCTCTGAAGTTTCAGTTTGTTATGGATATTCATTCTGACTGTGTTCGATGGGTACTTACATTAAACTTCTGATATTCTAATCCAGTCTGACATACAATTGGTGCTTAAATTACATTTTACAAAAGCAAAAGCCGTTTTTTAGGGGTTTTTTTTGAGAAAAGAGGGGAGTGTTTTCCATTTTCTCTCTCTTTCCAGGAAAGAGACCGAGATCTTCCTAGTTGAAATTCTAGACTCAGGAAAACATTATTGTTAAAGAATCGTGTGGGATGGGCCGTTGGAATTGGAGCCTCCCAAAATGGAGGGGGGAATATTTTCATTCCAATAATAGTATGTTGTGATACTTTAAGAATGTTTCCAGCTGAGCCAAGGCTGTTGGAGCCAGCAGCCAGCAACACAGGTTTCTTAAGGTTACACCGAGTGTCGTTCTTTTAAAGTACAATTTTGATCAAATACAGGTATATAAAACTTTCAACTACTGTACATCACACAAAAGGCTCATTTCATAAACATAAACAAAGCCTGTCATTGGGTGACTGTGTTTCAGCAGCTCCCACTGCACTGGGATTAGGCATTGGCTTTAAAGTCCGATACTCACAACTTGCAGCTTCATGCCAATGTGTCACTTTGGGAATGGCTGCCATCATTGCACTATATTGGAAAATTTCAGTTGTAACAAAAAGTAAAAGAATCTGTAAAGAATCAGAGTGATAAATAGTTGTTGGGTGTTGTTGTGTCTGCTTCCCGTGGCAACCTTAGATGTGGAAATCCAGGTTGATGAACATGTAGCTGTGTGTTACTTTTATGAGTCTAATTAGTGAAGCGCATGCTCTCTCTCTCTCTCACACACACACACACACACACACACACACACACACACACTCACATGAACACACTGCCCTAAAAGAAACTGAGCTGCTTCCTTGTGTTGCGTCTTTTTTAAAGATAGACCATTATAGATCCGGACCATTATAATGGTACTTTGTGCAAATACTGTATATTTGTATCACTGTATATGTCTTCCAATGAACAACAAGAAAAAATTGTAGTGCAAATGTCAAAGATACTGTTTGCTTAGTTTTAGAACCGTCACATTACACAGTTTGTCCACCAGAGAGCACTGATGCAAGTTTAGTATAAAAATATCGATTATAGCTTTAAAGGAAAAAAACTATTATGTGTAAAAACATTTATGTTGGCTGACATATCTTTTATAACATATATACGTTAAACTTTCAAATAAAGATATTGGTATTGGCCTTGAAAATCCAGAATCGGTCAGACTATAGCCTAGTAAGACTAAATTGCTGTTAAAAAAAACAAAAACAAAAAAACACCAGTATTTTGCTGTGATAAACATGTTAATTTGGAAGAAGGCCTCACTGACAGTACGGATACAATTCATTTGATAGAGCCTAAGAAAACAGAACACCATCAGCTTAGGATGTAAAGACATCTGCCACCCAGATGTGAATTGTCTGGCTACTAAATCAAACTGGAAAAAGTATGCACATCATCACTACTTAACCCAGGCCTGATGTCAAACTACTAAAGACAAGCTCTAGTTTGGAAAAGGAAATAAAATACACATCAGGTAACAGGCTTGCATTAAATTCTAAGTGTACAGCACTTGTTTTAAAGCCAGTTAGAGACCACTGCTGTGTTAGAAGCAAAACTTCCAGAGGGAATCCTGCTAACCCTGTTTGAAATCACCCTATGTTGTTATTGAGATCATTATCGCAAATATTGCCTTTGACAGAATCAATTTCCTTGTTTTGTGCTCTGTGGTGCCATATCGGCTAAATGTTGCATTCTTCCTTCGTGATTCCAACTTCACAGGTCTCTGCAGGAAATAAAACAGGAATGGAAACTGGAGCAGGAAATTGAAAAGAGGGGTCCTGTTGTGTTGCGGAGACCGCTGTGCCTACTGCTATTTCCTCCAAACATGCCAGTGTACTCTCGCCAGATGTGTGTGTGCCCTGTCTGATAATCCTCACAGTCCTTCAGGGGAAAATTCTGGACATGTAATGCAATACTAGCCGTAACACTGTTGCTGTTTCAAAGATCCATTACCTTTTTATTGTTGGGGCACTGACATGGCGGTAGTGTGCCATTTGGCATCCTCGGCCCGTCTTGGCTCGTCCTTCATGGAGCCCCGGTTGGCTGTAGCACTTCAAAGGACATACGGCAGGATGGCACACAACAGCTGGCATACAGCTTGCTGTGTCTCTGTGGTTTACAGGCTGCTCACCAATGTTTACTGAGAGCCAAAGTCAGTTTAGAGTCTCTGCAGATTATAACACTTAATTTTCAGAGGTGAAAAGAGACATATAAGTTACACAGTCTGATTTTGATATTACAGTTTTCTTTTCTGCTGTGATTTGTATTCCTCTTCTGCATTATTTGATGTTATTTAGTACACAGAGGGATATAATATGAGATGGAGATGGGGGGGGGGGGGCAGACGAGACTAGACACAAACAAAATATTGTATATAATCCACTTTCAACAAATGGAAAATATCATTTTGACAATAGGTTTGTTCATTAAAAATCACAGTTGTGAGATGACAAATTCTCAGTTTCAACAGCACATATTAATTACCAAAATGAAAAGACAACCTTCACGCAATCAACTGTCAGGCTGTTATGTAACAGTATGTGACTTTTATTGAGTGTGCAACTGTACATGTCTGACAAGATCATTGCAAAGTCATCGTGTGCCTCCGCTCACCGAAGGGGTTGGAACAGCCTCGTCTGGCAGGTTGGATTGTTTGAAAATCCTAATTAGGTCTGGCTGTCTGGTGTGCCACTGGTCTCCGGGAAACAATTAGCAACAGCCCCACCATGACAGGATGTAGTCTGCCATTCTTCTGCTGGGTTCACTCACCCTGCTGAGTAGAACCAACCTGTGCTACTGACTCCCCAAAAACAAAACAAACAAACAGTGAGGAACTTTCTGGATCATCAGGTAGAGGAGCCATCTAATTAGTTCTATGACAGTAGTGCAATAAAAGGCATATTCTGTAGCAAATCCTGTTTGTTTATTTTACTATCTTCTGATATCATAATTGTTGTGATTTTGCACTGCACTCATTATAAAAACGTCTAAAAGTGTTATTTCTGGTAGTTCACTGCAGATATCCATATAAGTGTCTCCAGATGGTGGAAAGAGGTTTGATAGATTTGCAGTGAAATATTCACAGATGACGCTACATGACATCAGCAAACTGCACATTGCCGGTCTGTGATTAGGTATCATCAAAGAGAGGATACAACAAAAAGATATAAGAATATTAATTAAGTATATTTCGATTGTTTTTCAGTCTGAGACAATTTTGATCAGGCTCTTTGCTCTCGCAGACTGCTAGGAAAACTGATGCCCCTTAATAAACACATACATGAATGTTAGTAAAGTTAAGCTTAAGCAAAGCTTAAGACATGAGGAGGTTGGGATGGTGGAGGGAACTGCAGCAGCAAATGTGTTGACGTGGCTGCTTACATGATGTAAGGAGCGTGAAAATGTCAGTTTATAAGGCTGCTTTGTACACCTCTAGGGATGTGATTGTATATTACAAGTCAGCTGGTAGCCAAGCAGCTGATGAATTAGTGATGGTAAAGCATACAGTAAATGAAGCATCGGCTGATGCAAGCATGACGTCAGCGCTTTGCCTGAAACACAATGCTCAATTTGAATCAATCTCGTGAACCCAACATTCAGCAAATTATTACAAAAACAAATTGTTTCTTACGGGACACAGTTTCTGTTGACTCATGCGGCTGATTGTATCGTGTCAGATGAAACAATACCAACATTGTCTCATCAGCACTTCTTTCTGGTTCTTCTGCCTGGGACCACTGTCACATACCATTAAACCACGACATCCACGACCTTTGTCACATGTCTTCTCTCTCTCTCTCTCTGTATGCTCGTCTTACTCTTTCACTATGAAATTGAAACAAAAATGTAAAACATGGAAAGTGGAAAAAGTGAAACTGGATTTCATTTTTAGGGCCAAATGAGTCACTGACTGACTCATATGTCATTCACGGTCTCCACTGCAGCACATGAATGAGTCAAATGTAGTTAAACTGATTTAATACTGGATTCAACCTCGAGACGGGGTACGTTTGTGTTTTCAATATCAAATCTAATCATTCCCCAAATCTGATCACACATGGGACACTGGTCTCCAGTGTCAAAGACGTGTGCTTTGGGCTCCCTGCGGTGGATGTCACACTTCCTGGAAATAGCCTTGGAAATAAAATGTTGCCAGTGATCGTAAAACCAGGCAGCAGTTCTGCTTCGTCCAAACAGTCCACCATTGTACTTAGCAAAGCAAATGCATGGTACATATTTTGTGTGAGATAAGGCTGTGGGATCAGCTGCAAAACCAGGCTAATGATGTCTAGACCACAAACTGCCTTCTCAGGGGGAACCTCTACTAGAACACTGTTTCTCTGAGGTCCATTTCTAGATATTCAAATAAGGGAAAGTCTCTCTGAATAGAAAGGAAGAAATCAGTCTCTCTGCTTTGTTAAGGATTACTGGCTGAATCTGATCGGACAGTCAAACTTTGTTTAAATGCCATTTACAAAAAACAGCACAAACCATAATGTAGCAACATTTTGTGCAAATATTCATGGTCACTACAGGATGAATCCTACTAACTTTAGTGACCTCCTGCCTTTTCTTGTGGTGCCACCATGAGGTTGAGGTACAATATATCAACAACTAGCCTACTGGATGGATTGCCGTACATTTGGGACAGACGTTCATGATCCCCCCCCAGGTCAAACGGCAATAACTTTGGTGATCCCTTAACTTCTTCATCTAGGTCTACCAACCGGTCAAAATTTCCATTTTTCCGGTACTGTATGACCAAATACCTGCAAAACTAAAGACATTCCCACATGCCTCAGTACTTTATGTTTAGTGCTAAAACTGCTAATTAGCAAATTGTTAGCATGCTAGCACATTAAATGAGTATGACCACAAACCTGCTAAACATCAGCCTGTTAGCTTTCTCATTGTGAGCATGTTAGCATGTTAAGTACAGCCTCACAGAGTTTGTACCGAGGCTGCACTCCTAGTCTTGTTTTTACCGTGAGTAATAGAAACTCTGGGAACAGCACCAAAATGCCAAACACATTAACACACGTGTGCAGTCTGAAGACGCTTTACAGCCTAGTTACGGTAATAATAACAGAGCTAACAAGATCAGCTGGACATCTTTGACAAACAGATTGATTAAATGAAACTACCTATTGGGGTTCAACCACCGTGGTTAATACCAGTTATCTGCTTAATTGCTATTCTTGATTTTAAGAACACAATCAAAATGTTTCAAGGGGCTCAACAGTAAAAGTGCTTTCAGGGAAGAACATTTCAGCAGGGAACATACTAATTAGGAGTGAGAGATAGACTTCCCCTGGTGGATTTCACTGTTGACTGGAGTGCATGGTTAAATTCCCTGTAGGTGTTCAGTGTTTGGCTCCTTCCGTGTACTGAGGCGAGCACAACATGGTTTATAGAGAGGGTGATGGATTTATCAGTCCTATAGAATTACATCTGTAAAAACTGCTCGTTTAAAATATCACTCTGCTGCTGCTTTCACTCATCGGATTCCCAGTCTAGATTGCTTCACATGAGGGGAACCAGAACAGGTGCACGCATAGTAATACACTACATTTTAACTGATGCAAATGTAACTACTCAATGCCTTTGTTAACTTAACCGCTTTGTCCATAAATTCCATCCACCATTTATAGTATCTTTGCTGGTCTGAGAAGGCATACCTGATTAGAGTGATTACCTCTCTCCTGCATGCTACTGTGCTCTGTCAACAGACACTAAACACTTGTATTGAGCCGCCGTTACTGCGATGTTATTTCTCCTGAGCAGAGTATGATTATGTAATATGGTGCAAAAAGTACATGTGTTTGAAGTGTGTGCCCGTGTTTATTAGTGAACCTCTTAGGTGATTAGTTGTGGAGGGGAATCACGCAGGCCATGGGTTTAAATTACATGAGTGGCTCTTATTTCCAAAGGTCACCCAATAAAACAATCAGGCACTGATTTACAGTCAGAGTGAAGGGTTTGCAGGGTTTTGTGCATGTATGTAGGGGATTAACTTGACTTTTATGAAACGGCTTTCGCTACAGCCATAATGAGAGACCACTATAGGTGACTGTCATGATATGACTACGTCTGAGATGACATAGAAAAACTCTGGTAATAAGAAAAAAATGCATTCTTAATCGCCTTGAGCAGTCCGGTGAATCCAGGCGAGAGTTTCCTTTACAAACACATTATAAATAGTGAGGAATGAGTGTATAGCTAAATAGCTAAATGGAATATTTGAGGATCCATGTGCTGTTTGTAAATCACCACACTAATGCAAATATTTTCCTTTTTGCTATCGTTCTTATCTCTCAAGGGTTAGGGTTACATTGAATTAATGAAATGGGACAATCAGAGCTGCAGGGTTGCAGGGTTATTGCTTGATTATTTTTTTTACTGTATTTTATTTTATTCTTAAGGATCTGTCTACATATTTACTCATGGAAAAATTGCAATTGTGAAACTCATTTAAGCCACAATGAACCACACAATCTGCACTGTCTATGCTGAACAAGACAACAACAAAACCAACACGATGTGACTCTTTATCCAGCGGGTTTAAGTGCACAGCCCCAGTTATGTAATACATGATTATCCGCTGTTACCATAGTAATGCTGCTCAGCACTGGCGTGGGGATTGCACTGTGGTGAAAGTAAGAATCAAAGCGCTTTTCCCACCTCGCTGTCATACCTCGAGCTCTCTTTCTATGCACTAATGTGTTGGTGTTGTTGGTGGATTAGAGCGGTATTCTGTTTATCACACTGTCACAGGACTTTGACTCTGCTGGAATTGTTCTCCACAGCGCTTAGTCCCTTATGAATGTTCCTGAGGAGCATTACTGTGCGGGCTTGCGAACAAGTATGCAATCTGGAACATACTCTATAAAGCTTAGACATACAAAATGTACGGTATTTCTTATTTCTTGTCTCAGGTTCTGCGTAGGTAGAACATGGGGGACCGAAATGTGCTGTAACAAAACGAGGGATTGTTCGACTCTAGGAACAAGTATACACTTAATCCACCGAAATAATACATTTCATCTTATTGTGTTGAACTCTTAAGCCAAATCTAATGAAAAACACTAAAATAAAGAAGTGAAAAGTGAGAAGGAAACTGTCTTTTTCTGTAAATCTAGGAGGGATTATTTTGCAACATGGATGTGCTTTGAATTGAGCATCTGTGTGGCAGAAAGAACATCGTAATCCAGTCAGTGATGTCTCATTATCACAGAGGGTCAGCATTTGTGGTCTGGGAGAGGGATAGGATATGACTTGGGATTGTAGGATAGACTGGTTTGCGAATCTTGTACATATGACAAAAGACAAAACTTAAATACATTTTTTTATATATTCAGGAGAAAGATTTGCCGTTTACAAAATCTGGCTCAAATGAATCCAACCCATCTCCCTATGTCAAAAGAAACACAGATAAAGGAGGTATGAATGTGAAGTGAAGTCATGAACTACAGCAAGACCGTTAGTGTAGAAACAAATTTTGAAGTAAGGAGAAAAAGAGTGAGAGAGAAACACACGGGGGAACATACAACGGGGAGATGGTACATACGCAGGCAGGACGGATAACAGTCATCGGAGGGATGCTTGGTGTCAGGAGACCCACGAGGGATCACTGAAGCCATACACATCTGAACTAACGCCACCGTGCCTGGCTTGGCTTAACAGGATTGGCTGGTGTGTTGTGGCTCGGATATCATTAATCCCTCTTATCCACTTACTGCACCTTAAACCGTGGAGGAAGGATATACAGCAAGCAGTCGCTATGTCCTGTTGGTTATCCCTTCTTTAAAACAGCGACAGAGGAAAAGCTTCACATTACATCCAAAACCACTTATGTGTGTTCTTACAGAGTTTTTAATTACATTCCATAGTCTCCAGTCATTTGTACACAGGGTAAAGGATTGCTTTGGTTGATTAGTTGCATGCCAGGTATCAGCCAGGTGTTGGTTGATATTTCTATTGCATTGCAATGCATTACATTCTAATCTATTTTAAAAAGCATCCCTGAAATCTCTGAATCCACCTGTTCCTTGTTGTTGTTTCGTTTTATTCTGTCTGTCTTCTTGTTAGCACTTTGGATAATGTTCTGGGTCCTAGATTTTCTCTGGTTGTACAGTCCATACCAGATACTGCTTATAGGCCTGCATACCCTGCATGTTAAAGGTCCCATATGATATAATATATTTTTATTATGGGATTCCACTAGAGCAGCTTTGCATGATTCACAGTTCAAAAAAGTCCTTATTTATCGATGACTGTATAGCTGTGACATCACAACCTTACGGATGTCCGGATGGCTTGTTTAAAGGCTCAGTTTCTGAATATGGGCTGTGTGTTTATTCCGTGGACTGAGCATCCCCGGTATTTAAGTGGTACCTAAACCTGTTTTCGAATCAAAAAAACACATGGAAATCTCATTTTCTACAATATGGAACCTAAATAACATTCTGGTCCAGACACTAATTGCATTATACCAATATCTTATGTCAAATTGAAGATGTTTTTAAAATGAATTTAGTGACAAAGAAATTCTAAATCATTTTAAATTGTCAAATAATGCTAGCCACAACTTTACTTCTGCAGTGAATAGAGAAAATCATCCACACTTACTATGTGCCTCAGCAGTGTGGATCGTGTGTTTAGGTCCTTGATGCACTATTTACTTTAATATGTTTACCATGTTCAGATCTGACAGCGGATATGAGAAATTTGGCTTTTCACCATCTTGGATAAAAATCATTTGCGTCTTAAAGAAAGTTGTCTCTGTGCTGGACCAGTGGGACAAATCAATGCAGCAAAGCATTCACGACAAAAAGGACTAAAACCCGGGGCCTTAATTAGGTTAGCTGGATGCACAAACACACACCCTGCTAGCCTTTTCCCTTCTTCTGTGGGTGGCTGAAAATCTTGAAATTGAATAAGATAATGGAAGAGAGGAACAGTATTAGATTATCGCAAAAGGGTTACAAGTGAAACCCTGTTCTCTCACAGCAGTTTATCACAGTACAAGCAATTTCCCCTGTTAATCATGTGTGCCACATTTGCATGCCCTGGCATCTACCCTCCTCTGTCCCACTTTGACTTGCATTAACTTACAGCATGCGAATGTGCCAACGTTAGCTTATCTCGTAAAAGATAATGCTGTGCTCTCTGGAGAATGCTCAGCTATTGTGGGTTTGTGAAGAATTGATCTTCCCGTCACAACGTGCAGGAAATTCATCCAGTGCTGTCAAAGCAATATTACAATGAAGGCATACAGTGAGTGTTTCCTGCAGATCTTGGATGACATGGGAGCTCAAATAGAATTATTAGTCGGGTTTGGAAGAAAAGCAGCTAGATTTGATGAAGCAGGTGTTTTGAAAGGCCTGTGTTGGCATTTCTGGAGGGTTGTTGACAGCGTTTGGGTGTACAAGCTGCTTTTGTTAGCAGAGAGGAATTAGTTGTGGCTTATTAGTATTTTGGTAAAATGAAAACAAAATGCGTATTGTTTTTACTGACAAAAACGAGAATAAAGCAGTTGGCTTTTATTGCAGTTCATGATATTCTGGTCCATCTGCTAAAGATTTCAAATCAATCTCTCTGTGGATTACAGTTTCTACACAGTGTTTCTCAGTAAGTAAAGTATGGTTATACCCCACAAAGTGTTTAGGATCCCTTGTGTATCTGACTCCATTGTAAGTGGAGTGTCATTACACTGAAAACCCAATCAGTCTCTTTTGATACCCAGCCTTCAAACACTAAAGGAGTGGGAGGACAATAAGGTACAGTCATGGAGGACATTCCACCCAGAATGCACTGTGGTCAAGCCTGGTTCAGGGTGACTGTCCTCTCAAATCCTGCCCATCTCACTCTGCAAATGGCAGTTCTGCAAGGTTTTGCTCCAGAAATGTTAACTTTCACATTGTACAGTCGACTCATAAATAGGCTAAAGGTGCATCAGCTTCTTGTCTTACTAAAGGTAGCCTCAACCATGACCACCAAAACCTGAAGGCAAAGCCAATCACTATAAATGACAAAGTAAATTATTACTTTACTCACTATTAACCATCCAGACACTGATGCTAAGTCGACAGGTGACACTGACAACCTCCGTCCTGCTCTAGAGTTTCATCTGAGAGACGGAGGCTGTGACTTATTTGGGTTTATGTTGATATCACTTTGCTGAATTAAAACTAAATGTCAAATTATAGAGCATAGCTGCAGGGTCTCTACCAACGACAACATTCAGGTTTGTCATAGTTATTTAGGTTTCTCTTTTTTCTCCAATTCCAGTGAGCTAAACTTTCCAATAGAAGCCTCTATTCAATGTCACTCGTTTTTTCTGAAGCCCAGGTGGTCACCAGTGCAGACAAGGCTGACAAGACAAGTGTCAGCACAGGACAGAAAAAGTATCTCTTCTCATATTTTCAAACTCTTAGAAAAGTAAAAGTCACTTTTCTATGTCAAATGTTTCCTTTCAGTTTGTCTACAGCTACGCTCCTGATTCTGTGAGACTGTACCTTGAGCTAAACGCTTGTATCAGCAAGCTAACATGCTCCTGATAATGCTAGCATGTTTACCCTCTCAGTGTAGCATGTTAGCATGCTAACATATGATAATACAGCTGAGGAGTTAAGCTGAAGTACAGCTGAGGTGGACTTTTCTGTTCTGTTAATCATCTCATAATCCCTCACAATTGACTCACGGAAAAAGCACATTGCTTATCACATTTGTTACAGGATTTCCATTATGTTTTTTCTCATAAGGGAACCCCCCGAGGGGTCCTGACCCCCAGTTGGGAACCATAGTCCATTGCTGAATCCCTGAATAAAAAAAAGATAATTTAGATACACTTTCCTATCCATTACATCAGCTGTACCAGTAAACTTAAGGAACAGCATGCCTAAACATAGCGATATGTGTTGCCAAATGCAAATGAACCTCATCCTGTCCCTAATCTGCTAAATACATTCTTTGCAGCATAACAATGTGTCTTATGAAAACAGATCCAGCAGGAAAAGTATCAAAGCGGTCAGCAGCTGCATCAAGAGGGATTAGTTATCTTTGGACTGATTAGTACTTTGTACTATTTTATTGAGTAAAACGTGTTTCCAAGTTGCTGTGTTCCATTTTTATTAGTCATCCTCTGAACTTTATGCTTTATACAAGGGTTAAACACACAGTATCTCTTTCAGGCCGCTCCTCTCTCTGGAACAAGTCAAAGCCTGATATCCCCTACCTCTTCTAGCCAGCTCCACTCTGCCTATGTTTCCTTGTTACCTCCCCTTCACAGATCTGCCAGTGTGACGATGAGCGTAACCAACAAGAGCTGACAGGTGCAATTACGTGAAGATCAGTGAGTGAACAAAAGGACAAGGAACAAAGTTTTGTGTTTGATTTGTGCATTTTGGTCTACTGTTCAGAGAAAGAGAGGGGTTCAGCTGGACCGGGAAACACTCTCTTGCTCGATCTATGTGGATCTACTGAAGAATCCAGTGGCTACTCCCTGCGGTCACAGCTTCTGCATTAGTTGTATTAAAAGCTTCTGGGATGAAGAGGATCAGGAGAAAATCCAGAGCTGTCCTCAGTGTAGACAGACCTTCACACCTGTGGTGACTGCTCATGCAGTTTGCTCTTCATGTTTTCCCAACAAACTGGTAATGTAAATGTAGTTTTACATCACCAGGAGAGAACTACAAAATGGGTAAATTTTAACCCAGAAATATAATTCAAAGGGAAATAAAACATTAAAAGAGAAAATTGCATATAAGCATTTGACTCTATTACAAAGGATAATTAGGATGTAATTAAATGTTTAAACGTAAAAGGGAAACTGAACAAGGAAAGTGACCATTTAATTGGCAAATGGACACTTTGAGATAGCAATGATTTGGACATGGAAAGTTAAATTGAAAAGCCTGAAACGTAAAAATTTAAAAGCTTAACTGAAAATGTTCAAAACTTCAAAGCCAAATTAAATTTGGTTTATGACCAAATACCTGCAAAACTAATGACATTCTCATCAGCCTCAGCTGTACTATATTATACCTACCAAACATCAACATGCTAGCCTCACAGAGCCGCAAGCATGGCTGTAGAGTCTGGGAGTTGTTTATTGTAATTTTATTGTATTTTGTAGGGGGCATGATTGTCAACAAACAATGTAGTGCTGAATCTGGCTGATAGATGTTGCATGTTTTCACAAATATAGAGACATTGTATAAAGACAGACAGACAGACAGATACAATAGGTTTATAGAGTGGAGAGTGGAGCTTGTCAGAGCTGTGGCAAAGCAGAATAAACTCTGCTGGAGGATGAGGGGTTACTTGAGGACAAAGAAACTCTGAGGTGAGGAGGTGTATTGTACACATTTGTACCACTGTTGCTCACCTGACCTTCTGTATAAATGTGTTGCATGTTGAAAACAAACCTTTAACAGAAGGGGAAGCACACCAACAATTTCATTGTACAGCGCAACTTGTTCTCTGTGCATTTTACAATCAAAACAGATTTTTTCATTTTGAATAGCATTAGTGTGCTACATTACATTACATGCATTAGTATTGGATGAGGGACAAGAAAATGGCCCAAATAAAACCTTCCGTACTTGTCCTAAGTGCTGGTGGTATATCATATTGCATGGTATGGCATCATGTGTGAGCCATATCTGCTTCCATAACAGCAGATGTACTCTGGATGCATCCCATTTTACACTGCCATGGAGGAGTTTCAGACACTGCTTATTATGTTGTCAGTGGTATCCTATCAGAGGAGAGTGCGGCCAGGTTGAGTTGTCCCATCTATGTTCAAATCAGCTTTCTCTACTCGCTAATGTGGACAGGCCCGTTTGAGTGGATACTTATTATGCTGTCAGTGTTTTCTTTAGAGAGCGGCTCCACTGGGTTGAGCTGTTCCGTTTCCTTTCAGACGAGCCCCCCACTCTTAAAGTTAGAGTGCCAGTGTTTACATAATTCCAGTCTTGCTGTTGCTTCATTTATGGCAGCGTCAGGTGTCCTTTGAAGTCTGGCATTAATATAGTCCACTGTTGTGCTGTACTTGCGTCAGTGCTTTGGATCACTGTCTGTGAGCACATATTGCACATTGCTGGATGTCAGTGATTTAGGGACACAGTTACCACATAACTGCAATTAATCACATTTCTTTGTCACTCTGTGTACATTAGCAAGTGTCTTCCTATCTTCTCTCTTTTATTTTCACTCTCCCCGAGTGCTCTCTAGGCTGTACATTTTTTACAAGGAGGATGGCTTCACAGGCTCTGCTTTGATCATGAAAAAAAACAAAAGTCCAGGTTTATCATCTCCTGTCCAGTCCCCACAATCAGCTCCAGACAGTGTGTTTGGATAATAAGTAGATGAGATAGTGTTTCAAAGGGATGAAGAAAGAGATTCACAACTCAGTTTTCTATTTCATCCACCTAATTAAAACTGTTTTCCCATGGAGCATGGTCTTTGTTTTCACTGATATTGTGTCGGTTTTTGTTTTCAACGCCTGTCAGTGATGCCTTTGCTACTTGTTTAAGCTGCAAGATATGTGTTACTACCCCTACGCTGACAGCTTATTTATTTTTTTATTAAAAGTTTGGGAAGATGTGACTTGATAATGAAAGGCTTTCTTCAGGGACAGTTACTGTCAGTTTAAAATTGTGTGCAAAATTCCACTGTTTTAAAATTATATCTACTTTTACAAAATGAATAAAGAAACAAATGATGGTATTTATTTTAAAAATGTATTCAATAAATGGATAAATGATAAATGAACTCTTTTTTCTTGTTTTGATATGTTATATACAACTCTATATTGGTGCCAATGCTCACTTGTGATTATGCTCACAACACCTACAGATTTAGAGTTCACAGAGCCTTTCTGTGCCACCCTCGGGTTGTTCGCATGCCATTCAATCTGTTACAAAGATACATGATGGATATTCAACATAAAAAAAACAAGGAAATCCAGCAGCAATTTGTATTTACTTTCATTCAGCTTCACACAATGAGCCTGAGCCAGCTATTGTGTAATGGGACTGTTGGGAAAGCTTGCCCACATCAAACGCCCGCTCCAGTTAGTAGGAAGATGTTGGAAAATGTGTGGTAGATGAGGCAAAAACAAAGGTAGTCAAAAGCACTAGCGGCAGGTAAGGACTCACTATCTTGCTTGTGCACACACATTGCAAGACTCTACCTTTAAACACTCAACAAATGTGCCATCACCAGTATGAATTTTATTATACAATCCCACAGCTATCTTAATTTCTCATGGTACCGGGATTTAGAGAAAGTCTCTTTTTCAGGAAGCAGATTATCATTTTTTTTAACCACCAGAGATGCAAAACCAGCATTAGCAAACACGTTGTGCTTCACATAAAGAATACAAGTCTCACTTTTCTCAACTGGAAAATCTGCTGTTGGCATACGTCTCTCCACCTAAGTGTTAACCAACTGCTGAATGCGACAAGTAGACGCATGTTTTCTGCTGCACACATTTGTTTGCCAAAGTCACAACCCGAGAGATCTGTATTTTTGCATTTATCCATACTCTTCTCACTGGTTTAAAGTGGGTGGAGTTCACTTGGAAAAAGTTGATGTCATGTACCTCTGGGCACCAATCAGAATTGAGCAATATTTGAATATCATGTCATTTAGGCTGTTGTTTGCTTATGTTGCATTCACACAATGTCGGCAGAATGGGAAGAACTAGAAAACCTGTTATTCTGATTTGTTCACACATTATACCAAGATAGTAACTAGCTCCTCCCACTGCTTGCCTCGTAATCACATTATTTAAATGGATTAGCTTGTTTTGCTGTGTTACCTATTTGTAGTGGAAACTGGATACAAACAAACAATGTAAAGCTCCCTTTAATTAGATGAATTGATTCTCTTAGATTCTCTTAAATAAAGTTAACTAGTTAACTTGGGTTTGGGAGCAGGGTCATGTCTCAACCACACTCCTCATCCACCTCTTCTCCCAATTTATTCAATCCTGGTCCATAATAGACTCGGGTGACTCAACTTCAGCGAGTCTCCTCCTCCCCGGCCATTAATCCTCCCCCTCGTTCATCCTCTTCCTCACATCCATTCATCCAATACTTCCTCATGTCATTAAACCTTTAAAATCAATAGTTGTGGCGTGGTCCTTGCTAGTGAATATTGGATTTTATTGAGATGTAACTGTCAGAAATGGAGGCTTTGCAGCCATGTTGCCAGCTGTTTGTTGACACTTCTGTAGTTCTTTTCACAAAGTGGGAGATACTGTGGCTGTCAGAAATGTCCGATATCTGGAATTACAACTTGGTGAGTTTCTTCTGACTTGGCTGCTTGTAATTACGGTCTTATTGATATGACATGAACACTGCATTTTGTTGCTGGACAGATACCACTGTTAATCAATCCTGTTCAAACCACAGCCACACAGTCCTGATTAGAATAACTGATTAGCTGAGTTTTTGGCTGTTAAAGGTTTAATAAATAACATATAGATAATAATTGTGTATTACTCTATTACAATAGAAGATAAATAAAATGTATTAGGCTAATAGTATCACAGACACTATGCGTTATGTCCCCATTGCATTTAGGATATTGTAATAATAAAGAAGTAGACAAAATAGGTATAGCATCATATAATATAGGACAAATTCAATATAAAGTCGTTACTGAGCATCAGCAGCATACTGAAATACCACATGAATATCATAGTGACAACATGGGTATCAAAAAAAATGCAGTAACTCAGTGTTGAGTTTTACAGTCCCACGAAACAAGATAAAAACAAAACGTATAAAATGTAACGGTGGCAGTAAAGCAACATCACATTAACCACAAACATAATAAATCCATTGAAACATCAGCGTGTCCTAAAGCTGGACACTATCTACCTGTTCACTGCTGAAACCACATGACTTCATTCATGCATCCACTCACACCGGCATCATTTGGTTTTCCTCTCAGCTGTCAGTCATCCTGTCCCGCAGACCCCGCCTCCCTGCGGAAGTACGGCAGGCTGTCAGACACGTGATTGAGTCAGTGTAGCGGATCTGCTGGCTGAATGAGTTTATACGGTACCGACGGGTCCTAAAACCCTACTCTGTGGATGCTCCTGGAGACAGGGAGACAACCAGCCATTCGCACCCAGGGGTGCTCAATTCAGGTAGCGTTTCTCTTCCGTCTTTGTGAAGCACAGTTACACAGTCCTCTCTTTGCCCTGGACGTGTGGGGAGAGCCGGGACTCCCAAACTGTGTTCATCTCGGAGTGGGGCTTTTCTTCCTGGAAGTCAACCTGAGTTGCTGTTATTCTCTGTATGTTACACTCAGCGAGAGTGTTGCGCAATGTTGCCAGCAGTGTTAAGTTTATCCAGTCTGGTGCTTTTAAAAACGGTCGACTGGACGTGTTGTGCAACATTGTTGCTCCGCCGCCGCAGCCGCTCGGTTTGTGTGGGACTTTTCGTTTCCCTGTCAGCGATACTGTTTCCAACTCGTCTGAAATATTACACATTGCGCAACACTCTCACTTGTCCTCCTGCTGAATATAAAACACAAACTCGCAGAAGAAGTCAAGTCTGAGAATAACTCAGTTTGACTTCGAGGAAGAAAAGACTTGAGTGTGAAACGCGCTGTCATGTCGGGAAAGTGACTTTTCTGGGCACTTTTCAAACTTTTCACTTTCCCTTTGTGAGTTGTGCTGCAGCACAGCGCCGCACGCAGACCCGCTGTGTGAGGTTAGTGTAGAGGGCGAGCTGATGGAGCCAGTGTCGCCCAGTTACACATGCTTGTTGACCAGCAAAGGAACTGGTGTCCTCCAGTGATATAATGTTAGCTGTCCTCTACACGCGCTTCTTCAAATAACACGGCCAGGTTTTGCTTTTTGGTGTGTGTGTGTGTGTGTGTGTGTGTGTGTGTGTGTGTGTGTGTGTGTGTGTGTTCTGCTGAGGCTGGACCGCTGCTGCCACAGCTTTGGGTGTAAACTTGTGTCTTCATGAAGTGTAAACACAAGAGAGCAGCAGCAGGACGACGCTCAAATCTTAGCTTCCAATTCACAGCTTTCGCTTCTGCAGCTCAGGTGAAAGTGAGTGACACCAAACAAATGCGACTTCACTGCGTTTTAGACCAGGTTTAGCATAAAACCTCCTACATGTAGTCTACACTCGCCAAACCTGGACTTGATTAACAAGGAGAGTCCAGTAACAGTTAAAAACACAGTTTCAGATCTTTGAAATCTTTATTCTATTTGTGAAAACACAAAAAGGGCGATTTTGCTGCCACCTAGACCACATTGGACCAGGTCTAGATCAAAAACCACTATACCTAGGCGTATCAAATCACAGTGATCAAAGCATTTTCACTAATTAAATAAAGGTTTCAGGGTCTCAAACAGTTAGATTATCTGGGTTAATAAAGTCCAGATTTGAGAAGTGTAGATATAGTGGTTTTTGATCTAGACATGGTCTATTGTTGTCTGGATGGAGAAAACGCAGTGAAATCGCCTTTTTAAAAATAAAATAAAGGTTTCACAAATCTGAAAGTAGGTTTTAAACAGCTTTAAGGCTTTAACTATGATGTCGAACACCCTTTCACAACAATAAGTGGTGCAAAAGAAAGAGAGACTCGGTCGCTCAATATTGTCACTCAGGTTTCCCTGAAGGGGAAGCTAACTTCAGCGTCGTAGCAGGAGGGCTGTGCCTCTGCTCCCCTTTAAGCCTTCACCAGCGGAAACTATTCCCTCAGCATTACAAGCTCTGGAGGACTGCTGGTGCACGCTCGTAAACTCCAGGCCCCACAGGAACAAGGTCACTGCAGCCCTCTAAAAGAATTGGCTCAGTAGGACTCTGCTGAGAGCAGTGGCCTGATTGGAGCAGAAGTGAAGCAGGGTCGTCTTTGTCGACTTTGTGTCTGATATTTATTTTTCTTTTCAGCTGAGCATCTCTTTGCGCAATTGGCAGTCCTTCACTTGCTTTTAGCCTTTTAACTGCTGATGTTATGCAGAGTTACAGTGAGTGAGAAGGGATGGAGTCCATACAAGGAGAGACGTATTTGAGGCTCTCTGGTTAGGTCTGTCTGTCTATCTTTAGCTTCAAAAAGTCCTGAAAGTCTTCAGTTGTTAGATCTGGTCACATTTTTGCGGTTACATCGGGGTTTGATATTAGAAAAAGCTCTCAAACATCAGATGCACATGTCAGGCTTTTGTATCCAAAATGAAGTGTTAACACTGGTTTGAGACTCGCTGGTCTCACCAGGCTCTAATTATTTACTGTTCACATGATGAAGTGCGAGATGAAGAGGAGTAAGGGATGATGGCCCTTTGTCTTCCAGTGCTTCAGTAGATCGTCATGCGATGCGGACACAAGAAATGACTCTGTGGTATGTGTAGGTAGGAGTTGCTTTGAATACGTTGTAAATCACCTTTCTGTTTCCTGATGAGGGATCATGCTTTTCATGTGTTGTGGCTGCGCTGCATTGTGTTTTCTGTCGGCTACTGAAGGTGGAGATTAATATAAAATAGAAATATGTCTGCCTCTTTTAACTGATTTCTCTTTTGTTGAATAATTGTGCGATATTGAGTCTGGAAAGAAGCTCGTCCACTTTGATTTTAAAGAGGAACTGACAGTCGCACCTGACATTTGAATTTCATATTTTAGACGGTGGGTAAATTCTTACCAACAGAAACTACACACACTGCAAATTACACAACAGCAAAATGGATTTAGGGATCAAAGGTACTTTGAGAGAGATTTTTAATCAGTGTTAATGCATGCGTTTCTTCTTCTAAGAAAACCTCTTTGTGACAAACACCTGCAGTAAATTGAAGTAACAGCCTCACATTTGAACTAAAGTGCCTGCTAATCATATCATTTTGATGCACAAATGTAATAGAGGACAGTAGATGGATGCCTGCAATGTCTAAATCCAGCTTCACATAGCCAGGTATAGAAAGATTTTGGGGGCCCGGAAAACAGTGTTTTCAGGTTCAGATCACCTGCCACGTGCTTTCTCTTTGTCCCTGACCTATCAGGACCCTGCTATTATGGCCGACATCGACAGAATAATGTAATGTAGTGATATCTTAAAGCTGATAAAATAATCAATATGTAATAATCAGATTAATATCAGTGTAGGGAGTCTAACTGCTTTACTGCTGCTTTGTGTATGTCACACACAGTTAAATCAGAGCTGCTCCACTTCATTATGCCTCGCCAATTAAAAAAATAAAATTCTCTTTGTTGAATTAAAATCTGTTTAATATCATCCATAACTTTCAGATGACATGGACTCAGACAGGCTTTGACACCGACATTGTAAGCCAGAAATGTATCGAGCTACTACCCCGAGTAATGAGACTGAATAGCTCTGCAAAGACGACAAGTCCAAGATGGACAGTTGTTGAAGACATACAGACATACAGATCTATATTTGAACGATTTAAAGTGATACTCAAAAATCAATGATTTGTTCTGGCACTTTTATTTTGTTGACAGACGGGAAATGTGTTCGAAACGTTTGATCCAAGCTTTAATCGAACTGCTGATGTTGCGGTTACATGGATTGCATTTTATACCACAACAGTGGAATAAGTTACAACAGACTGAATTCAGGCTGACCGCCGCTGCTGTTTTTCATCGAGGAAACTTTTGAAAGCCACTGTTAAAGTCTGCAAATTGTCTTTTAATAAAGGACAACAGTAGAGAAAGCTTCAGTTTCCTGAGCTGTATGAAAAGCAGAACGACTTAGTGTTAAAAGTTAAATATACAAATGATAGGAGTTGAGTATTGTTTAAAACAATAAAACATAAACCATCTTAAACATACCGTTTTCTTCCCGTTAAGCCACATACATATTGATACTGAGATAATATTTGGGATGTTTTTTTGTTTTTTTTGGATATTACTGTACTACTTCTTCACTTATGAGATATGAAAGCGATTAAGACTCTCTGCATTTGGTCAAAAGCATGATTAATGAGAGCTAGCTTTTTCCATTCTTATTCTTTTTTTCTTGAATTTTGTAATGAAACAGATGCTTTCTGAGTTGAATCCAGCCCATTAGACTGTTCATTGGCCAACTTGCTCATCACTACCGTAGTTAAGTTAAGTTTTGGAACACCTCTTCTTGTTCTTTACTTGCCCCCAACTTGGCTCTCGTGATCTCATTAATAAGACCATTGTGCTTTGTCAGGGTCCAGGCCTGACTTTCCAACTTCCTCCCATCATTTAGCGCAAGCTGGCTCGGGGAAAGCCCGCTTGTTTGTGGACATTTTGTGGATGTTGTCACGCTGATGTATACAAATGGGGTCTATTAATGGCACTGTTGTGCTGGGGGATAAATAAGGTGACAGGACCCTGTACGTTCACCCAGCAGGAATGTGTAAGCTGCCTGGCAACCCACTGTGATTCAACATAATGATGTATATTTGTTCTCAGTCCCTGTTCAGTTGTTTGTGTGTCTCTCCATTACACGCAGTGTTTGAGGTGCCAGTACAGTTTGAATCAAACTTAGGGGAATCTGTCGTTTCACTACATTTTTTTAGCAAACTTATTTTCACTGCTAATCATCTACACTAATACGATGATATGGACCATTTCCTGTTTGAATTTTCTTTGTGCATTTTTGGATTAAGTAAACATAAAACATCAAGGTTAATGGAATCAATTACTATACAGTTACTTTGCCTTTCCTTATCAGGCTTACTGTTGTGCAACTTATTAAAGAGAGGAAGTTTGATAATGGCCGGGGGGGGGGGCAGAGAAGCAGTAAAAGTAGACAAGAGGGAGATTCAAAGCAGTAAACGGGACACAGAGCTTTTAATGGGCAGCTATACAGAAGCTCTCAGCCTCAACTGATGTGATTTGAGGCTTGATTCTTGTGGTCACCCAATGAGTTCATGGCTGCGAATCATTCTCCCAGCCCAATAATAACCCCGTTTTAGCTCCTTTGTGCTTTGCCGGGACCTTGTCCTGACTTTGAACCCATCCTAGCTCCCCAAACTCAGTTAGCAAGTGTCTGAGGGGTTGGCAGTTGGGAAAGGCATCCTTGTTTGTGGACATGTTGTGGATGTCACGCTAATGGTTACTAATTGAGTCTATTAATGGCGCTGTAGTGTTGGGTACAAGCTTGGTGACAGGACCCCGTGGTGCACAACCAGCAGGACTGTGCAAACTGTCCCACCACCCTACCCCCTTCTTACTGTATCATCACACCCAATCAGGGACTGCAATGATTTCCTGGCTTGTTACATTTTAATAACAAATTCAACCCACATGTTGACAGTTCTTAATCATTTCTTTTCTTTCACAGATTGAAAACTGATTTTAAAGTTTTGTCTGTGTATGTTGGGTGTGCAAGGGCCAAAACCAATTTGCAGTTTGGAAATTGCAAACCAATATTGCAAATCCAGTTTATATTTTGGTTGTCAAAACTCAATCGTTTGTGATTGGCACAAATTAAATACATTTCACAGCATGTAAGTGCTTACATACAGATAGGAAAGGTGGATTTGAGTTTTTTTTATTGCTTTTTGATTCCCATCACTGTCTGTCCCCAAAGCTGGATGCAAAGCCACAAAGCAAAAGTTGCTTCTCAACACTCTAAAGGAGCTTATACACGGCAAAAGTTAAGTGCTGCTTTCATCACCTGGTCAGGTGGTGAGTCCAAAAGGGAGGAACTAAGTGGTCTAGGTCAAAGTTCAAAGAATTTGACCTCTGGCTCTGTGTTTTCCTTGAGCTGTTTAGTGTGAAGTCATAATGTTCCTTCAGGTTGTGCGTCAGAATTCCCTCCGTTTGTGTGATCATGTTAAAGCAGCTGCACGCTGTGATCATCAAAAAAAAGCCTCCGTGCAGAATGGAAAGGAGGTGAGGTGGATAGTTTATAACGTAGATGGGTGATGTCGAGATAAAGTTAGAACAATACATGGGTTAAAGAATGAGAGTGATGTTGAAAGAATGTGTGTAATAAACAAAGGGAAGTTGAGTGGGCTCTTGTCATTCACAGGACTTGGCACGCTACGTGGAAAGATGCCACTTCCTGCTTTTTATTTGACTCACAATAGTTGGCCTTTTGTTGCCAGGGTAACAACACATGGGTGTTTGATTGTCCATGAACATCAACATACTTGTGTGTGTAATATCACTGGAATTGAAACTCCAGGAGAACAGCAGGGTGAGGGGCAGGAAAATCAAAAGGGTTGGCCAACATAGGATGCATATTTCATCATTTACCAGAATCAGATCATTTATATCATATATAATATATCATTTATATCATATATAATGGATTGTCAGTGTGTTTTCATGCCAGATTTGCTCGCGGCACGCAGAGAAAATAGAACCGTTAATAAACAGTTAATTATACATCCATGGTCTACACCAGGCATAAGATTCACATTCATATTACAACAGACAGGAATGGTCTAACAATTTTAATAACCCACATTTCTCTGCACACACACACATGCAGGGGAAACATGGCACACTCCAGCTTTAAACATACCTTTTAAAACATTTTAAGTGTTTAGGCTGTCTGGGTTTGAGTTAGCCAACCTCAGTGAAATTCATTTTACTTCACATTTTCTTCTCACACATTTCTGTGCCATTTATACTTGCTCCACTTTGTAGGTGAGATTAACAATGCTGCTCTGAGAGAGAAATTGCATAAGCCATTTAATAGAATCAGTTGAATGTTATCGGTGTGAGGGAAAGTTGTCAAGCCAATCCAGCTACAGCTACAGTCCACAAGGGGAAGGTAGCACATAATGTGAGTGCTGCAGCTTTGCTAAATCAAGACCCTGACCTCTATATGTAGGTAATACATTTCAGCTTGTCTGCAGCCAGTAACTTATTGAGATGATGCCGATAAAGTGGGTTTTCAGGCATGTTGTTGGTTTGTACTTGGTTTGTAGCTATTGTGTATTTCTGCAGAGCTTTATTGACATGTAACTTAACTGCACAGCGTGTTGCAAAGTTGGAAAAAAACCTACCTTCCCTCCATTCAGCTTTTGAATGTTCAGTGATCATTTGTACCAAAGCTTTAAAATGCAGAACAAGCATTCATCAGAGGCCTGTATAACAAATGTATTTTAAAGTGATGTTGTATGGGATGTCTTGACTTTCTTTCTTTCTCATCACCATGTTAAAAGCTTCATTTGCTTTCCACGCTGAAATATTCAGTTCTGTCAGCTTACAAATAAAAGTTCTTTACATGAGAATACACACACACACACACAGCAGAATAGTTGATGTCTGGCGTCTTGGCTCTGACATCATCACTCCCCGCAGAGCGAGAGAAAGATTGGGGAGTGATGATAGCAGATATTTTCCCTCAGAGACTAGAGTCAGGTCCTACAGGTGGAGGCGGCTGTGTTACATGGCCGTACTCTGTCAGAGCTCTGTATCAAGAAAAATGATCCCCCTGTGCCGATTGGTGCCTGCGCTCCTCGTCTTGTCCCCGTTCAGCCAGCAGCTGATTGATGTGATGTCCTGCGGTCATTGCTGGCCTTGTTCACTTGCAAACATGAACAAGCAGCAGAGAGTATTGTGTTACTGCAGGTCCTTTGATGCCAGATAGAGTGACACTTTCTATTCTCAAACGTGTGCTCACTCCCCTCAGCCATGCTTCCCCTACTTACCCACTTTTATCATCATGTCACCTGTGTCACACTGACTTTAGGCCTCCTTCTAAAGGAGGATGGGTTCAGTTTGACACAATCATGCCCTCAATTTAACCAGCGACAGTCTAGACATATCATAATCATCTATCCCTGCCCTGCTAGCAGTGATCTGCAATGATTTTCCTTCTGGGATTTTCTTTCTGGGCTAATAATGCTCCCTGTAAAGACTCAACTATTTTTGCTAACAACAAAGAAAAATCAGGAACATGTCAATCAATAGCAAACTGGCGGTGCCACTAATCCCTCTCGTCAGCTGAATAATTCATAGTCAATTAGGGCTGAGAGGCTGAAGCTGTCTTCATGGCACAAGTGCATTTTCAATGATTCATTTCATGAGCTATGCAAGGGGTCTCTTAATTGTTGTTTACTGCTCGCTACCCAACCACATGTTATTTTTATGCCATCGTGATTACTCCCGGCAGCGCTCAGAGTGCTTGGGAAATGAAGTCCATTAAGGGGTCCTGAGAGCTGTTTTCCTGTCAAGCGCCATGAGACGTTTCCAGGTTCAAACTTTGCTGCATGAGAACAATAAATCTCATCCAAGCATGAAGAGATGCAGGTGGTGTGTTTTATGGTTGTACCGTGCAGCAAAAATACCTGCAATGTTGATTCAAAAGATTCATTTTTAATAGGATCCCTGAAGAACAGTTAAAATTGTAGAAAAAGTGAAATCACAGGGAAGGAACATTAAGAGCTGACAGCAGACCAGTGCCACAAAGTGCAGGTTCACAGCATCAGAAAAGGGGCAGTTTTGTCTTCCCTTTGAGCTGCACTAGGTTTTTGTTAGTTTGTCTGTGTGTGGCAAAGACAGAAAGTGAGACTAAATGCCTAAAGTCATTGCTGACACAGTATGACAAGCTGTAAAAGCACCGTCTGAATTCTTGTGTGACAGACGATTCCTTTGACAAAAATAGGTGGCTTGGATCTGAGAATGGCCCCGCCTTTTTTTTTCCTGACACCTCATGCCTCAGCAAATCCATCCACTTTTAGTATCCCCCCTGGTCTTCAAAGTATTGTCCGCATACATGGGACTATTAAACCAACACCCGTGTCAGACATTCACACAAACATCTAAACCTCCCCTCTGGTAATTTTACCTCTGGCCTGGAGGACTTCTAATGCAAAAGAGAAACGCTGAGGAAGTACAGTGTCACAGCAACACACAGATTTCTCAAGCTCAAAAATGAAAGCTGACATGCTGCATCTTTGCAATGAAACTGCCAGGGCAACACTGGATCTCATAGTAGATTTAGAAACTTCTTAATATTCCTCCAATGTGTTGCTTTTGCCATGCTAATGATTGAGCTGGGCCTCCATTTAATTTGTCATTCACTTAAGGGACTGTTTCCCTTCTGTCATAATTCCTGATAAGTGAAGTAAGACCCTGGAGAATCCTGGCAGTAACATGTTTCCATGAGATTTTATTTGACCATGCCACGCTTGCACCTTCTTTCCACGGAACTCATTCATTTGACACTAATTCAGTTCACCAGCTTTAAAGTAAGGCGACAGCAAAGAGACGTGTGTGTATTTATTTGAGAGGGAAGGGAGCGCATACACAGTTTATTGTGGCCTCTGCGGTATTTCTAGTGACTGGTTGCAGCTCTCATTACCAGTTGTTTGTGTTCAGCTCTGTTGACACCTGTTAGACGTGAAAGAGGTGAGTTTTAGCTTCTGCTGGTTAGGGTTGAATTGCCAGAGGCTTCCTTGTGTGTGTGTGTGTGTGTGTGTGTGTGTTTACATACTCCTTGCAGTTTTGATTGCATAACACACACACACACACACACACAGTATGAAAAGTTTTCTTCCTCTTTCTCCTTTGCTATTGACTCTGAGGTAAGTCTAAGCCTTCTGGAAGCCACTGTTTGCATTTCATTTTGGGCTCCGCTACAGGGAAGAGCCTTTTATTAAAGCACTGACTTCCACAGCTGACCATGCAAGCTGTGGAAGTAAAGATTTAGTCCTGTCACTAGAAGCTGGCAAATGTTGAAAGTCACATTTTTATTAATTGTATGTATGGCTGTGCCTACATCTGTGTATATTTTTAGCATTTTGTGAAGCTACATTGACAAGCTTTGTCTGACTGGGTGTGCTAACTTGCAGCGCTCACTGTTGCTTTTAAGTTACTGTATGTAAACCTGCTATGATTTTAGTCAATCCAGATGGTTCAAATGAAACCATATTCATTTGATCAAAAACAGACATATGATACAAGTCTTACTTGGAGGAAGCCAGAGCTGTTTCACCACTTATTTTCTCTTTCCCACAATAATCCAAATGATTTTTATTAGCGACAGGGCTAATGTTTGTAATGGGTTTCAACAGATTGATGTGCAGCATCAAACTAGAGCTAAACATTTATTTAAAAAGAGTTGTTTTCATGTCATCTCTGCTTCATGACAACAAGTTTCAATTTATTTTCTGATTTTTCTCAATTGTTGTTGCTGGTTGTGACTTCTCTGCTGCGGCTGGCAGTCTCACCTTGGCAGCCATAATCCAGCTCACTGCTGACCATAACACTTAAAACTCTCACACAGCAGCTTAAATATGTGCCACAACCTCCTGAACATCCTTGAAGAGCCTGTTTTAGGTGGTGGTGGTGGTGGTGGTTATGCATTTGCAGTTAGGGTCATAAATAGAGACAAACTGATCTTGAAACACAGGGATCATCGGTTTCTTTGAAGGCTGGTGACCTGCAGGTCTCCGACCTGTTAAAGTACCACACATGGCCTCAGGTAAACACAGAGGAGTGTTGGCTCAATAACTGCAGGGAGGAATGTTTGTTTGTTTTACATTTGCAGGTTAACTTGTGTGTTAATTGAGCTTCTATCTGGAATTCCCCATGCATATGAAAACACTTTTTTTTTTTGCATCCATCCCTCACAGCCTGACTATTTGGTGGAAGGAATCCTGCCACAACACACCACTGAGGTCTCCAGCTGTGGCTCGGTGTGATGAAGCCTTAAGAAACAGCTACCCTCTGTCCCTCCTTGGCCTGGCGCCTCCACCTGGCATCACCGACTTGGCTGGGAAGCTCATGGTGTTCACTACAGCCACCACGGAGGTGCACTGACTCCCTCACAGCTCACCTCTCCTCCCCTGTCAAGTCTGCCTGGCAACGACAACCATAACAATGAGCTCTCACAGTCGATCAGGTGAGATGTAAAAGAAAAATATTTTTCATAAGAAGAAGTCTTTGGCATGGAAACGCCCTTCTTCTGTTGGAGTAAAAACAGCTTTTGCGTTCTTTTGTTTAAGATTTTGTGTTCTGCGAGTCCAGGTCCATTCGAACTCATTTTTTTCACAGTTGTGCTGTGTTTTAGAAATGGGAATGGTAGGAAAACCACTGAGTTACTAAACAACAAAGCACTTTATCAGGCTTATTTATGCACGCGTTTGATATATATGGCTTAATGCAGAGATTCAGTTTCATTCTGAGTACACAAATGCCTCTTTTGAGAACCAGAAGCCTAACCTCTGAACCTAGTTAACATGTGATAAGTTAATGTCAGAGCAGTAGAGAATGGTAAGTGAAACCCTGCTTCTGGCGACATTCCTTTCTTTGACATCTGAGCTGAGTTATATAGGCCAATTTAGACTTTTGTTCTACAGCATGTTTAAAAAAAAAAAGACTTTTGAACGCTGATGTTTATTGTTGAGTCTGAAGGCAGAAATAGAGGGGATTGACTTGGGTTGTAGCTGTTACCAATTCAGACATTTCTCTCAGCCAAAGCTGAGACGTTTAGTTTTTTTTTTTACAGAGATCAGTATTGTTAAGAATGTGGAATTGTAGCCTCTCTCCATTTTGATTGCATAGTTGATAATTGGGTTACACCTTGGCCAACAGACCAAACCTGCTGGTTTGATTTTACAGTGTGGTGCACTGCTCTCAGTGTCGGCAGCGTTGCAAGAGACCATTTTCTTTTTGTTTTCGTTGCAAAACCACAATTGAACATGTGGGGCTGTTAATAAAGAATGTACATCGCCTTTAACAAATAGATAGGGCCTATTGCCTGCCCTATGTGTGTCTTTGTTTATATGCATCACTCCTCCCTACAATAGGTCTTCATTGAATGATCTACATTTGATCTAGGCCAGTTCAGTACACTCTTTTTACCTGCCACGTATAGAGAAAGTTGCCAGCTTTATATTTGGGCCTGGTTATGTTTAGTATGTTTTCATACAGTTACCAGTTCAACTAGAGGTTATTGGTATCTTTGTGGTTCTTTCAGATAAATGTGTTCTCCTGGCCATGTGGAGCAAAGCTGTTGTTTGATCTGTGCCGTGTTGGTGGATTTTTGGCTGTGGTCCACAAATTCAAGTTTCAATTATGTGTGTTTTTAATGTTTTTTTAATCTCTCTACCGACTATGGCTGCAAAAGTACAGTGAATGATAAATAGTGGATCCAGATTCAATCACTGTCTTTTGAAGTGTTTCCTAACATGAAAATTAGTCCACAGAAAATTCCAACAGAGTTTTAATGTCTGTTGTGCAACTCTCCAACATGCATGACACTCACATGGTGTGTTTACTGCTCATGAATTATATTTCACAGAACGTTTCTCTTAAATGGATTCCCTGGTGTGCTTGACCTCAACCAATGGGGGCTACCCATGTGGCCTACTGAAAAACCCTTGTGCAGATCAGGCTTTTCCTCCTTCTCAACTGCAGACCAAAGGGGACAAAAGGCCATTTGTGTCCTCCCTTACCCATCATGCTTTGGCTGTCTTGGTCGTATTCAACGCAATGATGTCACAGCCACTGATTAATTGTTGTGGTGCTTTTGGTCCTGCGTGGCTCAATGTGGGTTGCTGGCATCACTTTCTTTTCTCTCGAACTGTGAGTAGAGACGTGGTGTTGTTCCAGCCAGAATGGTTTGCGTCAGAATGGATGTTGCAGGCCATCCAGATAGCTGTGAGCACTGGCACAGGCCAAAGATATCTGTGATTTTTTTGTCGTCTTTTATTTTTTTCATTGTGTTATGTAAGTGGAACCTTGGAGTGGGGCATTATTTCCTTTTTGCTTCCATGGCCAAGAAGCCACTTTTGGAGCAATTACAAAAAGGTCCCAAACTGAATCCACAGCCTTTTACTACCCTTTACTCACTCACAACATGTCAGTTGATGGATAAACATAATCCCACTTTTGGAAAACAGACTTCTTATGATTCATAATGGAGCCAGATTTTCCATACCAACTGTTCCCAAGTAACACCAAAAATAGGTGAGGCATTGCTCTGTTGAAATTTAGTATTAAGCCAAAACATTTTGTCTGCCAGACTTGTCTCCACCTTGAGGAGCTCTGAAATTAAGAATGAAGCTTTCACTCCTCAATTTAACCTCCTGTTAGCACTTCATTTTCCCCTTGTCGCCCTCCTGTCTGTGCAGTACTGTTAAGCTCTTTTCCGTATATGACAGATCATCATTTCCCATTCTCAAACCACCATTTTAGAGCACTGAAGGGCCTTTTGTCTGCCTTAAACTTGGGTGGCAAAGGCTGGCATGTTGACATGCTACTTGGCATTTTGGAACTGGGTTTATGGCCTTGGAGCCAGAGCTAGAACACACACACAGACAAACTCTCTCATCCCAACAAGACCCCCCCACACACACACACACACACCCTCCCCTCTGCTCTCCAGCGGCAGTAATCGGTGGCAGGTCCTGGCTGAGGGGGATCTTGCGTCAATAAATCGTCATGCAGAGTGACTCCCCTTTCTGGAACACAAACAGAGAGAGGGGCCGTCTGCTGCTGGAGGCCTTGTATAGCTTGTTAAACCGCTCTGAGGCCTGTACAGTCTGACCAGAAAGAAACTCATGCTGGGTTAATAGATGTTGGTATTGTTTACTAGTCTTAGTTGGCATTTTACTCCTTGGGGTGATCACAACCTCTTCATCCTAACTTTAGGATTGAGCTGGTAGCCGTTAGACAATCTGCAATTTTTTTCTTGCCTGCTTGTGTGCATTTGCAGAGGGAGACCCAGAGCACATGCTTTCCCCCAGTGGATGTAGTCATAGATAGCTGAATATCCCTTAAGACTTCTTTGTGGACAATTCTGCTATTACTGTTCCATCCTGCGAATGAATTTTGTTTACTTACATTTTCGTGTGTGTTTTCATCCGTCTCTCCATCCGAAGATTAATTCACACCCTTCACCGTCATGCATGCAACAAAAACTAAAACAGCAGAACCCAGTAAGGGTGTGGACGAAAGGAAACGCATTAGCTTGACTTGCAGGTTTTTAGATTAGCGGCTCGGTATGTGAGGAGTTGCACTTGTCTTTCTGTCAGTCGTTGCAGCAGTGCAGTGTTGAGGTACAGGGTGGGGGCCGCTGCGAGGAGTTGGTTTTTAAAATAAACACAAGAATCACACCTCCTCACTTTTCTGAGTCTCATACAGTCCGCTGATCCATGGCAGATGGTTGTGAATTATTCATGTCAAGTTTTTGGGACGAGCACGGCCATGTGTAGATTTTATCCCAGAGATCATTCAGTATCAGAGAGGAGGGGAGAAATGATTGAGAGGGTTGACGGCATAATAAATGCTTTACATGAGATGGTGGAGTGTAAACAGCTAATGCCATATAAGACTGTTGTTTTTTCTCTCCATTGTGATTGATGGAGCCCTCAGGCGTCATTACGCAAGATTAAAGTTGCTTCTTTTACAGCTACAGTGACATTCACTGTTTGGTTTTTCCTATTCAGTTTTGTGGCCAAGTCTAGTATCATTTAGCTGTTAGTGCTGTGCGGATGTTAATGTTACAGTGCTGAAACAAAAAAAAGCAGGGATGTGATTTTTAAGCTTTTCTGGCGACACTTTCCTGTCAAATATGAAGTGAATATTTTGGACTTGTGGGTCAGGTTTTCCCTTTTTAAAGCATATTATTTGGACCCAAGCTCAAGTAAAGTACAAGTGTGTATTAAGTAACCAAATTTAAGCTGAAGCATTAGATTTAGAGGTAATCAAAGTCAGCTGCTGTATAGTTTAGCCTGCTGCTTCTGAAATAGGAGTAGTTTTTAATTCTCTCACTTGCCCTTCCTTCTCTTCTGTCACTCTAATTTCCTATCTGTCTTTTTTTCCTCTCTGTCTCTCAGTTTTAATCAGTGACTGTAATAAGGACTCGCAGTGGGAGCTATCAAAAGCCTGCAGTGGTGGATTAGAAGAGAGTGGCTAGTGTCTGGGCCAGGCCACTGGAAAGTGAAGCATAATCTTCAAAAAGGGAGCTTAACCCCTGCTGGCCCACACTGATGATTCCTCATTTAGCGGGGCCATCGTCACAGGGAAAAAGGCTTGGGGTGTTAATTGATATGTGTAGTTTGAACGTTTAGAAAGTTGTCTAAAGATGACTGAAGTCAACCAAAGCACCAAGCAAAATTAAGTTGAGCTTACTCGGAGGAAGTTATTTATGAAGTTTTAGGGAGAGTGATGGTTTTGCAAGTGATGTTCACTTCTGCTTCTGTACTCCTGCAGCTCAGCTCATAGTCACCACTGCTATCTAGTGATTGTCCAGAGAGCCAGAGGGACACAATAGCACTCCCTCCTATCTGCGTTTGATGCATTTGAGTGCTGCAGAAGTGTTATTGTTCTCATTTATCCTTGGCTCTGCAAAAATGTTGCTCAATGGAAAGATGGATGGGAATGAGAGTTGAACCAGACTAAACAGAAGGCTTTTTAAGAGAACAATGGAAGCTGCTGTGGAGAAATAAGATTACTGCCTCATTACTGTCTTCCTCTCCACAGTTTTCCAGAATATTCCATTCAAGTAATCTCATTGCCAGATGAAACAAGTGTGCAATTTAGCCTTCGGAAGAATTTATTAAGCATTCAAAGCTTCGCTTCTGCCGGAAGAGACGCTCAAAATTAAATTGTTTTTTTTCTTTGCTCAAACTGCTGTGCTCTGTTCTTTCAAATAAACAAAGATTCACCAGTCTTCTTTTTGTTCTCTCACTTTTAATTATTCGGAGGTTTTATGGTTGACTTGGTGGCCAAATCAGGCAATGTGGCATTGGGCTTTTACATTTCTTGAAATATTGACAGATCTCTTACCTTCTGTTTCTACCTTTTTTCTTGTGTACTCTGGCTGGCTTTCAGCAGGCATGTCCGTAATGTGGGTTGCCCTGAAGCTTTAACACACCACATAAACTGCTGCTTTGCAGGAAAAACAACTCCATGGATTTAATAGCAATGGTAAAAGTATGGTTGTAACTTGGGATTGAGGCCTGAGACAAGCATTCAGTGTATAGTATTTGTGTTTGAGTTGACACCATTCACAGATACAGCTGCTGACGGTACTACACTGCACTCAGAATAGCCCAGATGTCCGTTCTGTAATGGATATGGAGATTAAGAACATGCAAGACCTTGAAGATTAACCCATAAGGATCCACATCTGCTACTAAGCTTAGAGTCCGAGTGAAACGCAAGAGGTCATGTTTGCTCTCTCATTGTCTATGAGTCCTCTATGCAGCAAACAACCCCAGTATAGTAAGAGGGAGAATCCCTGCACTGCTGTGCTTCCCATCTGGCTGGGAGGTGCAATCCGCTGTATGGGTTCAACAGGGGACAGCGGAGAAGAGGGAGGCGGGTCAGGTGGGTCTCTGAGGATGTAATCCTCCTGCTTCTATGAACAAAACAAAATCAAAAGTTCCCAGCAGTTATACAATCCCTGTTAGGAAGGGCTCAGTGCACCCTGGGTCTCCCAGGGCAGAATGAACTTTTCCAGGCACTAATCCGAGGATAAGCCCTGAAACAGAGGCCTTCAAACTCCGCTGTGTGCTGCGGTGTACTAAAAATGAATGAAATGCCCCATGGGGCTGTTGTGTTCGCCTCACAGGCTACATTTTCTTAATGCAGAGCTATTCAGCTATCAAACATACTTCGATTGATTTATTAGTTTTAATGTAGGCCTACTTTATGCTATGTGTTACATGTCCTTCTGCATTAGTTAATAGAAAAATTTATGAAAAAAAAATACTCAAGGCATCATATGGACTCACTATTGCTTGTAGTCATAATTTTTTTTGCACACAATAGTCATTAATCAAATGTAGCCGTTGTTTCTAACAGTAAGTGCTGCCGCTTCGGCTTTTTGGCTGAAGAACTCAAATAATAAATAACAGTAGTTATTATCACACTGCTGGTGTTGTTGGTGCTGCTGCTGTTATTCTTGATTGTTGTTTGACTGCCATTTATTCATCTGTTTGCTATGTAGTATATTCACATGTGATGTGTGTATGTGACAAGTGTTTTAATGGAGTGAAATTGGGTGTTTCCGACAGCAGGCTCACTGGATCACAACAGTTAGAGCAAACACGGGATCGAATACCGATCCATAAAAAGACTGATTGGTGCTGTTTTGGGTCCAGCAGCTCAGCTCGAAACAGCCATTCAGTTCAATTTAATGGCTTAAATCATCCCCAAAAGGGCCATTAAATAGTTCCCTTGCGTTTGTGTAAGGGCGTGTGAATGAGAACAGCTGATGGCTGTATAGCAGTAGTGGCATTACTGCGCAGGTTCATCTTTTCTCAGAACCTGGAGCTGTGTCATTTGCAACAGTAAGTGACATAGTTATGTTTAAGGTTATCTCACTGCCAGAAGGCAGTGTCTGTATGCCCAGCACCAGCAGGCAGCAGTAGGGTGCTATGGATTGGCTCTACCATGCTAATGAAAGATCAAGACTAGACACTCTCCACCTGACCCTGACCCCCCTATCTATTTGTTGCTTTCACTAAGCAGTGCTGCAAACCAATCCATAACAAGAAGGGCCCTTGCTAACATGGGACAGTCCTCAACTGTCCACCTTGCAATCATGGACATTGACTTTTATAGACGGCACAACACCACCAGGTCTCCAGATAACTGTTAAAATTCAGACTAGTCCTAATATGCCCCAAGTGGGGTATGACTAGTTTGCCTGTAGTAGATGAAGAGGATTTCAGACCAGGAGTTTTCTGGGTTTATGACTCTGATTCAGCTGGGGAAATCAGGGTTGTTAAAGTGAACATATTATGTTCCTCACTCAGAGTCTTCTACTCAGCAAGGCTTTTGAACTCCTACTGCTCCACTGGAGCTGCTCAGCTGCCAACGGTAGACTCCTGTGGTTGTACTTGGCAGCTTGCATGTGTGAATGTGTGTAATTTGAAGGCCCCTTTTATTTATTTATTTTTTTTTAAAGCATGCCTGCTTAGTAAACATCACTTACATAAACAGTTAAGATCCCTTCTCATACACTTTCTACCTTTTTGTAGCAGAAAACCCCCCTAGCAGTGATCCTCCAAGTTGTAAAACTAACAATAAAAAGCCACGTTCTTCAGGTTTATTACATCTTTTCTCCAAAAAACCTTTTCAGTCCGGGTTGGACATTACTCCTCTCCTGTTTTCTTTACAGATGTAATGATTTGTGTGCGTCTCACCTCCAGTTTAATATAATAAAACATATCTTCAAGTAGTTGTAGCACTAGCGTATCCTACGGTATACCGAGCCACGGTACTGGAGCATGATCATATTGTTTTGGCTAAACATGCTTGCTATTTTGGAAGTGGAGTGACAAATGGCAGCGTGGTTGATTTGCAAAATGTCAAGTTTATGTTTCAGGTATATTTAGCCTCATGGAGCGAACTCCAAAGACCTCTGAACTTTTACATTTCACAGCGGGAGATAAACCACTCCGCTCTGCCACAGTGGTTCTTTGAAATTAAAACGAAATCATCCAGTTTTCTCATTTTCAGTTTGCCACTATTTGAAATAAAAAAAAAAGAAGCTAAATTTACATATTATCAGCTGTAGCTAATTAAGTTTAATTCCACAAGTTGTCCAAAGGGCAGAATGAAATTCATGGATACTGTCTTTTGTGCTCTCAGCTCTCTCTCAGACAGTGTTTTTATTTATTTTTTTAGGATGAAACAAATGTATTTTCTAAGTGAAAGAAATAATACTTTTTTGTATTTGAAGCAAACCTTAGTGGATTGGTGAATATTTCTGTGGGAAATCAGACAGGTAGTAAGGTAATAGTTGATAGCAAATGACAGCTGGTGGATAATGAACAGTGCTCCTGCTCAGTCTCCCTGCTGAACACATCACATTAATACATAAAGTATACATTAAGATGTATAATATATGCATATAGTGTATATGGTATGCATTCATATGTGTGCTATATGAATGTATATAGCGTACATTAAAATGGGAATTGCCTTTGTGGCTCTTCATAGTTATCAGACTAGATTTATGCTTTAGGCTATAGTCACATTTCTGTCAACATATCATATCATAAATTCATGTCATGAATCTTCCATTAGTATATAACACATTATTATCCAGTATAGCTGTATGCCTTAAGAAAGTGTTACTGTACCACCTTTCCCAGCAGCCTACATCCATACAACGTGGCGGTGCACCCAGAGACCCTGCTGTAGAAATCTTTGCGAGATCACTGAGTTCAGCAGCACTTGTCATCAGTCAAATTGCATGAAACTGAAGTTTGCCGTCCTCCCACATTTGTAATTCACAGACTTCTCTTTCATCCATTTGCATAACATAGCAAGCTCATTACTTCAGCTTTCAGGAGCACTAGCCTATTAGATGAATGAAACATCAAGGGTATGTTGTGGAGTTGCTGTTGGCTTGATAAATAAGCTGGTGCAAACACGCTAGTTGAATAAAACTATTGCTCACTGTGACCTGTTGTTTTGTGAGCTCATCACCAAAGTTCATTGTCAAAAAGGTAGAAGGTTAAGGATTTGCTGCTGTAGCAGTTGGGCTTATTGTTAGCAAGCAGTGGAGAGGTCTGAGAGATGGTGTGAAACTGGGTATTGCTGAAATACAATGTCTAAACTTCTTTAAATCTTTACGGCAAAGTTTGGTGAGAAGGTAAATTTAAATTTAGAATCTCCACATTTGTCTTGCTATTCTCCTCATGCAGCTCGCTGAAATCTCAGTGATGGTTATCTCATGCTAAACTATCTCCTCTTTGTTGCCCTGACTCTGATTTTGTCTTTGTGTCTGCGTCTATCAGGCTCACTGTCATTTGCACACGATTGCACTGGGAGCTCACACTCTAATGAGCATCCGTGCAATGACAAGCCACACAGCAAGCATTTCACTCGCATGGAAATGCAATGGAAGATGCTGACACATCGTGTAATACACGCAAACACGGGTCCTTTCGTGGGAATGTTTATTTGACCTGACAAAGATGCACTCTCAGAGGGGTGTGTGGACTGAACAATTAGATAGTTTGTTGCAAGCACACTGGGTGCAGAAAGCGACACTTGGACGCTGGAGGTTGCCAGGGCCTTTTTAATGGAAGTTACCTAATCACATGAGGGAGGAGGAAAGTAAAATATTATGCCTCCTCATTTTAAGATAAATGTACTGTGTTTCTTGCATCTCGCAGTCTTTTGCTTGTGTTTAAACGATTTCATCCCAAAACACTGCTGGTACTATAATGTGCTTAAAGGTTAGCAAACAGTAATGGTAGGGGTGAAAAAACACCATTGTGTTTATGATTATCAAGACGCATATCTTGTAACCATGACATCTTAGGTTTTTATCTGACTTGAAACATGTGTCCCATATCCCCTGAGCCCCTTCATCACCATATTTTCTGTCATCCTCCGTTCCAATTCCAACATTATAAAAGTTTGATCATAATGATATTCCATGACAAGTAGTCAGTTGTCATTGATACTGGGTGTGAGGCCAAGCTCATGCTAAAACAGATGTTCGATGCTATCTGCTGAACACTAAATCTCCATTTGAGAGCCACATGTGGCAGTGTAACATGTCAAAATAAAAGTTGCAAGTGCCTTGATTTTCTACATTTTCACACTCTGTATTTTACACCTGTGTATTCTAATGATAATATTCTTCTTTTGTGATGCCAAACTAGCCCAGTTCTACTCAGAAATCAACACTAATAAAGAAATCTAAAGTGTTACAGGTGAAAGGTAATGCAGCATATTCTATGGATTATAAGTGACTGGGCAGGAAGAAGGGAAAGATAATTATGTTTTGGATCTATTTATAGACAAAATAGACTATTAATAGACACACGTTGTCCACCCCCACAAGTGTTTTCCTCTCTCACAAATGTATTCACACATTCATTTAGAGAACAGAGGACATTTTGTTGCAAGCACGGATCTAATGGGGCCCCTGTCCCCTTTTGTCTACACCAGACACACAGTAGCCTCATGCCAAAACATAAGTAAACAAACCGCAACAGAGTACAAACTCTGCAGGGAAATGTACCACTGCGTTCGTGATGATAGTTTTCTATCATAGGAGCAGTTTAATTGTGCTTGCATTATAGCTGATTTTCAAGGTAGTCCTAATTTCATGCCTCAAATTAAAATGACAAGTACTCCAGGATGTTTTTGACCACTGCCTCTCTGCATAGCAGAGAAAGACTCCCAGTTCATAATGAAGGTTTTTTTTCAAACCTGGACTATCCCTTTAAGCTCCCTATGGGCAGTCAGTGTCATCGTTGGTCTGTGACGTTGTGACCTGGGTATTATGTCCACAGAGGATCAAGGCAGCCTGTTACATTACCCAATGAAGTAAAGACCCTGTAATAAGGTTGACAGTGATCTAAAAGCAGTCCTGGATTACAGTGCCTGAATGATGTAATCATCCAGACATTAGTGGTTGATATAATATTACTCAACGTGTCGTTAATACACAGTGTTATTGTTGTTGTTTTTGATAGTGGACTCTCATTCTGTGGAATTACTGTCAGCAGGGTGGAGGCTAGAAAATGGAGGAGGTCATCATAGCATCACACTATTATTTAGTTATTATTACAGGCAATAAGAAAAAGCTGAAAGCTGATCACGAGCTGCAAAATTTCACAGTAAACTTTGAGTGCTGTGATCAGCCATTGTACAGCATGTGTGTTGCTTTCCACTTGCTTCCTCGTTCATTTTTATAAATCTGTTGGTTATCTGATTATCGGTGTCTTTTTGAAGGACACAGAAGAGGAAGTCATTGGGTCGGGCGTCCCACAGACCAAATGCCACGTACCGTGACGTAGCGGCCCTTAAGTAATTGCAGTAGGTGCGTGCAATGGCCGTTAGTGGACATTGAAATACCCTGAAAAATTCTATTAATACAGTATAATCATAAATTGACCATACAAATGCTTTTATTCTAAAACTACATTAGACTAAAATATCTCAACAAGTATTGGCTGGATGGCAATAGAAATGTTGCGCAGACATTCATCGTTCCCAGAAAATGAATCCTACTGACTTTGGCGATCCCCTGACTTTTCATCCACTGCCATCAGCAGGTTGACATTTTTCCTTCGGAGTGAAATATCACAAACTAATGAATGGTATTGCCATGGTATTTGGTACAAACAATCATATTCCCAGCAGAACTTTGGAGTGAGCGCCATCATCAGGTCAAAATATCTGATTGTTCAATAGTATGCATCCTGGAAATAGGCTGGAACAAGCACACATTGGGCATCCTTGTTCATGAGCCGCAGAAAGCATTTTATGAACTGGGGTTTTAACCAACAACCTTTTAGCTTCTAGATGGAACCAATCTGCTAATATTCTGGCCAGAGAAAGAGACTAGCCTCTATTTCCACCGGCAAAGGTCAGGCTGAACATAGGCCCCCGTTATTGAAGGCCCTTTTGTTAACACGACCACAATAAACAAGCGAGCCATTCTCAGCTCTGCTCTAGTGTGCTCATGCTGCATGAAAACAAGCGTGACTATTTTAATTGTAATTAGAGGGAGAAAATTGGTGTAGGGACTGAGCCAATCATAGAGAGCGAATGACTGTGTGCGAGTGTGTTCGTGAGTCAGTGTGTGTCTGTTAGTGTATGATGATATACTCCTTGTATAGTTGTCCAGGGCAAGCACAGTCACAGGCCCTTTCATTTCTCCCTTTTTATGTGAATAGAGAAGCTGTCATGACTGACACTTCATGAAATGGCGCTTTAAAATCTAGCAGTCAAAGGCCGTAATTGTAGCGTGTTTAGTCATACTGTTAATACATTAGTTGGTAAGAGAGCGTTCCAGAGGGGTTCATTCTACCTTTATTCAGTCGCTGCTTCATTAGTATGACTCACATCCTGACATTTCATCGCCTGTGTGTCATCTCACTGTCATCACAGCCACTTAAAATCTGCAGCAAGCTCGGTTGCTCAGTGAGGCTTTCAGCAGTGTTTTCACCAGTGTTTCGTAAGGCCAGTATGTGAGCACTTTATGAAACGCTGGACAGGACTACTTAGATTGCTTTTCTTGAAGAATAAAACTGTATTTCTTTTCCTGAAGATACCCTGTTAAGTGGGCTGTAGAATTGGGAGAAATGACGAGATATGCAGCAGTTGGTAAGAGCAGACTTCATGTGTTTGTACTGTTTGTACATCCCAGGAAGTGCACGGCAAGCAACTATGGAACTCATTGCATGTCAACCAGTGCAGTTGATACTGTAAGTGTTGTTATGGATATGTTAATAACAGGACTAAGAGTCTACAGCCATGCAAGAAGCTCTGCAGTGCTGCATTTGGGCACAGCGGTGCTTTGAGCTTAAAGCTAACATGCTAACATGCTCGCAGTGTCAACATAAAAACATACTCACGGTTATCAGGTGTTGTGTTTTTACAATGTTCGCAAATTTAGCTTAGCATGTTAGACACTTCAGTCTAGACCAAAGCATTGTATCCCTCGAGCCAAGCCACTAGCATGGCAAAAGCACACGATGCTTTTATGCCTAAACAATTACATACTTGCATGCCAAGAAAACATGGGTGTAGAGACGGCGACAGACAGTGCTTCAAGTGTGACACAAGCTGTTTTAGAGCCGTAGAGCCGAAGTGAAATTGTGAGCAAACATATATAGCATGTTGTAGGGCTGGAGGCAATAAGGTCAAAATATTTTTTACCTGATATCAATATGGCACACATATCATAGTCACATAGATGTTTAACTCAATGAATTATGTCCCACTGCTATGCATTACGCTAATCAAAACACTTTATAGGCTAATGTCTTATGATTATGTTTGAAAATGAGTAAATGATAACATTGAATTATCACACAGCCTAGAATACCATGATGTAGTGTATATTGTTACCAGTCAATAATCAAAATACACTATTATCTAAATTTAAGGTCTTACTCATTAAGACCTTGAACGCTTACAGTTTGTGTTTCCAAGGGATGATATATTCTACTCCTTACCACAGACAAAGCCTGATCTTAAATAACCCCACCCCCTCCCCCACATCCCTACATTTGCTTCAGTCAAACGATTTATGTCTAATTACCGGTTATAAGCTCTGCACTTCCTCTGACAGGCTCCATATTAGAAACCAAATCTTATAATTAACCCATCCTCTCACATGAAAGTAATGGCAGTGCTCTGCCTTGTCAGAGGCCCATGTTGATAGTTCTGTCATCTCAGCCCAGTCCCCCCCCACCACTGGCTTTGCAAATATCCCAGCAGTTTAAGGAAAGATGAGCTAGCTAATGGACTGCTTACTAGTGGAGAGGAGCGAAGAGGTTGACCTTGGAGGTTTTTCCAGTTAAATTGTCTGAACAGCGGAAGCGACCGTCAAATTGGACAGTAAAGGATGGAGTGTGATCTGTTACAACTGAATCCTTTAGCTACGAGTCATTTAAGTCTCCTTTTATGATTTCAAATAAACTCTGTGGAATCTTTTCCCGAGTAGCTTTAACGATACACAAAGGGGGCATTAAGACAAAAATGATAATCATAGTAAAACTTTAAATTAGTCTCAAATAGTCTTAAGATTTCAAATATCCAGAGACTGTGTGGCTAAAATTTTTTTTACGAAATGCTCAAATATCACAATTTTACAAAAAGTGCTTAAATATATATCTAATATCTTTTTGCCATAGATACAGGTATCGGCCAAAATAGCCATGAAATGCATCACTTTAACATCACCCCACTGCTTGCATTTACACACAGCATTGCGTCTTTTAATTCACTTTTTTGGCTTTGACAAGTTTAGCTTCATTCAGTTTTGTTTCACTCTACAAACGCGATGGACAGCACAGTCTGTTAGATGAGTACTATGTTAATCATTTTTTTACGAGGTGATTTCTTGAGTTTTAAACAACACTTTGTGTGAAACTTGGCTGTCCTTCAGATTGCTGCCACTGCTGACTGATCTAGGGGACTTTTGGGAGTGGATTAGTGTTGCTGAAGGAGCTTGTTGACATCAGATGGCATGGGAACTATGAATCCACACACGAGGCTCAACGAAGGAGCTCAAGCAAACCTGCAGTGGGCACGTTGAGAGGGGGAAAAACAAATAAACTGAGCCCAAAGCAAGTATCCCCACAGTTGGCATGTTCCCATAGAAATTTGGTTGAGAGAGAGGATGGATACAAGAACATTCTGGTTATCAGAAAAGGACTTTTTTTCTTCCTCTTAATAGTCAAAAAATATTCAACATGTGTAACAATGTGAACAGATTTGTTAAAAAGTATTTTGCGTATCAAGTAAAACAATTATGTCTGAATATGATTACAACTATTTGAACCAGTTGTGATCTGTGTGACTCATGATAACAGCACTCTGTTCAAGTGGAAAATGTCCAAATGATCCCCTGCCTGCCTTGTTTCAGGTACAAAAAGTTATTTGTGTATCCTGGCGTGCAATTCAAGTACAGTGTGACATAGGATGCTTGTGCAAACAGGACAGTTGGTAAAAGAAACATACAGTATAAATCACAGAGCCCAGTATGATGGATAATAATAATAATCACAATGACAGCGCAATCCACTCAGCATCAGATTGCTCTGTAATCCCACAGTAAACTCTCGCTAAAACCTGAGTGAGTCAGTATTATTACAGATAATCCCCCGGTCTGGTTTATGTGACGTGCTGGTGAACGCAGACCCAAACCACACACACACACACACACACACACACACACACACACACACACACACACACACACACATACATACACACATACACACACACACCACTCTGTTTCCAAACTGAATGCATTTCAGCTATTGTCTCAGTTTCAGCGGCCACACAGGTCACAGTACAAAGCAGATGACTGCTGTGTGTAATGTCACTAAAAGACTGTCTTGGCTTGTTGATGCAGTGCAGGCTGAATGCTGTCAGATGACTATCATCAACTAAATGTATGGACCAGTGTTGTACTAAAGGACATCAGGTCATTACATAATGTTTCACAGAAATACTGGTTCAGAACATGAATATTTTCATTGAGAATCAGTTCTAAAATAGTTATTTTTAGCCATATTAGTGGCATGTCGGCATTCCCATCAGCCTCAGCTGTATTCGTGTTTATTGCTAATTAGCAAATGTTAGCATGCTAATATGCTAAACTAAGATGGTAAACATGGTCTAAACATAACACCTGCTAAACGTCGACGTGTTAGCATTGTCATTGTGAGCATGTTAGCATGCTGACATTAGCATTTAGCTCAAAGCACAGCCTCACAGTGTCGATAGCATGGCTAAAGACTCTCATCTGAAACAAAAGACGGACATGTACTTTCAATCACCTGTCATATACTATCTCGTTATTTATTCTTTTAAATGTCAGTGCAATACTTATGTATTCATACGCAACAGGTGCAATATATATATATACACATATATATATATACATATACATTGCCATTGTATATATTTTGTACTTTTATTTTTCACTTAAATATTGTAAATGTGTATATTTTATATTTTTTATTTCTTATTATTTGTAACTTATTTTTGTACATACTCTAATTTCTAAATTCATGCTACTTTCTACTCTTGAATGGGAGCACCGGTACTGTATAATTTCCCCCCCAGGGATCAATAAAGTATTTCTGATTCTGATTCTGATCAATCTTGACTACCTCTAACCCTACCCCCATTTGTTGTAGCAGAGTTGCTTTCTATTTATTTTAAGCTAAATATATAAAGGAGATGATGATACAGAAACACAAGTCAGGAGATGGACATAGAAACTGTTGAAACTATTTCCTGAATATGTTTCAATAGAATTGTTGCTTTGCCTGAGCTTTTATTGAAAGCAGTGAGCACTGAATATGACCCGTGTCAGATGATTGCTGTACCACGCAGCACTCATTGACCCAGTTACTGTTGTAAGGAGCTAAACTTGAGTCTGGATATTGTTTGTTAATAGACTTATCAGATTTCACAGATATATGATTTATTTTTTGGTTTTCTTGATTTAACTTTGATAAAACATTTTGTTTTTCAAGCTCAAATATAGTTAATTGTTCTTGGAAACAAACACATCGAAGGTAAAAAACCTGAAACTTCCCCCCCGAGTCTCCGCACACTGAAGCTTTCACAAACCTGCCAAACAGTCTTTGCAAATGGCCTTCATTTTGTTAGATGAGCGCTTACACTGCAGTCCAGTCCAGAATTTGTCAGTTGAGATGTTGCTGAAGTACCCTGACTTTTAAGCACTTGGCTCTAAATATTTCAAACTTTTTAAATCTCTCAGCTCCACTGATGTGACAATTGCCAACATACACATAAACACAGGGCAGAATCACAGGAGAGCCAAATACTTGAACTGAGGTTACCATGCTCATCCTTGCTTGCTTTTTAAACAAGCAAAGAAACCCCACCCTCCCCCCTAAACCTCTGCTAGCGCCCAAATCCAGGAGCTTTGCCAAAAGCAGCCTAACGCTAAACATTCACAGCGCCGGGGAAGAGAAAGCAAACTCTGGGAAGGTACACGATTGACGTCAGAGAGAGCCACATGTAAGAAATTCCTTCCTAATTACTGGGAATGCGCTGGCTTATTGTATGAAAAAATGTTCTGGTTCATATTCATCTTTTTTAAAGGTGGGTCTTTGTTTTATAGTTTGTGCTGCCTTTCAGTCTTGTATAAATTCTCTGTTGTAATACTTTAGCCAGCCCTATTATTTCACATCCTCTTTATTACCTCTTCGTTTTTCCTTTTTCCCCTACAGTTCCAATTCCTTCCTCCTCCTCCTCCTCCCCTTCAACCCACCTTATTTCTCCTCCTCCTCCTCTGCTTCCTTCCTGCCTTTTCTCCATCTTACAAAACTGCTTTGCAGTAGATAATTTAAAATTGCCAACTGACACCTACGCCCACTTGTGCAGGATTTATTTCTTGTGTGCAGTAAGGCTGGTGTGTTTGGATTATTTCTGCTGACCAACTGGTCTTGGTGCTGCACCTGTTATTTCTCCTTCCAGGAATATACGAGCAGTTCCTGACTGGCACACATGGCCTTGTTTTCACAACAGTTTTAAAACTGGACTCGACTAATGAGGCTTACTCTTTATTGTTGTGGCTCACCTTTCCCTTAAACAATATTTGTGTAGCACATATAATTTATAAGTAATATCTTTAGCTTTTGCAAGACTCCCTGTCTGTAGTGCTTTTATAGTTTCAATGAAATGGCACTGTGGGAGCATCTCCTTTACTTGAGACACATTAGGGTTGGACATAAAAAGGGAATAACGTTTATGTCGCTAACAATTTGATTAGATTGGAGGGTAAGGCAGGTTTTTTCAAAAATCAATGGCAGTTAGATAATATTTATGCCTGCTGACTCATGATGAGGTAACCACTGACGATGCACTGTTTACACAATATGAAGTTTCTATTGAGTTTTTATTGTTAAAGGTTTTCAGGCATTTAAAGATACTCCACTTTCACTGATTCTTTCTGTATGATATGGTCTTTCCACAAAACAATCAACTGCACTATTTAACGCTGTTAAAAGAACATCTCTCCTCCCTCATTGAAAAATCCACAATCTGTGAATATGCAAATTTAGTTTGAGTCATGAGTCTGAGTGTGTGTACAGTGGAGGTTTCAAGTTTCCACATCACACTTGTGCAAGTTGCATACTGGAACACGATTGGTTTCCAAATTGGCTGTGATGTCACGAATGCTGTGTGTACGTGTGTTAAATGGAGATTTAAAGTGGGCACAGAGAAACTTTCCCACTGTGTGAATGTGAAAAACGTCTCTGAACATACGTCATTCTGCACAGTGAAGCTTAAACATCTAAGAGAAGAATAAACGCTTTTTTTAAGTGTAGGGGGACTTTAAATAAACCACTGACAACGTAGAGATGAAATGGTTAACTTATTATTATTAGATTATACACCTGTAAAGAATAACAGTTGTGTTATCCATCAGATGTGTAATTAGGATGCGTTGCCTCTGCAGTCTCTTAGCATCCATTGTTATCAGCTTTAAAATATGTGCGTCCGATATTATTTCCACTGACTGTGGAATGTGTGGGAATTTTGGGAGTTTATCACTTAATACTTTTATATGAGAAACTGAATGAAATTCTTTTGTGATCAGACTTGGAACGTACTGTGCGTATGCAAATCTTTTATATTAACCCTTTCCTTCCATAAAATCCTAAATCTTTTGAAGATGGTTCAAGCCGTCTCCTACAAATTATGTTTCTGTACTCCTGATTTACTACAGCAGATGCATTCTGAAAGGAACGTAATGATGCTTGGATTATGTTTTCTATCAACATAATTTGGAAACTTACATATTTGATAAGTCTAAACATTTTGTTACTAAATGTAACGGCTAAATATTCTCTGTAGCATTTCATTCAATTTCCTAAAAACATCTGCATGTTCCTGCAAATTTGAGTAACGTAATTTGTAGAAGACAGTGTTGGAAAGTGACAGAGCCAGCAAAGTTAAAAGTGGAACAGGATGTCTCTAAAATCAATCTTTTGAGGTCTGTAGAGATAGGGTGCTTTAGTGGAAGGGAAAGGGATTGGCTGAGATGGGTGCAGAGCGAGTTAATTTAGGAGAAAGCAGTGTGATATTGAGGTGTGATGGGGTTTCACACACACAGGAAGTGTTTGGGCTGAAAATGGAGACAGGAGGGAAACTGGGGGATTTGTGGAGGCTCCCATATCAACTGGAGGAATGCCTTTGAAGCTTTTTCTTCCTCCCTCTGGATGCATTTTATTAGTGGGGGACAGCTACTGATCGGACACATTCTGGCGGATGGGAAGACAGATGTTAGAAACAAAATGGAGGTGGCAGACGGCGGAGGAGGAGGAGGAGGAGGAGGCCATCAGCTGCTGAACTACAGTGATGTTAGCAGCCTCCTTCGCTCCTTCATACCGGCACTCTGCTTCAGCACCAGTTACAATCAGTGGCTTTGAGAAAAAGACTGAAGGCTGTTTGCTTGGAACATTTCCTCACTAGTGGAATGTAACTAAGTACAAATGTGAGGTATTTTTACTTTACTTGAGTCTTCGTTTCGAGGCACTTTCTACTTTTACTCCACTACAATATTTCTCTGCATCAGAGTGAAATATTTTTACTCCACTACATTTATCTGACAGCTTTAGTGAGTAGTTACTGTACAAATTAAGATTTCTGCATACAAAACATATGAAGAGCCTTTAAAATGTGATGCGTTGTTATAAATGAAACTACCCACCTTTTTATACAAGCACAACTGAAACGATTAGTCGATTAATCACTTAATCGATTGACAGAAAATTAATTGTCAATTTGTTGTCATTTTTCATGCAAAAACATTTCATGCTTTTCCTTGTAATTAATTTATTTTTAATCATTTAGAATATTGTACTGTTGGTTAGTATGATGAATGGGTCACTTTGGGTAATTGTGATGGCATTTCTCACTATTATTATCAACCAAACGACCAATCGATTAATGGGGAAAATAATCAGCAGATTAATCTATAATGAAAACCATCATTAGTTGCAGTCCAACACAAAATAGTTCAAAATGAACTCCACCTCAACCTACTACAACAGTAAAATCCTGCTTTTACTTTAATACATGAGTAATAATAATCTAATGATATAACATATAATAATATAACAGTCATAGGGGCCATTTTTCTGCATTGAATACTTGTACTTTAACCAAAAATCTATTGATTTCTTTTGTATTTGTTTTTCTTCTGTCTTTTCTAATGAAAAAGTGATTATGGTGTAGTTACAGTCTTAATTGATCATTTTCATTAACACTGCGCAACATTGTCAGGTTTGTATAAAAAAGGGTTGTGTCAAACCATTATAGCAGCAAACTTTAGAGTCCCCAGTCTACCAGTCCAGGATCTACAGTATGAGTGGCAGCCTCAGGCCACTCAGTGCTGCTGCTATTTATTTGGGTCCTGCCGCTTCAGTGGTCACAGCACACCCTATTCTTGGAAGATGTGAAGTGTGTCGCTCTAACCCTAACCGCACCCGTAACCCTGCGCTCCTGCCATCAGCACCTGAGGCTGTGGGACACTGGGACAGCCCCCCCCCCCCCCCCCCCCACAGCTCTCTTTCTTGCTTTCTATATTCATGTCATTTCTGTCTTCCCCTGTGTCTTTGTTTCCTCTGTTTGGGCCGCACTGTTAGATGGATTTGTTGGTGGTGGACTTACATTGTCTGTGAGTGTATAAGCAAGCTTGTATTTTTAACAGGGCTGGTGTCCATTTGCTTCCACTTTGCCTCAAAAGGGAATTAAAACTTACTTATCCTAAGCACTTTTGACTTTTGAGAAAATCCACCTCCTCTATTTAAACAATTTCCTCCATCCCTCTTGCTTTCACAATTTTTAAAATAATTAATAATGAACCAAAGGACCACGTAAAGTGAAAGGCAGTCATTTCTGTCTGGGGGTCTGATAAACCTAATCACGCACAATACCTGTCTAACAAAATAGCCCAAAATACTGATATGTTTCTCAGACCAGACCACAGGTAACCATAACAACTTTATAGGGAAATAATACGTCAGGACTGTGTGTCTTTTAGCTTGTTTTCTTGGTCTCCTGCCCCCAAATTAAATAGTGAAGCGTTAAATAACCTGCAGAAAAGCCCTATTACAACATAACTTCAAAGTAACACGGACAGGCTATAGCCTTTACCTTTCCCATTCACACACGCAGCCTACAAAGAGACTCCGACTAATCACAGGTCTCAAAAGCAAGCGCACACACCGTGAGCCTCAAAGCTGGTGGCTGGAACACACACTTAACATGATTCAACATGATTGGACTTGTTGGGAATCACACCCATATTCCAGGCACTGACAGCAAACACAGTTCTTGTGAAAATAGAATGTAAGACACAAAAGGTGTAATTAACTCCAGTGGTTTACAGGCTGGTGATATAACTAGCTTGTCATGTCCAGTCCCTATTTGTCTCACGCTCTCTTTAACTGCTCACTGTTAGGGTTAGGGTTAAACTACTAAATGAATAAGAGATAAGGTCAGATTGGACAAAGAGAAGTAGTGAAGGGGAGATCATGACTCAGTCTCAGAGATTGTTAAAGTTTTTTTTTTGCATGAACCTTGTGTCCTCATCATGGTGGCCTCAGTCCTGCATTTCATGCTGATGGTGTCTGCGTACAGTGTAGTTGGAGGTATCAAGGCTCTAGAGTATGTCTTACCTTTAGAGCAGGCTGTTTGGTCTCTTTCATTTTCTTATTTCATTTTCAGCCTAGATATCCAGAAGTTGAGATCTAGCCTGTCATTTCTGTTAACTTCTCATCCTTTGAGTCTCTCACTCTATCGCTTCTCACTCGCAAGATCGACAAGGCATAGCACAAAAATGGTCTGAACACACAAGCCACAACAAGTAATCACTGCTTTGGTCCATGCTCATGGTCCAAACCAACACAGATGCTTGGGATGTTACAGTTTAGAAAGTTTGCTGTTCGTCTTCACAGGGACTTCACGGAGCTCCATCAAATGTGCTTTGTCACACTGTGGAACCCCTCCGCAAACATGAGCGTGAAGGTTTGAATGCTCCAGCATTAGATGTTTGGATTTGCACGTTTATTGTCAACTTGTGTTTGTCTCGGGTGTAAGGTCACTGCCACGATGCAGGTGGTTGGAGTATTCAGTATAAAATCCGATAGAGACAGAAACTTTGCAGTGGTGCTCGGATCACAAAGAAGCAGCGTCCTGTGGAGGCAGAGCCTGGAGGACACACGGAGACTGTACTTTGCCTGAGTGATGTTAATGTGGATATTGTAGACTTGCATGCGTGTCTATTACAATATTTGTGACCTGTTGCGTAACCAGTAAGTGGAATCTACCATGTGATGTCCACATGTGTAATGCTCTTACAAACAGAAAGGCCCTTCTCTCTACCCAGTGACCCTTACACTCCTCTACAGATGTCTCTGTTCCTTTTAGTACACTTTCAGCCCTTTCAGCAGTGATATGCCCCCCCCACACACACACACACACACACACACACACACACACACACACACACACACACACACACACACACACACACACACACACACGGCACCGGTCTTAGGTATCACAGGGATCTCCTGTCTCCCTATGGACTCATCTTGCCTCCCTGCTGCCAGACCACATGGCCTCTGTTTCTGCACTGTTACTGTGTGTGTGTGTGAGGCACAGTGAGAGTGATGGACTGAAGGGCTGGAACATCTGACCTAAAATCTATACCACCATAAATTGTCACATTTAACTCGATAGCAAGTATAGCAATACTTTTCCGCGTGTATGTACATTAGTAAATTCTCATTGGCTTACCTCTGATATGATGTTAATCCTGGTTAATTACAGTACGAAGAGTTAAAAATTCTGGACTCCTCCAACAAGAGTAAATCTTGATCATTAAGTTAAACATTTCTGTTTAGTTTTCAACCCTAATGACTATGATGATGTGATGTGTGTTCACACACTACATACACACAAACGCATGTGTATACCATAAACACCGAAATACCTACTGAATCATACACAAATGTACGACAGTACACAGGCACACAAACCTAAAAGGCCCAGCAGTAAAAATAAAGTCGAAGGCTGTGGTTTGTCTTGCAGGTTTAAAATGCCCAGAGGAAGTGCTGAGAAGTGGGTAAACATGGCCGCAACACCAACAAGTGGATTTTAGCAAAGCGGTGGTGAGAAGTTATTCATGGGGTTAATCCTGCACACAGACTCAGACAAATTTAACTTCTAAGCACTAGAAACAGTTAGAAAATCATCTAATTTGCTGTTCTGCATTTTATTCATATTACAAACCAGGAATTCTTCCTCTTTTATGTGCAATATAGTGTGTTGTGTTTGAGAAGATGTAAAGAAATAAAATTCTTAAAATGCCTCTATTTGGCCCCCACTTCTGCTTGCATTTGTCAATGTAATTATTAACGTATTAACATAGAACAAACCTGGGTTGTCTTTGCTGTCATTGTTCATCTTTTGGAAGGATGTTTTTTTCTTTTTACATAAACACACAACTTAAACAGTAATCTTGATACAGATCCCTTAGATTTGCCAAGATACATACTGAGCGAGACATTTTACAGGTGAAAAATCGACATGTACAGTACGTACACTCACGACAGATTAATGCTTGAAACTTAGTCTGCAAGGGGAATTGTGTTCCACCAAGTTTAACCTTTCCTTAAGTTCTACTGCTGGCTCTGTAGAGACTTGGCAGTGGCTGTGGCAGCTTGACTTGCTGCTATTAACAAGGCAGCAGGACATATTTTACAGCCTGGCACCTACCAGTGATGTTGGGAGGTTCAAGGGCACACACAATGAACTCCTCTACTAGAATCAGGTTAGGGTGACATCCTGTCAAGCTCATGAGTCATTAAGTTTTTTTATATGCTGCTTATGAACGACTATTGTCATGTGAACAAATGACTTCAAAGGACTAGAGTAGATGAAGTTGAATCTCCATGAGGAATCTGTCATATAGAGAGAAAGCATCCATTAACCAGAAAAAAGTAGTTAATTGTGCTTTCAGTAACATGATGGATGTCTCATTTTGGAATGAATCTCCTCATAGGTTGGCTTCCCAGCAGGTTATCTTGTGGTTTAGAGTGGTGGTGACAGGTTGGCGTGGCTGGCACACTCTCAGACTGGCTCAGAGTTTGGTTGTAGCAGAAGGGCAATTTTGGTGGAGCCTCCGCAGACAGGATGGCATAGTTGGCAAAGCGGAGAGTGGCAGAGCTCTGAGGCTGATATCGAGGGCTCAGAATACACCAGACTGAGATGTAGTGGACTAGACAGGTTGGTGGGGCTGGCACACTGTTGTGGTGATTGGAAGTCAGGTGGAGGTAAAGGTTGCCCAGAGAAAGGTGACTTGGCACCTTCACGGTCTACAGTAGCAAGAGGAAAGATGTGTGCTTGCATGCGTTATTATTCATGTTCCCATGTGCTCTTTGTATCCTTTCTTACATCATGGAAGGGTTCTCCTCACCATTGTACACTGGGTGTGCATCCACTGAAGCAGGCACTCCTGCTTCCTGCCAGCCTCTGAGCCAACTTGTCTTGTTGCCAGACGTCGGTAACTTGGCACTCCGTCTCTTCCTTTTCCATGTGGTGATCACGTATGTCTATCCACGAGGAAGTCTGTCGACACATCTAGGCTTTTACAAATGTGATATGACACGTAAAAAAGAGCAAATCACTTTTCCTGCCTGGGCTTGGAGCCATGTATGTACTTGGTGCATATATATAGTTTTTACTGGCCATTAGTATATTCCTACATGTCACAGGGGAGAGAGAATATAATATATAACTGTTGCTGAGGGCCATGCATATGGCACAGGTCACATAGGTCAGCACATTCAAGTATCCTTATGACTCCACTATGAGCGTAATGGCGCACAGCAACAACACCCTGCAGGACATTACTTACTTATATAATAACATAGTGCTACATACATTATGATGCACAACAATCTAAATTGTGCAAGAAAAAGGTGGATACAGAAAGTGCCATATCCCTTGTTACCACAATGAAGCATCAAAAATAGCTCTTGTTATGGTTTGATTTCCCACTAAAACTCCATGCCATTTCAAGTACCCCTCTTTCCATCTCATCAGTCTACAACGGTACAAGCAGAGCCAAAGCTCAGACCGCAGAATGAGCTGTAAGAGGTAGTGAACCTCTCTCTCGTCTCTCTTGAACTTTATCTGTTGTTACCGCTGTAACGACAGATAATAGTGGTACTGTAGAGAGGACGACTATTCAATCAAACCCTAAGACAGCAGTGGTTTGGACAGGATGGATAAGTACCTTGTGTAGAGCGTACAAGAGTGCTTTCCAGGCAAATGTGTGGCTGTACACACAGTGGCCACTCCAGAGTGGACAGTGCACACAGGCAGCCTATGCATTATGGCTTGCCTTGGAGCGAGGCAGGGGAAATAAGACCAGTGGTTAGCAGTGGAGGATTACATACCGTCACCAAAATAGTTGTCCAGATGTATCCCAATGATTGACCAACAGCCACTTTGGTCCAGACTAAAATATCTCAACAACTACTGGATGGATTGCCATTAAAGACATTCATGGTTCCCAGACGAAGAACCCGAATAACTTCAGTGATCCCCCGACTTTTCCTCCAGCCCCACCATTACTTTGGTTTATGACCAAATACCTTTCACAATTTGCTTTTTTTATTGTCCTCCATGATCTCATTAACAACAGTTACCTCCTTGAGCATCGCCATGTTATGTTTACATTGTGCATATATTATATTCTCATCTAGGCTACTCCAGCTGCTCACCAGGGACTAATGGGCATTCATTATTTGCCGCCTTGTCCGCAGGAAAGTGTATATACAACAGCTCGCATTGTGGCCTCTAGTGCCTGTTAAAAGCAAGTATATCACAAACGTACAGGTTGTTTAGTGGTAGTGCTAGTATTAATGATAGCAACTCTAGATTTAATAGAACACTGTTCATTTCCAGCGCAAGAGTCTCTCTCTCTCTCTCTCTCTCTCTCTCTCTCTCTCTCTCTCTCTCTCTCTCTCTCTCTCTCTGCATATTTGTTTTTTGTGGTTTCCATGGAGATTTTCTCTCATCACTGTGTGTTAAGGCAGAGAGCACTTGACCTGTTCTCCCCAGGTGTCAGAGGTCATAGTCTGCTCAGTCATGGGCGGACAATCTATAAACCTGCCTGGTTTCCATGAGATATGTTTCCTGTACACATAGAGATAAACATACACATTTATGTACATTCTTCCCTCTGTTTGTGTAAACAGTCTGTCCCTACATGGACACACACACACACACACACACATACACATACGCATGCAAATCTACTACTCAGTTCTTCTGACGCTCTCTGTCTTTGTTTATTATTCCCTGTATTTATCATGATGCAAGTCTTTGCAAAGGGTTTTAAGGGAGCCAAAGAGCAAAATGAAAAATAGAGGTGGCTATTATTAAATGACACAGAGGGAAGATGCAAAACACTCACTCAGACTTTCTCAACTCTCCCTCTTTGTGTGTGTGTGTGTGTGTGTGTGTGTGTGTGTTGGAGTGTGTGACTGCTTGGCCTGTCTCTCGCCTATCAAGCTCTGGTGTCGTCTTTCTGCCATCTGCCACTGCCACCCTACTGACATGCACACACACGTACACAGACATGCACACACTTATTGAGCCTTCATGTAATACTCTGTCATCGCAAAGCCTGTTCCCCCCCCCCCCCCCCCCCTTTTCTCCTCTCTTCTATCCTCTTCCTCTGAAGAAACTCTCAGTTGGGTCTCCCCCTCACCATCCGCAGATAAGGATGTGTTTTTCATTTGTTTCTGTCTGATTTTCTGGTTCAGTTTTGTGTGTTTGCATCTACTTTTGTTAAAGAAACAAAGGAAGCAGGGGTTGCCCAGAATATGAAATTCAAGAATATGCATTTGGTGTGTGTTTGTGCGTAAGATATGAATATTTAATTCAGCCCCTCCCTCCATCATGTATTAATCATGGAGCAGTCTGCTTAGGCTGAAAATAGCGCTTAGCAACCCAGAAAAACAAAATCCATAGTAGTTGTGGGTCATGTGCTGCTGCTCGTTCGTGTATGACACAGCACATGGTCTCCCCTCACATTTTCCTTTCCTCCTCACTAAGTGTTCTTTCCCCCACGTCTGTCTCCACTCGTTCAAGGATGATGGCGATGGAGATTTCTGATGTTTGCATGCAAGATACCCGCAGTCATGCTTTCTCTTCAAAGTTCATTTTGAAGAAGTTGTTCATGGGTTTTAGACTTAGACCACATTTGCTTGTCTAGCACACATTCTTAACTGAACTCTGAATACAGCCTGCTGTGTCTGCGCCGACACCCACGGAGTGCAGGCAAAGTTTGAAATATGTGACTGTAAGAAGTAAGTCTGCTTCCTGAAAGTGGTGATAATTGCGGGATTACTGACCCCACCATCCGCACCCGCTGCCAATCTTCAACTGATAAATGAACTGATGTAGGCTGAGCGATGACATCATTTCAGGTGGGAGCAAAAATATGGCTACAAGCTTGTGTAGTGAGTGCAGAGGCTCTTTCGACAAAAGAGCTTGAATCCAAGACCATAGGGCATGAGAATGGCTGTTCGTGAAACCAGAGCAAAAGACTGTGTGCTGCCTGGCAGTGTCACCCAAAAGCCACAATTTCTAGTTTCAATACTTTATTGCCATACAACTTAGGAATTTGCCTCAGTGTGCTTGTGACAGAACAATCACAGCATAACATTCAAGAGACATAGTAAGACAACACATAAGCCCCACCTCATACAACGTAACATACATCATGCTACATGATGGTATCCTGGGAAACGCTCTGAAATGTATGTTGGAGTGCTTCTTACAATTCAGACCAGCAGGATAATACTAGTCTGTGTGTACAGTACAGTCAGAAAGTATTGGGACATTGATACGTTTTTTTTTTTATTGTATTGGCTGCACTATATTCAAAAACTATGAGGTGCTGACTTTCAGCTTTAAGTGTGCTTTAGGTTGTTCACATAGAGCTGGATACTGGCACTGCGGTTTCATTCAATATTGACTCACAGAGCCAAGAATGGATTTGTGTCTATTCAATTTGATTAGATTCTTGATCATTTAGTTACATCAGATGAATGCCAAAGTTGTATAAAGCGCGTCTCCCATTCAGCTACACATGGACCGTCAATACCAGGTGCTTCAACTAAGTACAGCACTTTCACTTTGAGCACAGACAGGGCAGAGACCGAAAGTCTGCTAACTAATTTATCTGCTCTGTTTGTGTTGATAAGACATTAGCTGATATCGGCATAGATTTAGCTGCCTGCCAGTCTATCTCTCTCATAGATCTCATAATCATCCAGAGTCACGACAGTCCTGTTAACTAGACTCAAGGTGACTAATATAGCCTGCTATCATCAACGTTACTTTGAAATAACTTGAAATATACTTCTTGTGCATGTCACCCTAAAAACCACAATTCATCGGAAAATCGTTTTCTTTTTTTATCTTCTGCTTTCTGCCCCTAAGATTGGGGCAAGAAAGGGCTAATCTGTTTATCTGGTGTGGATATGAACTTTATCTTTATTATAATTCAAGCTGAAAGTCAGCACTGCCTCTTTCTCATTGTTTCATTTCAAAGCCAATGTGCTGGAGTACAGAGCCCACACACACAGAAAAAATAGTCCTCCTTTCCAGACCACACAGTTTGTGTTGTGTGGGACATGCCAAACCCAGGTCAGATCCAGCCCTGAATACAGTGTGTCAGATCACTTTTCCCAACATTAACATCTGATCCTAGTTCAAAGGGGACAGATTGTGTTCCCTTCAGAGCTTCAGACAACGCTAAATATAACAAATTGTGTTCAGTTTGCCTTTGGTCTCTTTGCAGCAGACAAATATGATTATTCAGTTTATCGAATGTTGCAGATTTGTAATAACAGAGACTTCGATTGTGACAGCAACTTGTGGAGAGGAGTGGGAGTAGTTGAGAAGAGAAGATTTGTCTCAGTGTATTTCCTACCAGGGCATTTAAAGATAGGTCCTTCAGGAACATAAGTCTGTTTCTGTTACTGGTGTCAGTATCATTTACAACATATGACTACACAGTTAGGAGATAAGGGCCTATGTTTGTTCTCTGGACCAGGTTTAGATCTAAACTAGTCCCCTTCTACACCATAGTAACAGTTCTCAGACACAGGCCGAATAAGTCTGTTGCCCAGTCTGGATTCATTTCCTGAGGGACGAATAGACAATAGAGACTTTCCAAGATCTTTTCAAGAAAGCCTGCAATCTGAAGTGCTGATCACTTTAAGTAAGAACTATGATATCTTGCTTGTGAACGCTTTATTCTTATTTAGTTGTTTTGTACATTTTTTTTCCTCAGATTTCACCAAAGTATGGCAATTTTGTAATCCATTCCTAATTTCATAAGCATCCTAATGCCAGTGCATATACTCTCACTGATGAGGACCAGCAAAGATGGTTGAAACGAATCCTATACTGTCAAGACATAATTGAGAATTGTTTTTTAAGGTTTTAAGGTTTACATTATTAGAAACTGAGCACCTCCGTTTGGGTTTGTTGGGGAAACTGGCTCGTAATGTGTGAGCACTTTGTCTGCTACACTTTGGGCTTCCTCCTTCTCTCTCTCTGTCTCTCTCAAGATATCATATTACTGTACACATCTGCTTTGTTCTTGTCACTCTGTATTGTTTGTTTTCTCTCAGTTTTTACTCCTACTCATCCTTTTGGTTTCTCCGTGTCCCTCTCTTTCCTGGACACTGTAGGCAGATGTTGGTGGTTTGAATCTATTCAGCTGTTGATTTTGACGCCGTACTGAGCACCACATTTAAGCCATCCTTTCATGCTCTCTGACAGGTGGCTTGACCAGCAACGAGCAGACTCTGGAACTTTTTAAACCAGCTGCACTCAACCATTTCGGTAGGACATCTATGTGTTTGTATATCTGTGTGTGAACTGCATTTGGACTGATGAATTGATGGATTGATTGAGTGGTTTTAGTCTAATTGTTGCAGATGTTGGAATCCATTGTGCGAATCCTTTCATCGCCTGTACAAATCAAAGGCTAAAATGAAAACCTGAATGGACCTGCATGAGCACCTGATTATAAAGCAGTGGATAAGCAGACTGAGTGAATCTTATTATTGCTTGATCAAGGAAATAAAGTAAAATTAGACTTTGACTGCATAATTGATTTGATAAAATAAAAATATGATTCAGTTTCTTCCCAGTTCCTGAAAGGTTGCTCATTTGCTGTCCTAAACGTCTTGTAGCAGGTTGTTTTTTGTAAGTTAAATAATCTCGGGCCTACACAGAACAGAACAGTGCCATATCTTATCAGTGTCATATCCTTAAAATCCCCAACCTCGGTGGCTAAACTGTGGTTGATAAGTGATCTCTGGGAAGCACAGAAACGCCAGAAAATGTGTTGCTCAAATGGGTATTATGGATTGCTGCCCGCCATTTGAGAAAAATGTTATAGACATATTTTACATTTTTGTGTGAAAGCAGAAGAGAGACTTTTCTTAGATTTCACTTGCTAACAGATTGGACCAGTTTTCCATCTGGTGTTTATACCAGTACTAACTCTGGTGCTTCCCTGCTCAGAGCCTTCAGAAACACACTCACTTAGAGCTGAGTGATTGATGCAGTCATGTCTTCGGGTTTCTTGGTGTGTAATGCAACACAGGTGATTACAGAACATCACTGCTCAATGGGGGATTTGGTGATATCGTGGTTGCCTTAGCTGGCTAATGTACGGCTCAAGAATACACTCTGTCAGTGTCTGTTTATGAGGAAACTTATCATTTACTCCTGAGTATGTAATCATTTCCCCCAGCTGACATCGCACATTGTTTTTAGTATATGGCACTGTATTTTTCAGTGGCCGACTCCTTTTTAGAATTCGCACTGCACTTGCCAGTGCACATGTGCGTGAATGCGAACGTGCGTGCGAAACGAGACATTTTGTTGGAACTTCACGCTCTTGTTGACAGGAACGTGGGATGATCGCGCCACATCAGCATGTCATCAACCCACAAGCGGTATGTTTGCCCCATGTGGCAGGAAGAAATGCTGATGCAGCAGTGATGTCACAGATATGGTTGCCAAGACCTGGAGCCTTAGCCTGTTAATAGCATGTTTCGTTGCTTGCTACAGTGACACGCGTAACTGCAGAAACACACAGACAGACATACAGTATAAAGGACGTGTAAAGGGCTCGGCATTAGACGGGCTTGATCTCATTTTTAATGCTATTTTACGTTTCTGTTGAACCTTTTTGGGGTTCATATTTTGCTTTTCAGGGATGTAGAAAAAAAAAAGCATAATCACTTCTATTGATGACCATGTTTTTAGTAGGTTCATTAATAATGTGGAGCTGGAAAGTTAAAGCCTTCGTTAAAATCAATCTTTTGAAAGCTATCATGTAAACATTGAGGAGCATTTTAATGTGGCTTTAAGAAAATAATGCATGCACACTTATATCCCATTTAGACCAACACAGTGATGCGGGTCTATCTGAACGGGTCAACACCCGGGGTTGAATGTGGATTAGACACCTGCCTTTAGTGACGAGGCATCTCAAATAGGGATGAAAATTAATTTAATGATATTGACATTTGTAAGCAACTGACTCCCCAGAGAGAGAGAGAGAGAGAGAGAGAGAGAGAGAGAGAGAGAGAGAGAGAGAGAGAGAGAGAGAGAGAGAGAGAGAGAGGTGTAAGCACTTAGCCTCTCGTTAAACTCAGTCTTCCTCACTTTTATCTGAACTGGCATTTCAGAAACAGATTTACTAATCACCTTAATTACAATTTAGACAAATGCTGTATGGTAAGCAGGACTGGCTCTTTAAACTCAGTGACCTTTTTTCTTTTTTTACTGTTCTTTGGTGTTGGATGGGTGACACATTTTTCTATTAGTAACAGTTTTAAAAGTTTAATTTTAATTTCTAGCTTTCGAGTTGTTTCTTGTTTAAATGTCAATGACATTAAAATACTTTTTTAATCGAATAATTCCAATGCTATGGAAAAATGGCAGGCGTATGGTATCACACACAAATTTGTACTTTTAAATGCTGAGAAACTGCAAGACAGATTTCAACAATGTATTTCCAAAGCCAAGACATCAAGATTGGAGCTTAGTAGGTCAGGTAAACTGGTCACTGTGTACTTCCATAGTCAAATCATTGGACTGAACTGCTCCATCAAATTAGATTTGAAAAATTCAGAGCTCAGTACAACCCTAATAATGACTAAATGTTTAAAGGCCTGCCAAAAAAAGGACAACAGCGTTTTGTTGGAATAACTACAGTACAATGCTCTATTAACACATTCATGAGATGTGTTAGGATTGAATAATTGGGTGCCAAGAGCAACAGTAACACTTCCTGTGCGTGTGTGTGTGTTTGTCCTATGTTGTGAAGTCCATTTCAACACAGAACCTAATGAGACGGCAACAGCTGCAGCCAGCTCTGGAGACCTTAAAGTCACCAGTGTGTACTATGTGTGTGTGTGTGTGTTTGTGCATTTTTGTTACAGATAAGTTTGGAATCAAAAGTAGAATGAGCGTCAATCATAGTGAATGACTCGTTTGGAAAATTTGAAAATGAGGTGGAGGAGGAGGGTGATGAGGAAGACAGATTTGGGTGCATACTAATCAGGATGACTAAATTATGCACAGGAGGAGGTACTGTAAGAGGAGCAGAAGTCAGCACCTTTCAGAGTCACGTCCACACTTAGATGTGAATGTGGGTCTGAGCATCTGTTTGTATCTGTAAATGCGTGAAAATGAAAGACTTGATAAACATGCATTGATGTGTGTGTGTGTGTGTGTGTGTGTGTGTGTGTGTGGGTGTGTGTGTCTTGTGTGGCATGTCTCTCCGTCCATCCCACCGTATAGCCTAAACTAAGCTCTTTTCTCCCAAAGCCAAAACAGCTTTCTCCCACTCTGCACAAATTAGCAGCAGCCCACGCTCCACTCACACATAACTGTCAGAGCACAGACACTGCAGGGAGTGAGGGGGAGTGAGGGGAAGGTGAGAGAAGTGATGAAGAAGGGGGGGGGGGGGGCAAATTGGGAGAAGAGGATGGGAAAATAGAGGAGAAGAGTGGGAGAAGGAGCAGAAGTGACAGAGAATGTAGACCAGAAATGGTTTTGTAGCTCACAGAAGGGCTTTGTTATGGCTCCTTTCATCAAGGCCTGGTGTGCACCGTTGGTTATCGTCAAGAAACGTGACAGTTGTCTTTTTTAGTTTTTTTAGTCTTAATGCTTTGTGCACATGTCCGTTTTCTGTCTGCACAGCGCTGATATTGAGGCTAAGCAGAATGTGAGGCTGCGAGTGAGTTGAGAGAGAGAGAGAGAGAGAGAGAGAGGAGGATGAAGAGCTGTTCACACAGGAAGTGGCAGACCTGTTGGCTGGCTTCTGTTTTCTGACTGAACAGCTTATCTTTATTTAGTTGTCAATTATCTATGGGCACTTAAGAACCTGAGAGAGAGGGAGGGGGTAGGTAAAAGAAATGCAATGAATGGAGGTGGGTGTGGGGGGGGGGATGGAGATGGTAAAAGAGATAGAAAGAGGGAGACATTGGAGGAGAACAGCAATTTGAGGAGAGGGCCTGGATAAGTAGAAAAAGAGGGATGAGGAAAGGCACATTATGCAAATCAGCAGGCTCATTACCATTTCAAAACTCTGGAAAGGAAATCATGAAAAGTGGAGAGAGAAACATATTTTTGGACTTCACCAAATTCATTCTCACTCTCTGTTTCTCAATTTCTCTCACTCTCTCTCACACACACACACACGCACACACACACACACACACACACACACACACACACACCCCCACCCTCCCTCGTGCACTCAACTCTAGTCTCCTCTCTCATTTCTCAATATGTGATTTCTATTTCTGTGCTCGCTTAGCCTCTGATTTTACATGTTCAGTCTGTATGTGAAGCTGGACTATACACCACCGTGGCCATTTTATTGGGTTCACCTTTCTAGTACAGGGAAGGATTCCCCTCTGTCCCCAGAACAGCTTGACATGTTCGTTAAAACATTCCTCAGAGATTCTGGTCCATGATGACATGATCGGACCATGAATCACATTTAACTGCACATTCATGCTGCAAATCTCCCCTTCCACCGCATCTTAAATGTGCTGTATTGGATTGAGATCTGGTCACTGGGAAGGCCATTGGTGTTCACTTTGATGATGACGACATGTGTTTCTTGACATGGCATGGTGTCCTGCTGGAAGTAGCTATTGGATGACGGGTACCCTGTGGCCATGCACATGATCAGCTACGATACTCAGGCAGGCTGTGGCACTATGGCAATGATGCTCCATTGGTATTAAGGGGCCAAGAAAAAAAAAAAATATATATATCATTACACCACCACCATGAGCAGCCTTAACCATTAATACAAGTCAGGATGGATCCATGTGTTCATAACAAATCCTACCTTCTGCATGTCACAGTAGAAATCAAGACTATAATCTCTCTTTTGATGTGCCTGTGCCCATTGTATCCTGTTCTTAGCTGACAGGTGTGAAATAGTGTTTTGCGTTCAGAGATGCTTGTCTTCATACCATTGTTTGAATGTATAACGTGTGGTTGTTTGAGTTACTGTTGCCTTCCTGTCATCGTCAACCAGTCCGACCAGTCTTTTCTGACCTCTCTCACTCTCATGGCATTTTGGCCCATGCTTACTGCATGTTTTTACAGACACTGTCTTTGAATTTTAGAGACTTGAGAGTCTTGAGTGAAAATCTCAGGAGATCAGTGGTGTCTGAGATACTCAAACCATCCTGTCTGGCACCACCAATCATTGTCAAAGTCACTTAGACCGCATGTCTTTCCCAGTTCAGTGTTCGGTCTAAGCAACAGCTGAACCTCTTGACCATGTCTGCATGCTTTTATAAGTTAAGTTACTGCCAAATTATTGGTTGATTAGATATTTAATTTAAGGAGTAGGGGTACCAATATTGACCCAGAGTCACCGCAAAAGAATGTGTCCTTACAAATCAAAACATCCATAGGACCTTCTCAAACTTCCACTTTACCCTGCGTCTTTGCTGTTGATCTGTGTGTTCAGTAATTTCCAAGAAACAAAGCTTCAAAGGAAGCAGAGAATGTAGTGACGAAATGATATCATGATTACGAGATCTTTATCGTGTAATTATAAAGAAAGTGTCAACGCCTTTTCAGAAGACAGAACTGTGATGACGATCAACTCTATTTCTCCCTTGCTTTCAATCTTATTTGTTTTTGGTGAATGCAAAATGCATTTGCTGATATCAGACGCAATACATGAAGAGAAGAGAGTGGAAAAGCAGGACAGGATTAGTGTTGACAAGCCAGAGATGGAGAGTGGGGTGTGTTCCAGAGGACACCCCGTCTGTAGGTCACCATGACCGCGCGAAGACACTTGTCTGCCGGCCAGACCCCTGCTGCCTCCCTCCCTACTCACTGGAACATGGGGTTTTGCTGTCATGTGTGTGACTGAATACTTGACCTTAAACCTGATATTGTAAATATGTGTGTTTGTATTGTATTCTCTGTTTTTGTAAAGGAACGTGCCCCACCTAAAGATTTCGGGAGCTTGGCAGACGCACCATTTGATCTGTAACAACCTCATTTTCATCTGCTTCTCTTTTCTTTTCTGCACACAGTCTCACAACCTCACTATTTTTTTGCTTTGGCTGCAGTTGATGCTCATAATCTCACAGGGAAGAGAGACTTCCCCCCCAGGAAAAGTAGTATCTATGGTGAGTCCAAACATCAAGTTATTTTTAATCATAGTTCAATTAAAATATACCAATCTCCTACACAAAATTTAAGACTACAACAAATGCAACGTATAGAGCGCTGAAGCATTAATTATCATGACAGAATCAAATCCTTCACCCTTTTATTCAAAAGGTTGTAACCTTGTAGTGCATTTTAGTCCTACGCCCCAACAGTGACAGACACTATCAGCACCTGCTTGACTTGCCACTTTTCCTAATGGAAGACAACCTGTTTTGTATACACGTGCTCACCAGGGAGCCCACACAGGCCCAGTTCCCCAGATGGGCCCCCAAAGCCCCCTACCACCCCCACACACTCCCTGACCTGGCATGGATTCCCCTGCCTGGTGCCAGTTTGGTGTAGGCAGGAGTCGGTGGGCAGCTGCTTCTTTTCTGCTCAGCCACCATCAGGCTCACACACACACACACTGACAAAACACACACACGCACACTAACAATCATGTCAAACTCATTACCCAAGGAATGTTTCCAAATGGTTATCTTGAACTTCTGAAGAACTGAAATATAATCTCCTTAAATCTGTCTTTTTATTTCCCTTGCTTTAACTGTTTCAGAACCATTTTCCTCCATTTGGAGTAAAATGGAAGTGTAATATGAGCAAGTTCACAGCAATGTACAATTTACAATGTACTGAAGCAATAGGTTTGAGGCAGCATGCTAAACCTAAAGCTATGTACTAAGAGCAGAGGTGAAATCTGATTTGATCCTAAGAGAAAGATTGGAGTTATAAAGGGAATACAAGACAGTGTACCTAATTATATCTACAGACATAGCCTGAGGTCGTGGCCTTCATGTACACCCCGTGAAAGAGAGACACACACACTCACATGCACATGCATTCAGGTCTAAGAAAGTATGGCAGAGAGCTCAGAGCCAGACTTGTTTTTGTCTTCCAGCAGAACAGGCAATGCCTTAACCTACTTTGCCTGCATCAGTGCCATTATCCTGACAGCTATAGCAGGTTGGACCATGTGTGTGTGAGAGAGAGTTTGTGTTTATGTGGATGTTGTAGAGGGAAAAAGATTTTACCATGTTACCATGTCATGAATTTTACATACGGCCTGGTGTGTTCTGCCGTGTCGGCTGGCTGGCTGGGCTTTTGAAAATCTAGACGTCTGGAGAGTGAGGTTGTGTTTTAATGTGTGTACAAATAACAATAAAAACTCTTTTAAAATTGTCATTTCTGCTCTCAAACAGTACAGACGGACAGATAGCTAAAGAACAGAGACAGAAAAAGGAATTAATATACTGATTTGTGTATCCAACTATCAAAGCTTTAGCTATTGTTATCATTCCAAGTTCATCAGCGTATGAGTTAAATGCACACAGCTGCAGAAACTAGTGGCAAACAACCCCAAAAATAATAAGAATACATGAAGATAACACCAAAGGGGTCCAGTTTTGTTAATATATCTCCCGATGTGCCTGGTCACACCAGAAAGTGGAAGACAGAAACATTTATTCGCCTGTCCTCAGGAAATAGGTGGAGCTTGTTGATGCACTGAAAACTTGCGCACGTGGGTGGTAACCAAATTGTAAGATAACACGATTCATTTAAGTGAATGTAGAGTTGTATTAAGTTGGACGATGCTAATATGATACTGTGTCACTCTCCTGGTGTCAGTTCCCTCAAAAGTCACCACTGTCCTAATGCTTTGCAATTAGTCACAGTGTACAAATTTGCATGTCAGCAGTTCACCTTAGTTGATTTCTACCGGAAGGCTCTGCATGGATGAACTTCACCTCAGCAAGAGAATCAATAGCTGCAGATGTTTAGTAAAAAATCTCAGTCTGAAAAGTCCAAATATCAGATTTCAGTTTGCTTGATTTTGATTTGTTGATGTGTGTCTGTGGTTTCCGTTACTTTGCACTGCAATTTAAGGCAAATGTCTCACTAGCTTACATATCAGTACCTGCTGTGGCACACCAACAGGTGATGGTGTCGGCAGGCAGTCCCCCTGAAGTTTCCTGCTGCCATGCTCAGTAATAACTTATGATATTCATTAGAGCAACATATCTGATGCTGTAGTTTCTGTAGTATTTACAGTTTGATATTTAAAGCTAGGTATCACTAAGTTGTGCAATTAGTGAATTTACAGTGTGACTGTTTATGTGCAGGTGTAAAGACAGACAGATGGATATTATGTACATTTGACTCCGTCCATGCTTTGCCCTTTAACTTCCTCTGAAACCTCTGCATCCCTCTTGTTAATGCAGAGGTGTGTTTTGTAAATGCTTTTAAAAGCCCTAGCAGGACCATATGAATCCAGAGGATTCCTCTCTGGAAGCTATCTATTATGGATAACCACTCCAGGGTTCAGAGCTTTGCTTTGTGCTCGCAAGGGGTTTGCTAGCTGCTAGCCAACAACACCACCATGACCAGAGGCTGGCCTTCCCCTGTCCGGGAAGAGGAGGTCATTACAGCCAAGCCCACAGCCTAATGGCTACAGCATGGTCAGTGATAGACTATATTTTACCACAAAGTCATTTAAGGGAAGAAATAGACCATGGTTTGCTGTTTGCAGTCGTTCGTACCAGTTTTGTAAGTGGGGTGAACTTGCAAGGGTCATTGAGAAGAGACTGGGGTATTTGCATAACTGGAAAAATAAGTTCAAGAATAGACTGTCTACTCTTCAATTACTGATAAACACAAAGACAGCAAGCCTCCACAAGTAGATAAGTCGTCCAACACAGACCATTGTTTAAATGAAAGAAATTGGACAAATGCCAATATCCTTCACATAACTAAATTATCACCAGACCTACGCCTGGATGAAGAAAAACATGTATTTTTCCATTGACAGGCTGTTTTTCCTCACAGTATTAATCCGTGATTAATCTCTGTCATGGTTTATACCTGAACTCATCTTTCTTTCTGATGCAGTCGTCCATTTATATCTGTTACTGTCTTTACTGTCTTTACTGTCTCTTCATCCTATTGAAAGGCCAATATTGAAAGGCCATTTTAGGCAGGCTGCTATAATCTGCACTGTACGTAAAGAGTTTGTGGGTCTAGCTTTAGTGCACGGGGGCATTCCTGTGACCCATGTGATTTAAAGTGCACAGAAATCAGTGTGGTAAACTGACATCTCTCATGAGTTCAGTTTAGCATCGCCGACAGCTAATGGCTCTCTGTCTGTTGCCAACTCAGCGCAGACTGGGGAGGCATTACCACTGAGACGGAAGGAGAGGGCGTAAAATATGAATGAACGGAGCTCCCCGATGCAGCCAAGAGCTCAAAACATCTCTTTGTCTTACCTCGTCTGGGTGAGCTGTTTTGAAGCCTTGATGTTTTGAGGTCTTCCTCAGTTAGGAATTGATTCTTGTTAGGAGTAGATCAGATTGGCATCCTGAGGTAAACTTGATCTGAGGAAGCACATGTAGGTTTGTACAGCAGAATTCGGCACCAAATTATTCTTAGACCGGTATGAAAGGAATATGTATTTAGCTACATAAAGTTGCTCTTTGGCCTTTGTTATGCTTATATGCAAAAGCAAGAGATGGAAGGAGGGTGTTTTTAAAACCCATAGTTTGTTTGTTCTGGTCTGAATCAGTGGATGAGTTGATGAACTTGTTTTTCCCCTTTGTTTGGTTTTTTATCACACAAAAAAAAAAATTCAAGCGAACAAAATGCATCATGAACAGCCATGTGAGAAGGTCCACTTCGCTCATTGGTTAGACGTGTCTGGGGGCGGGAGTGAGAAATCCCAAATATCACAAAGGCAACGTACTTTTTCACTAGTCCAGTTCAGACCTCGATTCTTTCTCCGGCTATCTTCTAACAACTGTTGATTTTTCTTATGTGCATCCCAGTATACAAAGCACACCTGGCTGCAGGAGCCCATTGAGCTCAAACGTCCGCCTTGTAGTTGGGTTACATCAAGGTCGGATCACCTTCAAACCACAACCACAGAGACCACTTCCTCTAAAGGGTCTTGGTACCGTTTCGGCCTGCACCTGAGTACAATTGCTGGGTGCCGATCTGCTCAAAGGAATCGTGTCAAAGGGGAATAAAATCCAATTCAAGATGACTAAACAACGCAGGTTTGAAAAACTTATCCAGTAAATTAAGATACCTCACAAATCAAGTTACTTCATCACAATTCTGTTAAATTATTATTGCCATAGAGCAGTCCTCCCCATGTATTTGCAGCATTGCCAGTAATGGCAATTCTAATCTCTGCTTCTACTAATCTTTTTCTTTTTTCCTGTCATAATAGAACTGGATAATTTCACCTCTTCAGGCCTCCTTTTCAGTCACTCTTTAGTTGAAGTGCTTACAATTGGTAGACATAAGCAACAGGCCTCTTTTGTTTTACAAGCCAAAACACTGGCCTAATACAATCAGAGATGTCAAAGTGATAGCTGCGTCTGTAGACACGGCATTGCAAAATCTCTTCTGGTTGTCAGATTGTTTCACAGTATGTATCATCATATCCGACAACTCTGCTAATAAACAGTCTACAGCCCAGTGGGACAGCAGCTTGGTTCTCAGGATGTTATATTTTACTGTAGCTGCTTCACTACAATGGAGTTTATTGTCATTCAGCCAACCCGTGTGTGTGTGTGTGTGTGTGTGTGTGTGTGAGAGAGAGAAACACAGCAACTCACAGGTTTATAGCTACTCCATTGATTCCTATCACTTTTTCATACAAACATGACGCACAATACACTGCAGACACACACAAACAAACACTAGCAAACATGAAGTGCTCCAAACACTTCCTTATTTTGAATGCGCCTAGAACAACTTTGGACCCATGATATTACATGTTCTTCTGTTTTTAGGTCTTTGATTTAATGGTTCTCATGTTTGTATACAAAAGTAATAAAATATATGTCTTATTTCCAGAGTCTGCTCCGCCTGCACTTCATTGTTTATTGGTAACATATTTAAAGAAAGTGAGAGCATTTGTTAGCTAAGCAAGAACAGGCCGATGACAGCTGAAAACACTGACCGATAACACAGCTCTGTTAAGACTTTTAAAATATTTTTTAATAACCTCAAGTCTGTTGCCATGCATTGGCTACGTAAGAGAAGTGGCAGAATATGCGAGGGAGAAAGTACAAGCTTTTGGCACAAAATAATACTTTCTTTACACTTCAGCAGTGTTTTATATCAGTATTAGAATAAGACATAAGAGGGTACTGAAAGGGGGGGTTTCATACTCTGCATGAGCTGAGCATGTTCTGATCGTCATTAGAAATTCATTGCATTGCTTAAAGTGGAAACTGGAAAAGGCTTATTTTAGAAAGCGTAATGATTGTTTTGAATATAAATTTCAGATTTAGTATCTGTATTTTGAGATTCCCAGAGATACTAATAAATGGGGAGGGGGGCAGAGAGAGATGTAAAGGGGGGTTGCAGAGAGAGTGAGTGTATTATAAATAACCCAAATCAATAATAAACGACACAGTATCTCACATATTTTGAGTCGGGTCTGGGGTTCTCTGGGGAGATGGATGAAAAAAGCAACCCCCCCCCCCGACACTGGAGAGGAGGGGGAAGACAAGAGCATAAGAAGGCACAAAAATAAGAGCTGCTATCTTTTTTCCCCTCTCCTGAGCATGAACCAGCTTGTGGTTATGGTTTGCATGCATGCTTGTGTGTGTGTGTGTGTGTGTGTGTGTGTGTGTGTGTGTGTGTGTGTGTGTGTGTGTGCACGCACACATGCACATGTGTGTACATTACGAGGCGGACGCCGTCCATTACTTATTCATCAGTCCTGTCTGCCTGGCTGCCACACTGTATTTCAGCATGCCTTGCAATCATTATGCCACATGCATTATTTAACACACACGCGCACGCTGACTCTGATGCAGATAGCTACACGAGCTATTTATCTCAGATATGCTCACTTATCGCCTTGTCTGGTTCTCTCACGGGCTGTTGCAAATAACTGCACGAGCCTTCTTCCACATAGACATTCATTGCCTTATCTATAGGTCTCACACCAGACTGCACACGAAGTTTCATACTCATACTTTCATTCATACATGTAGTCCCTTATATGCTCCCAAGTCCTAGCACGTGGTTTTGTATATACTTTATTTCATGTATGAATAAAAATAATGTATACGTGCTGGTTGTCGTGTCGTGGACAGGTGGCTACACATATCCCTCGCAGCTGTGTCAATGTGGATATAATTCAGGCGTTCATTTGTCTAGAACCACAAACTCAGGACAAGAACTGAGATGTAGAAAGAGAAGTTGGACCTCCTATGACTCGTTGACCAGCTCCTGATTGGCTGTTTTGTCTGAAGAATGTGCCCCAGCTCTTTGGCTTTACTACCATGAAACAAAGCAACATACAACAAGTTTGTATTATGTCAACACAATATCACTTCATCAATACAATAATCAATACATGAACAATTTGGCTTTGAGTCATGTGCATAAAGATCTGGATGCTGGATCCCTCTAAGACAAACATGAACAAAAACATTTTTAACCACGACGCAACAAAAGTTTTAACAGTTCATTACAGTTTTTCAGATGCTTGACATTCTTGTCAGTGTTGTCTTTGTCGTGAAACTATTATTATTAGTATTTGTTGTGAATTGAAGTGTGCAGCACATTGCACTGTATTACATTCCTGCATTGCTCCACCCACTACACTTTGATTGCTTGCGTAATATGCAGTTCATCTAACCAGGCTCCCATGTCTAGTAATGCACTGGCAGTTTTTGTATGTTGTGTCATGGCCAAGCAAACGCCCTCCGCATGCGTCCCGCTGCTCATTTTTGTTTGCCAATGTGCCGGCTCACCACCACTGATCTTTGAACCATGGTCCTCACCATCTAACATAATGTCCATACATTGATTTTTTTACAGCAAAGTTCATGTGGTGCTCCTCCACTCAGTTTCACAGTCTGGTTGCTGCCCTCCCCGATGGTGAATCTCCCTGTTCTAAAGAGGAAAAGGTGTTTGTGTGCGTGTGTGTATGCCATTGTGGTTTGGGCTCAGTAGCATTTGCTGTTATCAGTGTCATGGCTGCATGAAGCTCAGCTAAGCCTTTGACGTCAACACCATACAACAAGCTGATAACGTGGACCTTTTATCGCAGCCAGGTGTGTGGGTGTGTTGTCTGATCAAACAAAACTTGGCTTCCTGGATTCTACGCTGAACTTCAAAAATAGCTCCTGCAAACACACACAGATGCAGGCCACCCCACACGCATCTGCATGCACACATGTACGCACAAACGCACACAAATAAGATTTGTGCAAAATAAAATCAGTGTGTTTACATGAACATAGATAATGTAATTATTGTTCCTGGAGTGAACGGACTTCACGTAAACAAGCAACCCAGTTACCTTTTATTGAGTTTGATTAAGGGACACCTGGGTACATTGTGTTTTTGATAGAGACCTCCTTATTTCTGCTCCATGTTATCAGTTAACTGGGTTGTAACAGGGTTTTTACATGCGTTCATATTCTTGACAAAAACTATGGTAAGTGAAAGCATCATGGAGAACGGAGTGGGATCAATAGAAAGAGGATTACGCTGTGCCTCATATTGTCCAACATATTTCAACACAAGTCTAACTAAAACTGAAACTGAAACTAGATAAACAAATAAGTCTGTTTCATCACTTTATGGACTCAACACACACACACACACACACACACACACCCACCTATGGTCACCCAAACAGGTGTTTTCTCTGAACTTATGTTCTACTTGGTGGGGTGGGTCGAATTGCACCTCAATCATTCTTACTAGTTCATACCGTTTCGTTACATCACATGATTCCCAGCATGGCTCCACCCATCTTCAACCTGAGCAGACGTTAAGTGAAAACACCTGTTTGGGTGTGCAGGTCTTTTAATTGTCAGCTCTTTGTAAAATATTCGATTAGAAATCTAAATATATGGCAGTGGCAAGGGGAGATACTTGATTATTGACCAACTCTACAGAAATGCAGTCAGTTTCAGGTTTTTAAAAAAAATAATAATTTTAGGGTATTGATCAGCGTCACATGGAAGTAAATGTGGCATTGATGTCCAGTTGTTGTGGTGTCTAACGCTGGTCTGAGGACACCCCCCCATGCTTTTCTTTTACTGTGTTTTTGATGCTTACAGCTTGTTCACACAAAAACATTCTGAAGTGGCAAGTTGTGACTCTCCTGAGCCTGAAGCTTTTGGGTGTGTTCAGGGTCGAGCATGTAATTTACATACTCCAATCCGATTGGGTGGGTATCGTTTTTTACAGTTTTTCCCTTTATTTTGTTTAGAGCCTCTTGCACAGTAGAGAGGAGGAGAAAACAAGCACTATTTGTTTGTCGCTCCTCTGTGTGAGAGAAAAAAATGAAACTTTTGCAACTTCCCCACGTTGTGCTGCAGAGAGCGCCTTTTGAGTCTTCGAGTCTTTGCTGCCAGCACCATCGGGTTCAATTCACCACTGACATCCTGTCACTTTAAAAGGTTTATAAAGTAGCCACTTTTGCATATGAGGACTGGCCCAAATTTGTCATTTTTATACAATTACACACTCACCAAGTAAACAGCTGTTCATACTGCACTCATCCTGCCTGTTTCCATTCACTCCTATTGGCAGAGTATCAAACTGCCCATTGATATGACAGCAAGACATATGTCAGGTGTCGCCCCCAGAGGAGCACTTGTCGTTAGTGGACTCTGATGCCACTTGATAGGCGGTCCTTCATCCGCCCTAATTGCTCCTCGTTATCGTTCAATCCAAACCTCATCACTCATCTGCAGCAAACTTTTCAGGCCTCCGTGTATAAATCTGTCTCTCTCTGTTTATTGTCCTCATTTTCTTTCTTAGAATTACTCTTTGTTTCAAAATGTTTAAATGTTGCTTGAATGCAGCTACATAGATATTTCTTTCATGGTCATTTTAATCTTCCTCCCCCCAATCTCAACCTTCTCTTGTAATACACCTCGCCCTTTAGAGGCACAGAATTTGTTAAGTTATGGCTTAAATCATGAAATAAATGAAATAATGGAAAAGAAAATGTAAACAAGACCATACAAAGCATCCAAGCAAAAAAAAAAAAAAAATAAAAAAAAAAGCTAACATAAGGTACTCAGTAAGAATTGGGGTTGGATACCAAGTCCCAGCATCTCCTGTGTGTGCAGTGGACAGAGACAGATGTCTGTGACGTGTGTGTGTCTTCAGTGGTTGTGAAGTGTACCAGGCAGCAGCCCTTATCATCAAGCCAACTTCACAAAAACTGTCTGTTCTGTTGGGCTGCTGGTGTGTAGGAGGGTTTTAGATGGAGAGAATCCAGAAATGTGTGTGTATGTGTGTGTGTGTGTGTGCAACAAGTAACACACATCCAGAAATGTGAGCTCTGTTTAGTCAAAAAACAAATTGCAGAGGTGGTTGATAAAAGCACAGCGTTTGTCTAGTCAAATGAAAATGTGGTCCCAATCTTCCTCTCTGCTGGTCGGTGTGTTAGCAGGCAGAGAGAGAGAGAGACTCCCATAAAATGCTCAACATGCCTGAGACTGCCCTCTGATGTCACAGAGAGAGGGGGGGGTGGAGAGAGAGAGAGAGAGAGGGAGAGAGAGAGGGAGAGAGAGAGTGGGAGGGGACCAGAGGAACAGAGGGAGGGAGAGAGAGTGGCAGCCGGAGGGCAGAGCAAAGCACGTCAGTGAGAGAAACAGAGAGAAGCGGTGGAGTGAGAGACGGAGAGTGTGAAAGACGGGGAGGGAGAGAGATCCGTTCTCACTACCAAAACCAGGTTGGTCTGCTGTATTCTCGCGCTGCAGTGGACTTTACAGCTCTGCTCAGAGTCACACTTTTGGCTACAAACACACACTTTCTCTCTCTTTCTCTCTCTCTCTCTCTCTCAGACACTGTACACTACACTACACACACTACACACACTACACACACACACACACACAGAAGAAACAAAAACAACCGGACAGCACGGCACAACTAATGGGTAAGAGATCACTGTTACTTTGGATAGCGTGTGTGGATGTGCTGTTTTTGCAGTTTTAGCCGGTTTGTAATTTATTGTGTGTTTTTTTGTTGGTGTGTAGTTTATTTAGTGCTTATGTGTAAGCTGATTAATTGTACATTGTTGTATTAGGATTAGTTGGTGTGTATGTGTGCGTGTGTTAATATAAACTCATTGAGCCTATGGATATGTTTCTGTGTGTGTGTGTGTGTGTGTGTGTGTGTGTGTGTTCACTTGAGGAGGGAGTGTGTGTTGGTGTGTACATGTTCATTTGCTGTGTGGGTGTGCAGCTATGAGAACTGGCAGTGTTGACTGAATGGTACTGATGTATGGAGACTCTTGCTCAGCACCACTCAGTGCAGCCTTTAACTGAATGGAGCAGATGGCCACGGCTGCGTCTGTTCCTCCCCACAGCCTATTGTGTACATGTGTGTGTTTGTGTTTATGCCTCTGTGCGCGCGGCAAATATGTAAAAAAAGTTTTTTTTAACAATGAGGGATCTCATTGCAAAAGTCAGTTCAGCAGAACATGTCTTCACTCTTGATTGCCCAGCACTTGAAGAAATGCAAATGACGGAATATCCTGAAATTGTTTCGTTCTGAACAAAACACACGTAAAACTCTTGTATCCTCTGATCAAACGTGAGGAGCACGTGAGCTCACGAAAGAGTACGTTTTCTGTTCTTGCATCATGTAATGATAAGAGTTTTGTTTGCGTTGAAGTGTGACCATGTGGCTCCGCATCTCTCTGTGGTGTCCGTGCTGTACGTCTGTATCCCAGTTCACCCCTGTGCTGACAGTTAAGGTTTAAAATCACAGAACTGTGTCAGAGCTAGTTGATACGCTAGTTGCAAAAGGCCAGTTATAGTTGTTGTTATGTTGTTTACCCACCTGAAAGCACACTGTCCCTAAATGATGTTTTAAATGACTTGATTAGTTGCTTTCGATTGCTTTAACCCAGTGGAGTCAGTCTGTGAACGCTGGCTAGCTGTCCTCAGAGACGAGGAGAAGGGGGAGGTGGAGAGAGGAAAACAAAGAGGTGGTGACGTACAGTACAACAAACTACCACGCTCCAGGGACATGCAGTGACATATATCAATATGCGCACACACCCATTCCAGACCTGACAGCAAAGCCTTGAGCTGAATGCACATGCGGGCCATGTGTTGAATTAGTTGCCTATCATCATTGGTCTTTCCTCCATCTCTAGTCCCTCCCCTCCTCCCCTGTTCAACCAACTGCTGGCCACAATCCCACCAGTCGCCATGGCGTTTGCCTCCCTCCTCTGCTAGCACCTGTGTGTGTGTGTGTGTGTGAGGGTAACACTATGTCAGCAATTACTATTCATTCTTAATCTGCAAGCCTTATGCTGCTGTCACTTGTATGTATATTTGTGCACAGCTTTGCTGTTAATCACACACACTGTGTTGACATTTGCTGACTATTTTAGAATTTTAAATGAGTGTGCGCACTCAGTTCCTCATAAACTGTGAGTAAACATGCATGGGGTTTTGTCTGAGTGCATAGATGCCCGGTGGGGCGAGGAGCTCCCTCGGGAATCCTGGTCTATAAATAACTGATTCATGATCTTAGCCTGATCACGGGAGAGGGGGATGAGAGGAGGGAGGAAGGGAGGGAGGGGCAGAGTCAGAGATAGAGAGTGATGGATGAATAGATGTGGGACGGAAGAGGAGGCACAGGCTGACATTTCACCAGCTGTGTCTGTGTCAGTTTTTTTATTTTTTATTTTGGCAAGTTCAGCCAGATTTCACATCATCACGCCTGTAGCAAGGAAAACCTCACAACTCCATGGGATCTCACAAAGTAAACATAATTTCCCGTCTGGAAATCAACAGAGTTTATCTTACTTCCGCCCCTCGTAGCTTTAATGGTCCTTTAGTTGCTACACATTTACAACACATTCAGAACCTACTGTTTACATAATTTACCTAGTTGTCATAAATAAATGTGATTTTTATTTACTGCCATTTTAGACTTTAGAATTGTATTCATTTGAACAAAAGTCACTTATGTTACTTAAAATGCCAGCCTGTATTGTGACCTGCTCGCCCATGCCTGCAGCAGGAATGTCTTGTGCATCCATCTCTCCTCCCGTTGGCTCGGCACCGTTACCCCATGCCACATTCACAGAGAGCCATCCTTGTAAGCTGGGCTAATGACTTCACAGGTGCCTGCACCCTGCTGGGTGCTGTATGTCACCCCGTTTGTCTGCTGCCGTTCACAGAGCTTTGTTTACTGTAAACATGCTTCTCAGGATTGTTATTCCGAGAGCTGCTGTTGTTTCTGTCATGATACAACTGCAACAGTGCTGGGATCCTGTAGAGCCGTGTCAGCTTGACCAAGAGCCGTCAGTCAGACGTGACACAGATGTGTTTCCTGTGTGCCATCAAACCTTTTGACAGCACTTAAATTATTCAGAGCAGAACGGTCTAACTAACTTGGATCTGTTCTGTGGAAAAACATGATGCAGCCTTCTACAGATTAGGAACAATATCTAATAAAACAGGTTTTGATCAATTCTATTCTGAAGAATCATGTATCTCCACACCTCATATCATACACCGATTTTGCAGTCTGAAACCTGAGATCCGAAGGCTTCACTCTTTTTGACTCAGAATAGAAAACAATTCTGTGTGGTTCAGGGACAGGCTGTAGTGTTGACGCATAAAAACATCAAGGTTATCAAAAGGTTCAACTCCCTAAATACCTCCTGCGTGTAGCACAATCTGCAGACGGCTACAGCACCCGGTACAACGTTAATGTGCCATCCAGTGTGGTTAGCCTCTGAGTATCTGGTCTGAGCAGTGTTTACACCACCTCCCTCTTCCTCTCCATTGCACGCTGCACTTGTAGCCCCTCAGCTTGAGGATAAGTGGCTGTAATTAGTTTTTTTTTTTCTGCCTTGCCTTGCAGCCGGCCATTGATCACTGGTCTGTGAGTGACCGGCCATGTTAACGGAATGAAACATACAGATAGAAATTCAAGGTTTGAATTTACTTCATTGGTGTAAAAACAACGAGTACATTATATTGCACACTGAAACATAATGCAAATCCATACCAAAAAAAATGTGTTTTTGTCAAGTGCAAGTGTACTTCATGGCTCCACTCAAAACTTCTTGCAGGTGTGTGTAGTGGTGCAGCTAAAGTTGTTGATTCAGATCAGGTGACGGTTTTGGTAACTGGCATGAGGTTATGACTGCACTTCCACATGGTCAGGCCACCTCTTATCACTGACACAAGGGCACAGAGTAGTTTTGGTGTCTTTAGCTGGCAGAGGCACTCACTCTGACTTGTTTTGAGTCATGGTACTGCTTAGCACCCTCTTTGTAAATGTTCATGTTTGATTTTTGATTTTTTTTTTTTATTACACGCCACTGTACAAGGAAGCAGAATTAGTTTTGGCCTTGCATGAGACCTGCCAGTGTTATTACAATTGATAGTGTACTAGTAAACTTCTCTGTTGTCGCATGTGAAAGTGTGGAAGCCGAATGTGTAAATGTCTTATTTTGTAGTTTTGGGGGTAGGAGCCCCTCTTGTCTGTGAAAACAAACAGTCTTTGTGAAGCCTGTGGCATGTTTACGGAGTGAGGCACTTGGGGAACCGTACATAAATAGGGAGTTGAGAGCGAGTGCTAGGCTAACTCCAGGGACCAGTCAGAGCCCTATTTAGAAGAGACTGGGATGGCAGGTCTTTCCCGTCAGAAGCTTGCCTGCGTAAGTCTGTATGGGAAAATATACAATAGAAAAGGCGTTAATTGAGGCGATGCTCTATGCATGTTTGGCACCGTGATTCGAGAATTTGTGGCGCCGGGGTCCCGCTGAATGGGTCCCAATGTGCGGAGTGGCACTTTGAAGTGCACTGACCCATGAGAAGGTTTTGTTTGTTTGACCTTGATGTTTACTGCTTATTAGATATCTGTGTAAACAGTTGACATCCATTTGTGTGTACATATACATGTAAGGGGAAGGGGAAACACTTTGTTTGGATGACACGGACGATTGGCACGGTCTGTTCACTAGCGAGAATAACAAACAGTGGCACCTTTCTATATGCTTGTTACTCTGGAAGTGACACAAGTTTGTAGGTCAGAAGTCCAGGAGTCGTTTAAACATGCACATATTTAACACAGCTTCCTCATCAGTAAATTCCTCAAAAAATGATTAAACTTCATGATAAATGTTGATTAAAGCAGCTGACTTTTCATCAAGAGCAGTGTATGGTTGGACTATCAACGCATGAGCTAGATTTGTGTTGACTCTATAAATCAAAGCCTCACCTTTGGCTTAAGCCTTACTCTTTCATCTTTTCAAACTAAAGTACAAACTAAAAGTGGTTAATTCTAATGTCCAGCTTTCAAGTCCTTACAAGTATAGTGATACAATTACGCACACACACACACACACACACACACACACACACACACACACACACACACACACACACACACACATATGCACCAGTGAAGCACCAGCATGTCTGGCCCGGCCACACCCTTTCTTCTCTCCCTACTGTCCCGTTGGGTGGTGTTAAGTTTCCTCCCGCATTGAAAACCTGCCCGGTACCAAAGATGTCATTGGCTATCTCGGCAAGTAACTGCAACTCCACTGCCACCTCATTGGTCACTGGGGATGCCAGGACATCTGTGATAGGCCGGAGATGCTCTCCACTGGTTTTAGGGTATTGATAACTGGCAGAGGGCTTGGCATGGTGCGAGGTGGTTCTCTACGGAGCAGCCATTGATCAGATAAAGACTGAATGATACAATGAGGTTTTTGATCATGAGTTCAGATATGAAGCACAAATTTACCTGATTGCGCAAGTTTGAAGATTTTGTCTCGCTGAACGTTAAAGCCTTGCTGACTTCTATTGAAATTCTTATTTAGAAGATTCTTACAACTAAAACCACAGATCTGGTTTACTTCCCTTTAACTGGTTTACCTAAAAGCAACCTTTACACACCCACACATATAAAGCTCATGCTGCACACCATCTTTAATTGTTTCAATAGCACTGCCAGATTTAGACAGAAGTATTTAAAGGAAATAAAGGAGCGTGCTGACAGTGTTTGATCACAGAACGTCATATTCCAGTTACATATCAAGGCTTTAGAGTTGGCAAAGATTTTGTTTGCATTTTTCTTGCCTCCCTGGTGTTGTGTTGTCGGGTTATACTACTTACTTTGGGTGTAAGCTGCTGTGTTGTTTGCTTGTTTTGGAGAAATAATCTGATTGCACTAATACTCTAATACAAGGTTTTTGCATGTCAGCCATGTTGATGCAGGGATATTGCTTATCCTGTGTTTGCCCATAGTATCCATATTTCAACAGCACGACAGGGCTTCACTACTTCACTGGATTATTCAGATAAAGCAGAATAAAATGTTGTAGATTGATTGTAACATAAGAAATGCAGACATTTATATTTTTGTGTTAGGCACACATTTTTAAAACTGTGGGGCGGCTTCAGTGTCTTGCCACGTGATATTTCAACTTTTTGACATGACATTTGCAGAGCCCGTACCTGTGACCTTTTTGCTTTAGAATGAAATGTCTAACCCCGTGTGTGCAGTGTCTGTACGTTGTGACAGATACAGAGTGGGTTGATTTTGGGTATATTGTTGTGATGTGTGATGGCACTGGGAATCCATCTCCTTCAACATCAGACACACCTTTGCTTTTCTCTGTAGAAGACACACACACACACACACACATAAAGTATGCTGTCAGCATTGCACTTAACAATAACCAAAATGCAGTGTTACTGCTCACATATACACAAAGTGGAAACACACTTACACAAATGCACACAGTAAGTCTGTATGCGTGTCAGCAAATCCCTGCTGCAAAACTCATGTTGCAGGGGGATTGTTTTTGCTCTCTGCTGCCATGTTTCATCATTCCACCCCTGTGTGTGTGTGTATGTGTGTGTGTGAGTCTAACAGTATGTTATGGAGGCTTCCTATACACTTTGCTTCCACCACAGATGTCCAGACAACTGATGTAACACGCACTCATGTGTCTTAGATGTGGATCAGAGAGGATTAATTATATCATTCTGAGAACAAACTTACATGAATATTCTGTGTTCCCTGAGTCGTTTTTTTTCCCCTTTAACTCCCCTGGTAGACTGGGCTTTTAGCTCTGTTGAGGATCTCCAACTCAACACTAGTAAGATTTTTTTCCTGCCAATTTGAACTCTGCAGCCCTCAGAGGCAAATCTGCTGTCGGGGTCAGAACCTTCACGGCACAGACACACACATGCTGTAGTTGCACATGTTGTACACAGAGGCACCATTTTGGGGCTAAGATGGTGATCTCTACATTTGGAGTCTAACTGTGGAAAGCAGACATGCTGCTCATGCCTTTCTGGGAGTCATCCTTTTTATGTATTTTTCTTTTTTCATTTTTTAAGTGTTTCAAAAAAGAGTGTGTGTGTGTGAGGGCTGTATGCATGTAGACCTGTTGTAGTTATAGTTTGAGTCTAGAAATCTGCATTGTAAATACTTTTTGTACTGTTGCTGCATGTTCTAAACAAACTCCATGTTTGTGCTTCCTCCCCTCTTCCATCTTCTCTCTCCTCCTCCAGTGGACGTGAGCACGGCAGCACTGCCCATGCAGGTGCCCCCCACCACCACAGCCATCCTTCCCATGGACCTGCGCGTAGTGGACCACCACCACCACCAGCAGCCCGCCTTCGGCCTGGTTCCCCAACCCCACCCGACACCGCCCACCTCTACGGCTTGTCCCGCGTCCTCTGAGCCCAGCCGTGGGTCAGTCATTAGTAAGTGGGCATGACCTCTGGTTGTGGTCGCATCCTGACTATTTGATACAAACACACCCCTCGCCCCAGACGCTCTGAATGATAAAGTCTTGAACATTTCCTACAGACCACCAGGAGCAGCAGCTGCAGCAGGAGCTGGTAGTTCTCAAACACAAGCAGCAGCTCCAGAGACAGCTACTGATCGCTGAGTTCCAGAGGCAGCATGAACAGCTGTCGCGACAACATGAAGTCCAGCTGCAGGAACATATCAAGGTGAGTCCTCTCCTCTGTGTTTGTGATGAGGAGTGAGGAGGGATTCCTTCCTTGGATACAGCTACTATAGGGCTGTGCTCAGCAGAAATGCACCTTGTGAAGGACAAGAGGAAGCATGTGCATGTGTACACTTAAGTGATGTGAGTGTGGTGATGTAATTTGATCTGGTGGCAGTATTTTTGCTGCTTAGTCATCGCCATGGAAACCTTAGTGAATTTTGTATGCACCCACTTTGCTAAAAAGCCTCACTGGTGTTGCCACAACCACAAAATCAGTCAATAAGGACGATCAGTCTGGCATAAAAATAACTCTGATGTGTGTTCTCCAATCTGCACAGTCTCCACTTTACTTTCATTATGGGACTCGGCTTGGTGATGTCACTTTAGAATAGTTAATTTTGAAATCATTGATTCTTCACAGTGGGCCATGGCTGTTTCAGTATATTTGCCCATCCTGTGTAGTGTCCTTTAGCAATATTCTCTGTCTCCTTGTACTCTTCTCCTCCTCGTCTCTCTCCACCAGCACCAACAGGATTTACTGGCGCTCAAGCACCAACAGGAGCTGCTGGAGCACCAGAGGAAGATGGAGCAGCAGCGTCATGAACAGGAGCTGGAGAAGCAGCAGCGGGAATACAAACTCCAACAGATCAAAAACAAGGACAGGGGACAGGAGAGTAAGTAGCAACTGCTAGTGAGCGCGATTGTTTCAAGAAAATGACTGAACCCAACAGTAGTAACAAAAAATCCCAAAGAGTTAAAGCAGATTAATAATTCAATGCCGTCATTTTACAAGATATTGGAAATGTGTACTGTGATGTCATGAAAATGTAGTGAGTTGCCAAAAGAGCATTAACATACCTAGAGGACATTTTACTGGTTAAATTATAAAGTGAGATGCATGAGATCAGTGTTGGTGGGTTGGTATTGCTTTGGTTCAATAGTGTCACAAACAAGCTGTAAATGAAGCTGTCACGTCTGACGTAGCATATATTCACTGTCCATCTCCTGAAGGCTGCCAACATCTGCTGTAACTGTGCAGAGGCACCGTGTCACGTTATCACAGCAGGTGCCAGAGAGACTTGGCCCACGCAGACCCTCTGTCACAGCACTTGTCTTTGCGGCCCAGCGGTCCGAACAGCCCGACCTCGCACCTTTACCGCAGGGAATAGCAGAACAAGACGGCCAAGACGAGGCGAGGGGAGCAAGGCATTCAAGTGGCACACATGCCCTCGTTTTTTATAAATTTGTTCTTGTTTCCTGCGGTCATTTTGTTTGAGGAATAAAATGGCAGCAATGCAATGTAACCAGGCAATTCACTGTACTCTGACAACCATTTATTTTCTTTAGGATTTGAGGGCACTGATACCTCTGCTGTCAGGAGTCTGATCCTGCTGCAGAGGGCTTTCACAAGGACTGACAAAATAAAGCTGTCCTGATTTTGATACTTGAATGAGCTTTGACACAATTGCATATTTTTGTGGCAGGAGGAAATGTTTGTGACTGTTCTTTGAGCTGTGTCAAGCGTTTCTTGTTCCTGTAATTGTTTCATACTGCATAAGTAGTAGGTGGCATGGAAGACATGAGTCACTGTGTAAAGCACTTTGAATTGCCTTGTTGTTGAAAGATGCTACTGAATATATTACTTAGTGTTTGAACCCACTTAATGTTGAATGGCTCAAAAAAGGTTCTAAAGGTTCTTCCTGTCATCATGCTGGTGTCTGTATGTACACATTTACATGAGCACACACAGTATAAATGCTGTAAATGGCCTGATTATACTTTGGCTGCATACACAAAGAAAATCACTCACTACTACAACTACTGTTAATAAATGCTTGTACAGTAGTGTTAGTAGTACTAGTAAATAGAAAGTTCACATTGGTACAGCCATGCAACAATGACGACAAGTATGACGACAGAGATATTTCTAAGTCAATTCATGTGGTAAAGTTATCAGACAATCAAGATTGCCTTTAAGTGTTATTAATGTTGGCGTGACTGTAAAATGCTCTGATGTGGGGTTTTTTTTTGGGCAGGCAATGATGTTGTTTGAATATAATTAATATTGGACCCACATTTGGGACCATGATCTTCTGCCAGTAAAGTCCTTTTCCTCAACCATCCTCTGCTGGGCAAAGTGAGACTACAGTTTGACGTCTATGGAAAGAGCATTGGGTTGTAAACAGAGGAAGCTTTGTTAAGTACTGCAATAAATTGCATAGAAGGCTGTCTCATAAAAGCCAATTTGCTTCAGTGGAAAGCCGACATATTGGGATGTCAGCACTTCCAGCTGCCCCGTGATTTAGAGAGCCTATATTAGCTGTTGTCACTTTCACATACTGTATTTACCACTTTCTCTCTCAAGCTTGACAGATCACCTGTTATCACTCACTCTGTTTTTCCTGTATTCTCAAAACACTTAATTTTTTTGCCCCCTTCACTGCTCATGTTTTCCACATCTCCCTCTCTGGACAATTTGTTTCTAGCTACGAACTGAAGGTGGTAATTGAGGAGAGACCGGGAGCTGAGGCGAGTTACATAGCACTGCTGTCGTCTCTGTGGAATTTCAGTGAACCTCTGGTGCAAGACTGTGCACTCTGTCTGTAGGTAGAAGCCCATTATCTGTCCAAATATGGACGGATGTTGTTATAATCTTTGTGTAAGTGTCACAGATTGGACAGGAGATACAGTACAGGAGAGACACTGAAGCGTAAGCTTCTCCAGAAATGCAATACTGGAAGTGTGTCTTGTATGGGGCGTTAAATAGAGTTGAGTTATGTGGAAAAGTATATAAAACTTTGGTTACTGGGGGTTCATTAACATGTCTTTGTGTATCTCTCTCTCAGGTGCAATTGCCAGTACTGAGGTTAAGATGCGACTTCAGGAGTTTGTCCTGAACAAGAAGAAAGCCCTGGCTCAGCGAAACCTAAACCACTGTCTGCCCAGCGACCCGCGCTTTTGGTATGGGTGAGTGTCACAGCCCACCACTGCAGAACCGCTTCTGGCTTGAGATGTGAATGGTTGTACACCAATGAAGAATTTATCCAATATGAAGTCAAAATTTGAATTTATTTCAGTGGAAAGTTAAATTTGTCAAAGTCGAGCTGCCAAATACTTTTCAAATGTAAAGTTGATTTGAGATGCGAGATCGACTCTATATGCAGCTCACTGTCACTTAACATGTCACCTATTATGAATGTGCGTCCTTCCTCTTGCAAGCATCATTGGCAAATTTACTTTAGAAAGCCTGAATACTAAATCGTGACCATGGCCTTGTAAAGTTTTTCTTTTTCATACCAACCTTTTAGTGATCTTTAAATGTTACTTTATGTTTGTGCTTTGTCTGGTTTAAAAGAAGAAAGAGGAAGAAAGGTTGTAAAGAAGCAACATTCCACACGGTTGAAACAATACTCAAATATCAGCGTTGTTTTCTTGCATTTTTATAATCCTTTTAGTTGTTGCCTTTTCTTATCTAAGCTAAATTGCCACACTGGGAAAATATCAAACATAAAAGCCACGATGATGAGCGACATAAAAGTCCCTCATCATTGTGGATTTGTAAACACGGCAAACCTTGTGCTCTCGTGAACCCCTGTTGTGTGGGCGTCCCCGCCATTTACGTCCTGAGTGAAACTACAGACAAGGAGAAAACAAGGCTTTTTTCTGTCGATGTGCGTCTTCAGTGATTGACAGCTGGCTCTCTTTGAGGTGTGTGCGTGTGTTTGAAGTGGGCATAGAGAAAAGACAATGGCACCTCTCCTGTGCTTTAAATATTTGAAGAGGCTTTAAGCAGTCACGCGTCTGCCAAGGCAGGAGATGACAGAACAATCTAAAGAGTGTGCCATCAGTGAGGAAAATGGTTTTCTATCACTGTCACCACCATCACCATTTCTCCCATTTCTTTAGTCTCCTACCTGTTTCTTCTACCTGTTTGCTTTCACTTTCACATTTATTCCCTTTTTTAGCCTCCTCTCTTCTCTCGTCTTACATCTCCCACCTTCTCCTTCCCTGTCTCACCCACCTTTCAGAAGGAATTTAGGTTTCAGCGTCTTTGCTGTCTTGAGGTGAAAAAGAAAAGCTCTCAGCTGTCAATCTCAGTCCTTTCTCTCTATTCTTTGTCTCTTTCTCCTTTCCACCCACATTATTGTCCACACTGCTGCGTCTTTTGAAGTCTTGACCTTGGGGAGGGAGACGGAAGCTGTCTTTGTCACTCCACCTTTTGTGTGTCTGCGTGTGTGTAGTATAGTCAGGTAAGGTACAGTATAGCAAGCTTGGCAAGCATACATGGAGCCGGACTTCACCTGACATATTGCATGTTATACTGATGTATTTAATGTTTTTTGTTTTTTACTTTTCTCTAGAAAAACCCAGCACAGCTCTCTGGACCAGAGCTCTCCTCCCCAAACAGCATTGTCAGCGTACAACCACCCAATGCTGGGCACATACGACTCAAAAGACGACTTCCCTCTCCGCAAAACAGGTACAGAGTGGTGCCAAGGTTTTTCTGACATCCATATTCCTCCACCTCTTAAAACCAGCCACCCATTGCATGTCTAGAGGGGAGCCCTAATCTTCCATTTCCCTGCATTTGTAATTGAAATGGCCTATTGGGTTTCAAAATCAGGCACATGAACCAGGATTCAGCCACTGGAGGATTAAAAGGAGCCCCTAAAATACTATCAAACAAAAAAAAAAGATATCCAAGGTTATTTCATGAGGTCTTTTGAACCATTCAAATGTAAATGAGGGTGGATGGATGGAGAGTGGAACATTAGACATTCGGGAAACACACGTATTTGAGAGTTAGGTGGTAGATTGATACCACTCTCATGTCTGTGCTGTAAATATGTAGCTGGAGTCAGCAAGCTGTTAGCTTAGCTTAGCATAAAGACTTGAAACAGGAGAAAACAGCTAGCCGGCTCTCTCCAAAGGTAACAAAATCCACCTCTGAAGCTCACTAATTAACACGTTATACCTCGTTTTTACAATAACAATACAACAGTTTTACAGGGGGTTGTGTGTCTGACTTTTTCTTTGCCGTGACCGATCGAGAGGCAACAAGCAGAGACTCCGGGAAGTTACTGGTCCCAGTCAAGAAATAGTCCTAAAACTTAATTATATCTGGTTTCAAGGTCTTGCAGTGAATGAAAGTAGAAATATTCAGGGATATGAGCCTGAAATGTCTTCCTTACTTCAACTCAGCCTTTTGCTTCATCATCAGGTGTAGGAGGTTTGATAACATAACATTTTTTTTAAAGCCAGTTGGCTATTCTCCTGTTTTAGACTAAATCACTCAGATATTGACGAACACATTGAGGCACACTCCCTCACAGACAAAACAACCTTCGAGAAGTGTCCCAGGAAGCACGTAGAAACCACGGTTCCTGCCTTTCGGGTGCATCAGACTGTTATCTCTCCGTCCTTCTGTCCATGTCAAGTACAGCCAAGCTGTGATTGTTCACTTAGCGTCAGCAGCTGCTTTGGCAGTATCGCTGCCTGCTTTCACAGCTGGAGGCCAAGCTCTGTGTACTCTGCACTCCTGCCCACCTGCTGTGAGCTGGGGGCAGGAGTGATCCATCCTGGCACACAACCTGAGACAGCAAGTTTCAACTTTCAGGGACTCTCAAATGTAACTCAAGAATTTCTTGGGGTGCCAGTGGTGCTGCGAAATATTCACAACTTACAGGCACTATAGTACGAACAGTCACTGTGCATATGTTAAAAAAAAAGAAGATGTATTTTCAGGAGAAATGGAGTTTGAAATTTGAAGACAGTGTTCTTTGTCTTTGAGTTAGTTGCGAGGAACGGCGGAGAGAGAAGACTGACATGTGCGCACATATGGCACAGCGGTTGAGGAACTGTTGTGACAAACGTGAGCAGACATAGATCAGATTAGACGGGCAGACAGAGAGATGATCTGTGTTCAAGAGGAAGTGAGTGACAGTGGTCACCACAGTTGTGCGCTGCTCTGACGACTGGAGCTGTCACACATGACGTTTTTGCCTGTGGTGACCCATTTTGGTAATGCTTAAGTTCTTAACGTATGTTAAGAAGCGAGGCCCGGGCATACAGTGTACTACAACAGGGGTTCATTGTCCAAGTCTGAGAGGCTTTGTGATAGTGGCTCTGGGAACACAGAGGGCCACTTTGAATGCTGCGGCAGGAAGTCTGTTAGGTCTTCATGACAGGCACAGACTTGTCATGCTGACCCCCTTTCTCCCCCACTCTTTCACACACACTCCCATATCACACTGTGCACTGAACATTTAAAGTCTGCACGATGCAGTATTGTACTTCCATGTTTTCTGTGTAATCCAATACATAGACATTTTTACACGTCTACTCAGCGCAGAGTCCAGTGAGTGGACATACTGGCATATACAAACATATTGGCTTTTACTGTGGTTGTCTCGCTTCCATCCTGCTCTTAAACCCACCAACAAAGATCAGACCTATCTCCTCTGATGTCATTGGAGATGACTTCCTCGTTGTTCTCGTCCAACACTCAATCCTCGCCTCTCCACTTGAATCCCCAGCGATTGTTGGACTTGTTGGTGGACTGTAACCGCTTCCAGGTATTTAACTAAACCAAACTCATTGGTTAAAAGAGTGGTATTTTATACATCTAATTTCAGTCCCGTTGGCTTGAAACTCACATTGTTTTGCTGTTTACCACTTGGGCGCCACTGATTTTAACAGAGGGAAAGTGTCAGCCAGTTCTTTGTTGTCACTATGCTCATATTCACTTTATATGCTCACAGGAGAGACGGTTATTTATTTTGCTTTTAAATTTGTAGACAAATATATTTTGGAAACAACTTTTTATCACTATAAAGATTTACAATCTAATTTGAATTGGTTTTTTTGCTTTCATGTTTCTAGAAAATATGTAAATGAGACAAGTCTGTCTGTCTGTCTACCTACAGTACGTCCTCCTAACCTGATCTGTCTAATGTATCATCAACATATGATATTTCTGGGAAGCTCCACTGATGAGTTTCAGCAAACTACTCTATTGATTTCCATAAATCTCTCTCCCTCTCTGGCTTTCCTTGGAAGAGCAGCGCGGCTTCCCCCAGCATGACTTTTGCTGCTCGGGACTCCCATCTGTCAAAACAGACGAGCAACTGATCAATATGTTTTGTATCAGAGAACCAGTTTCCTCCTCCACTCCCTATTGAAATATCAAGCACCACTTATAGAGGCGTTTAATCTGGTATTGATATGTCATCAGATGGGTAGAGAAAGGGACTTCTCTGGATTTGACTAACTTGAAAGTTATTTTTTGTCTTGCCACATGTGATCAGGACATTTTGAGCATATAATACATAGCAAATAAATTGAATATAATACACAACCTTGGATTCAGGGGTCTTGTGCGTTTTTTAATTTCCTTGCCTCAAAAGCCAAATTGTCCACCCTTGGCTAGTGTGGAAATATCTCTTAACTTAATGTTACCTTTATAATGCCAGCACTGTGGAGTGTTGAGGCCCAGGTGCCTTTCTACCTCAGCAACAAGTGTCCCCACAGAAGAAGACGTGCTGTTTCCTGACAACAGAGGATGGAAACGTTACTATAGTCAGAATGTGACCGGAAGTCTGAAAAACGTAAAAATGCTGTTTTATTTCTGTGCCGTCAACATCAGCTGTAACGAATCTGCACGTTCACCTTTGCCGATGGTTGCTTCTGGTGTGCACGTTTGCGTAGAAAAGAAACTAGGGGAAAAGGCTCAACAATGACTGGGAGAGGAAGTTGCCAGGGGAAAGAGAGAAGTGGGCATTTTAGAGGAAGGGGGAGAGGGGAGAGGATGGATGGAGGTGAACGAGGGAGAAAGGGCTACAGTAAAAGGGCAGCATCAGCAGTAAAACCAGTCTGGGCCCTCTGCAGCGAGTGTGTTCGCACGTGTGCACAGTGTTGTGCTTTTGCCCAGTCGGCATTAACACCCTTCAAAGTCACTGTGTCCTGAGGTGAACACCCCTGTGGCGACTAGTGCCAAGCAAACACACACCCCCACTTCACCCTCCTTCTCTTTCTCCTTTACTGTCCTCCTAACCTCCCTGTAACCTTCCATTTATTCTTCTATCTAGCTTCTCTCTCTCTCTCTCTCTCTCTCTCTCTCTCTTCTCCTTTTATCCGTCCATTTCGTAATGACTCATAACACAACCTTGACCAACCCCCTCCTTCATTCCACCATCTCTGTGTGCCTTGTCTCTTCTCTCCCGGCTACGCACCAGATTGTCCACAGTTTTTGTCACCTTTGCAGCCCACTGTCTGACTGTAATAAACATAGCCAGGATGTCTCAGCACCACGGCTCATTCACTCCTCTCATCATTAACAAAAATTTTTATTTCTTTTATTCAGAATCAAATAGGCTTACAAATAATTGGGTGCATGATTACTACAAATGCCAACTTTCATATAATGTGGCTGCATTAATTAAAGTAACACCAAGTGCGTTTTGTAACATATCAGAACATAATGGAGGAAATCGGATTTTCAATTTTTGTTTTTTTGTGTCATATTATAATAGTCGTGGCAATAATTGTGGTAATGCCAAATTGCACACTTCCCTGTGCAGTGGACTAAAATTGAACTTGAATGCATTATGCTCCTTCTCTGATAGTCTTCCCTTCTCCTACTGTCTCCTCCAGTTCAGCTAATGCATAGCATTTTATCCTGACCCTCAACCCATCCCTCTTAAAGACTCTGGAAGACTGCCCTCCACTTAGAAGAAGCTCTTTTTTAAATAATTGAGTTTCATAAGTTCAGCAGTGTGTTCCCCTTAAAACTGAAAGTGCATTTGAAAAATATACTTAGACATTATAGATTCACAATAGGTCATCTCATCCCCACTGACCAGGAGATATAATGAGTGCTTGCACCTCTTTGAAGTACATAAAACTTTGTGTAGCTCAAGTTGATGAGCATTCAAGGCTACAGGAAGCAAGGGCCAAAGGGTTTGTAATGACCCTGAATGAGTCTTTTAACAATAAATCGCTACAGTACACAAAGAAGAGTCAATTGCTTCCACTTCCACAACAAAAAGTCCCAGCTCCTTCTCTGAGGCTAATGAACGTAGTGTGGTCTGTTGTTGTCCGCCAACCGGTCAACCGCCCAGCTTCAACTAATTGAACGGAAGGAGTGTTTGTGTCTGGCAGAGACTCACCAAAGCAAGATTGGCCAGAAAAGGTCCGGCCCTGTCCCTGACCTGACAAGATTCCCAGAATATACTGAACACTGGCCTCTTCCACTGCCCTCATGTAGCCCTCGTCAATATACCTCCACAGCAAATCTATAACGGGAGCATCTGTTTGACGGCAGTGCCCAAGAAATATAGAACGAGGCACACAGATACCCATATGCATACAAACAAACCCACACTCTGGCAGTTTTTTGTAATAGAAAGTGTCTGGAAACAAGCAGTGTTCATTAGCAGAGCGTGGAGGCAGCATCATTAAGCATGGGATCAAAAAAGCTGCCAGTTGGCTGCTTCCCCTCTTGTTGCAGCGCTTCCCACTGTCACACGATGATGGCTAACCTCAGCTCCGTCGGCCAACACATACAGTGTGGCCTATAGGGACGAGCTCATTAGCCCCGCTACATACCCGCGAACAAGCTCCCACTTGTGCGGCCCAGCAATCTACCACAAAGTTGAGTGCCAGTGCGACAGTTTAGAGAGAATCTGTCGTTTTCTCATTTATGGGGCTAATTTGGGGTGTAACACATTAATATTTTTAGAATGGGTGGCCCAGTTGGAAGTCAAGTACTTAACCCTGCCATTGCTTAGCTCCATCCACTTAGTTATCTGCAACACATGTGTTAAATGGGATGGGAGAAACCTCATTTGATGAGAAAAACAAATTTTTTTGATTTTTTTTTAAAGTTCTCAATTACTTTTAGTGAACTGAACCTTCTCCATCTTTTGAATAAATCCTCCACCATGTCCCTGTTCCTCTCTGTGTCTTGTCAGCCTCTGAGCCCAACTTGAAGCTTCGTTCCCGGCTAAAACAGAAGGTGACAGAGCGCCGCAGCAGCCCTCTGCTCCGAAGGAAAGATGGTCCCATCACTACTGCCAAGAAGCGTTCCCTAGACGTTGCTGGTGAGCACTCTCGCCACTTGACTTCTTCTGGTGTTTTGATTTGGCTTCATGATGAATATGTGCAGAATCTGATTTTCCCAGTACTTTGATTAGTTAAAAAGATTAAAATATCCCCATTCAAACCCATATATGGATTTTTCCTAGCAACATGACTTTTAATGGCTTATTTTTTTCAAAAAGTGTTTTGGAAATCCATAATTTACAGTATGAATACACCCCAAACAAGGACAGAGTCATATTTCATATCAGAAAGCTGATTGGCCCAGGCCAGCATGTTAGAACAATCAAATTTCTGTGATGTGTGTTCCAGAGTCTGCATGCAACAGTGCACCAGGCTCAGGTCCCAGCTCCCCCAACAACAGCTCCAGTAACATCCCCAGTGAGAACGGGGTCACCATCTCCAGCAGCCCAGGAGAGGTAACCAACATGGCTGCCAGTGTCTTTTGGTGTATGTGTGTATGAGGCAGACTGGTGACTAGAGGACTCCAGGAGGAGATTGGCAATGTCTGTTTATTTTAATGGAGGGCTCAAGCTCTGTGAGTGTGTGTGTGTAGAAGCAGAGTAGGCATTTCTGACACAGCTTCACCTACTTCCAAGGTGCATGGAGGAGGGAAAAGGTCTGAAGAGGTCAAAGCGTTTCAGCTTGTGGCCCTCATCAGGGTCCGTGTTTGTTTGTGTGTGTGTGTGTGTGTGTGTGTGAAATAGAGGCGAAGTAATGTGCTGTATGTGACACTGTGTCTACTTGGTGTCTTAACTGTAATGAGTGTTTACTGTAATGTTGTGTTTGTTTAGGTCTCCCTGCTTCAGAGGTTGGCTGCAAGGGATGGTTCTGTTAGCCAGCTCTCTCTCTACACCTCCCCGTCTCTGCCCAACATCACTCTTGGACTGCCAGCCACATGCCCTGCTAGCACTGTGAGTACAGTCAATGCACAATGTTCTAATGATCCAATACAGCATTGCTCATTACACTAAAGAATATTTTGTTTGCAAAACATGCACACAAAATGCACCCTTGCATATACAAAGGTAGTCGATTACTGCCTGGTTAGTTTACTACAGAGAATAATACTGGGTTCATTCAAATCAACAAGCACTGAGTTATCTCTCAAGCCAGTCTATACACAGGGAGTGTGCCAAGTCCAAACTGCATAAATAAAAAAGGAAAGCTCTTATAAATTATTTTTGGCATAAAGACGACTTACATGTCTCTCTCTCCATCTGATTCTCTTTCTCCATCTCACTCCCATTCTGTCTCATTTGACCTTTCTTTGTCTCTGTCCATCTGTCTCTCTCTGTGTCTGCCTGCCTCTTTCTTTCTCTGTCCTTGTATCTCAATCTCTCTCTCTTTGTAGGTGGTATCGGGACACCAAGATGGTGAGAGTCGACTGGCATTGCCTGCGTTACAGCAGGGCATTCCTCTGACCCCTCCGTTCCTGCCCACTGCCCACCTGCCTTCCTACTTGGCAGCTTCAGCTCTGGACAGAGAGGGGGCTGGAGGGGGCACGGCTGGTCACAACCCCCTTCTCCAACACATGGTACTGCTGGAGCAGAGCCACAATCCAATGGGTCAGTGATCACTACATTTAATTTCTTTACTTCTCAGTAGTCAGTAGCTGGTGTCTTGTTATTATTGTGCTCCACATTTCCCTAATTTGACTAATGTTATACCTGCACAGAAATAAGTACTTAGTAGTAGTTAATTTGAATGTATTGATGTAATTTCACTTGTCTACATCTCTTAAATCTTGCAAATGAAATGTATTCATAAGCAACAGGAATGATGGCCACAGCTACAGAAATAAGCTAATAATATTCTCCTCTGACCACAGTTGGTCTGGGTGGCCTCCCGCTACCGTCGCCCTCTGTCTCCAAACTTGCGCGGGGCCACCGTCCCCTGGGAAGAACCCAGTCAGCCCCTCTGCCCCAGCAGCAATGTGGACAGGCCCAGGCCCTGCAGCAGCTGGTGGTCCAGCAGCAGCACCAGCAGTTCCTGGAGAAACACAAACAACAGTTCCAACAGCAGCAGCAACACATCATCAACAAGGTAACTCAATGTGTGTGTGTGTGTGTGTGTGTGTGTGTGTGTGTCAAGAATGGTATCTAAGGCAACATTTGAACATCTGTAGTAGAGCAGCCAGCTATATGTATATGCGTGTGTGTACATGTGTGTTTAAAAGTGTTTGTGTGTGTGTGTGTGTGTGTGTGTGTGTGTGTGTGGTGTGTGGAGTATTTGTCTACATGATACTGATTTGGTTAATGTCTGTGAATCCTGTCTTTGCTCAAAGAGCAGGATGAATCAGCCTGCAATCAGCAAGTCTTCTAGCAAGTCTTTCTTGTCTGTGTTCTTGTATCCCTACTTCTCCCTGTCACCCTGGCAACTGTGGTCTAGAGGAAGCTGCCTCCATATATGGTCACACAGGAAATGTGACTCACTGCATCATTTTGTGTGTGTGTGTGTGTGTGTGTGTGTGTGTGTGTGTGTGTGTGTGTGTGTGTGCACACAAGGTGATGAGGGGATTTGCAGTATTATATGGTCATTGTAAAGAGGGAGATGGTTGTGTGTGTGTGCTGAAATTCCTTCAGCATTAAGCTCCATTGTTTTGTGTTGTTGGGCTGCTGGTGACTCCCTCTTCTTCTAGACTCCAGGCTGCTGTGACAAGATTAGGTGTAAAACCAGCTTATTTTCATGTAAAATTAATTTGTGTTAATTCTCTTTTACAGGCAACTTGAAAAGAGAATTGTAACTACTGAGTTTACATTGCACATCAAAAACCAGAAACTGTATTTGAACCATTATGATCCTAATACACCGTATAATAAGGAATGATTTTTCATTGCTTTAGGTTGTAGGTGTGGTTGTTTTCTTAATAAAAAACACACAGAAAGCACTGAACACTGTTAATCACTGAGGAAGATTTGTGAAAGCAAATAGTACCTCTAATAATTGTGGGCATGTTTTAGCCCCCTGCTTTAAATTCATTGTGCATGTGTGAAACAGGATTCTTTCCCTAATTCAGTGTACCAAATCACACTCCACACACCACTCAATGCAGATCCATGCTAATGAAGACATTTACGGCAGGCATTCCAGTTGGATAATAACAAGTTAATGCATCAGCGCACCGCACAAATCTACAGTAACTAATGCAGAGAAGTGATGTTTGCTTCCTGTCTGCTTTTGAGTGTGTACATATTTTTGTGTGAAGTTGAATTTCAATTTTAAAAGAAAACAGTCCGACAGAGTCCCAGAGTATCGAGCAGACAGTGACAGCCAGGCCAGTATCACACGGGCAAAAGATGTGTTCACGCACAACAAGGGGAAATGCTTTGGCCGTTTCTCAAAAGATTATTACCATGATATAATCCGGACAAATCAAATGTTAAAAATGTCTATAAATGCAAACCACATGCGTAAACCTCTGTCATCGACAGAATAACTACCACTGTCTCTGAAGCAGCTCACGTTCCAGGTTTCTGTTCATTCACTGAGAATCTGCACTTAACATTTAACTTTACAACAGAGCAACTCTGGAAACGATTACCTCATTATCTTTGTGAGTATATAAATATGGAATATTCCCTGTACTTTCCCTTGACTTAACCATCAGTTAAAAATAAGCTGTTCAATCTGCAATAATAATGTAACACTAATAATCCGCGAGCTCCAGTATTCCAGATGTAGCGTCACATTCGGCTCCACTGTGTAATTCTTCTTTAAGTTGTTTAAATTGTTTGCTTACTCTTACTGTAATTTATTTTGGAATATGGGCCGGCTTGTATGGTGGCTCAGAGGGTAGCCCCTTTGCCTCACAGGCAGTAGATAACAGGTTTGAACCTGCCGGCCAGCTGTGTCAGTGTGGTTTCCTCTAACTGCTCTGCCTGCCTCCCAGATTGCCTGTAGGTGTGAATACTGCATGTTTGTCTGTACAGTAAGTGTGTCTGCCCTGTGATAGACTGGCAACCCGTTCAGAATGCACTCTCTGAGATAGATTTGGCAGTGTAATCTGTTACATTCAGCGCTTATTAGCGTTAATCCAAACCTTCGTATTACGTTATCAGAAGCAGAAATCGGTGATTAAGCAAGAACAACCTTGAGGAAGTTAGTTGTGTAATAGTGGCACTGATGATGTCACAGTCAAAGTATTGGCACCATAACCTGCCAACTAAAATGAATGTTGTTATTTGTGGGTGCACTAGCAGTAAAATCAGCAGCAGCTGTAAAACAGGCTCTGACAGTGGCATCTACAGACACCTCAAATACTTTTCTCCCCCAATGTAGGAAAAAAATCCAGCTCGCTGACGTATTTTTAAATGCATTGTATGTCTTTCTAATATGATCCTACGGTTCCACAGTCATTGGAGGTGTATACTCAGCAGTCCCATTCTTCCAAAATTTAATATGAATATATTCCATGTCCCCCGCCAGTCATTGCCTTTGTTTTGGCTCTTTTCTGCTTCTCAAACAACATAACACAATGGAAAACGCAGAAGTCCCCCCAAGAAATAATATCGATTGCTGCATAATAAAGTCAGATTCTGAAAAACAATACACTTTATGTTTAACACAAGGAAGTACGGCACTCCAGACAGCAGGTTGTCTCAGCAGAATGATTTCAGCACCAGTTTTTATTATAGAGATAAAGACCATCATGGCTACCATTAAATCCTCACCATATGTATGAGTTCAGTATCACAGACTATCCTTACAAATGTCCCCGTAGTATGGTATGTTTACTTTCATTCATCTAACCCTGTTTCCCACTGGACATCCACCACTTTGTAGAACATGAATCATCCACTGCCTGCCTTCTTTTCCTTGTGCACATTTTTCAGTCAAGTCAGCAATGAAAAGGGGCCCTTCCTGCTCACTTAAAATCTGGCTTTAACAGTCAGACAAGTTGGCAGCGAAGAAAGGATTGAAAGAATCTTGAAACAGTTCCAACCCGAGCCTGCTGCCTCGCATTAATTACCTGAGACAGCTAAGGCAGTACTGGGGTACACTCACTTACATGATATTGTTTTGGAAGTGTGTGTGCGAGAGAAAGACAGATAGTGACAGCTAGAGTTAACTAGTGTCAAGTGTTTCTGTGTTTGTCTCCACCCCCTGCTTTTCCAACTGATTCAACAGGCTTGTGTCGTGTCTGTCCTCAAATGGTTCATATCCCAGCAGCTATTTCCTCTGTTATAAAGGAGGGCTGGAAGGAGAGAAAGAGAGCAAAACAAGAGAGAGAGGGAGAGCGAGGATCCGTGCGGCAGGATTGGACGAGTGTTTTGAGTTTGTTTGGAGAAGAGGGACTGGGATGAGGCAAGAGCCTGCTCTCTGACGTCAATGGACTGTTCCCTGGGCAATATGCCAGCCAAGTGTGTGTGTGTCTTTGTGTGTGTGTCTCTGTGTGTGTGTATGTGTTCCCTGCACAAACAGTGGTCCACTCCAATCATGACCTACACATCAAGGTTGAGGTCTTTGACGACAGGGACAGGGACAGCTGCCACAACAAGATTCCCACAATCGCCCCTCTACAATTCTTCCTCTCTTTCTCCCTCATGTCCTTTGCTCAGCTTTCTCCTTCTTGTTCAGGCCCAAGTGCAGTAAAGTTTAACTACCTGTATGTGAATTCAGTCATGGAGATTAGAGTCTTTGAGGAGTTTTTAAATAAATAAATAACCAATGAGAGTTCAGAGTACAGGTCCAGTTTATCTCCATGTGAACACCAAGTACCTGGCTAAAGTTAGTTTTTGTTTGGTTACACTGAAGGTCTTTTACATTTTTCTTTTGTACTTGAACTGATCAGTTAGCTATTTTTGGAATGAAAAACATCTTCAGTGGACGCAGGTTGTGTGTCATCCCTGATGTTCTCTCAGTTAAGAAGGGAAGTCTTCTCTCCCCTTTTTTCTTATGTTGTTGATGCTAAAGTTCCCTTTTTGTCCTGATTGATTCTTGTTTTCTGAAACTTTGATCTTTAATTTCTCTTAATGGGACATAAAACAGTGTCCAAGGACATGATTTCCACCAGGGATTGGGGTGGGCTATTTGCAGTCTATATCTCATACCAATATCAGTTCACTCCTCAATATTGACTGGACATCTTTTATCTGAGCGTGTTCCATGATTTTGTTTATTTAAAACATGCATGACCCAGTGGAAATCAGAACTCCAATCATGGCAAAGCTCTGTAAAACCCCTCACCTGAACTTCTCTTCTCGTCCCCTAGATCATGTCCAAGCCCAGCGATCAGGTCTCGGCTGCAGGCTCCAGTGCCTCAGGTCCGGCCAGGCAGCACCAGAGTCACCCAGAGGAGACGGAAGAGGAACTCAGGGAGCACCAGGGGCTCTCTTCCTCGTCCTCCTCCTCCTCCTCTACGTCTGTGCAGGAGACGGGGCCTCTGCGAGGGCTGGTCATCAAGCAGGAGCCCCCAGACCCCCAAGAGCAGGACGAGAGGGAGCAGAGGGAGAGGCAGGTCGAGCAGGACTTCCTGTTCCGACAGGTAAGGATGCGGGGTGTGGAGGAAGTGAAGGACGGGTGCAGGTGGGAGTAGGAGAGCAGAGAAAAGCAGGAAGAGGAAAAATGATAGACAGATAGAAGATATGGAGAGAAGAGAAGGAGGAGCACAGCGAGATAAAGAGTGAATGATGGAAATTAGAGTCAGTTAAAATGCAGATTCCACAAGTTTCATCTGGTTTAAGCCCCGAGTAAAAACGAAAAGAAGGAAGAAGATGAAACTGATATGCTTGCAAATGTCATTCTTGTATGTATAGTGTAGTAGTTGTCGTATAGTGCATTCAGGTTCAAAGTGACTAGAAACTATGGAGGAATATATTTCACTGGTTACCTAAATGTTGTAGGGTATTTTTTTTAAGGAGAATGAATAAGAACTATCTGACGGCAGTGACAGATGGAGCTAGTAGTGACCGACTGAAACATTACACTCTACATTCGATCCTTCCTGACTGTCCGTCCGGCCGACTCTCTGGCATTTTAAGCTTTCCCTAAGTCATGCAAAACACACACTACACATGTTCTACTAATGCAGAGTAGTTTGTTTTTTATAAACAGCTTAGGGCATGTGTACCTCCTCCACACTACTCCCCAGCACGACTCCATATGGACAATTCTCATGCTTTCAAAATACGTTCTGTACACCTACACAAAAACCCTCTATTGCACACAGAGTCTCAGATTTTGTGTTAGTTGTCCATGGAGGCATACAACATCCTCTATCTCTATATTTCTCACACACACACACACTCACATGCACACCCAGTCAGGACACCGTGTCCTCATCTGTCTAGCCCATCCCTGCTGTCCGCTCAGCCAAATTCAATCAGGCACTCCTCTCACTGTCGCCATGGCGCCCATAGTGTAAGCGGACACGCCCATCAGAATTGAACAACAGGATCGCTTGGTGAGACACACTTTTGAGTGGAAAGATCACCCAAATATTTAACTCGGGTATATACAGATACTTAGGTAAAGTTTCCATGTGATTACATGAGTCATTTTCCAAATGAAACCATTGATGAGTACATGTTCTAAAAATGGATTTGACACTTGCTGTTTTGTCGTTATTGGTCAAGTGTTCTAGGCTGCTCCCATAATAATCACATGAAGAGGGTAATCATTATGTGAAGTCAAGTTGAAAATAAACTGGTTTTAGATTAATAGTATCTATTATCCTTTCACAAGACAGAGTTAAGTATAGTCTTTGAAGGCTCACATGAACTGGTGTCTAGGTTAATAACCTGTCATTTAAATGTCTGACTGATTTCCTTGCCATATTACCATATTTATGTGGTGTTGTCGTGTGATCGCTGTACAGAACAGAAAACCTCTATGTCACTATGTAACATAATACCAACACTTATAAATGCACCCGACATGGTGTATTACAGCAGCTTGGTGTATGCAAGTATCTAGTGCCATCTTGTGGCAAGAGAAAAAGTCCAGTCCAGTACATGTCAGTCTGTGTTTGTTTGTGTGTTTGTGTGAGCAGCAGGCTCTGCTGTTAGAGCAGCAGCGGATCCACCAGTTGAGGAACTACCAAGCCTCCATGGAAGCAGCGGGGTTATCAGTCAGTTTCGCTGGACATCGCCCCCTCTCCAGGGCTCAGTCATCTCCGGCCTCCGCCTCCTTCCCCATGGAGCCGCCTGCCAAGCCTCGATTTACTACAGGTCTGTTGAAAAACGCAGCTAAAATATGGAAATGTGGCTTTTTATTGGTGTGTCATTTATTGGTGTGGCAGCGATCTAGAAACACACTTTCATTCTGTTGATTCCTGGAAGCACACAGCAGGATGAGCCAACATACAGTGGCTGTGTATAGGCACCATGCTGCTGCTAGGTGTTCTGGGCCCCCCGACAATATAAACCACTACACATGTGATTTACTGTACAGAATCACCTTATCTCTCTGGACCCTCTCCACATGACCTTTTGTTTCTGATGAAGCAGGTGCAATACATGATCACACAAGATCTCTGGTGTGATTATTGGAGTCATGTTGGGACAAGTCTTCCTGTCCTTGTTGTCAGAAATATATATGCTCTGAAACTGTGTGTGATGGTGTTTGTATGTCCCAGGTCTGGTGTATGACTCTTTGATGCAGAAGCACCAGTGTATGTGCGGTAACACCACCAGTCATCCAGAGCACGCTGGCCGCATCCAGAGTATCTGGTCCCGACTACAGGAAACAGGCCTCAGGGCTCACTGCGAGGTAAGGCCACAGTGACACTTGACCACAGAGGTATGGCCCAATGGATGTAACATTACAGACATAGAGTTGAACAGATATAATATACAGTATATAAAAACAATAGATAAAGCCTAATAGACTTGAATTATCCTGACCTGTCAGGTATCAAAAATATGCCTAATTGATTTGGTGCGATTCCGTTCTTCCTCCTTCATCGAAATTGCAGTGTGTACGCTGCATTTCTCCATCTTCCTGTAAAATCATGGAATATGGTTATAGTACGGCTCATACACAGTATCATCAGCATCATCATCATCAACAACAGTGGAGAGAATTAAACAAACTGATTAATTCTCACTCTCAGTAACTGACATTGATTTAGGGGTCGTGCATAAAGTAACTAATGTAAGTATGTAAGTGTGGTTTTTATACAAATGCCACATCACCTCATTACACTGCACACTGAGCAATGTGGTGTTTTGTCTTCTCTCCTCCATGTGTACCTGTTCTGTACTGTTGTTTCTTTGTCTCTGTTAAAAAAAGTCTTACTTTTGAAAAAATGATTCAAAGGTTAAAAGTGTAAAACGTGCGACTATTCAACTCTACAGAGCAGGTTGTCATTATGACCTGAAGGGGGCAGTATGTAGCCATTTTCCCTTGACACTTGGCTTTACCAATACAAACAACGTATTTTGAGGTTGTGGCTTGAAATTCTCATTTACACATGCAGACACGTTCTTCATGGGTGCAGGACGATGTGACCACCTTCATGCAGCACTTTACTCTGTCCTTGCCGTCTTCTTGGGTGACTATGGCAGTTTGGATGGAGGGCACAGAGTTTTAAGCAAATACATAACTTGCCTCTGTCGTCTCTTTCTATATGTGTCTTCTCCTCTATCCTGCTCTGTGACCAGTGTATCCGTGGCAGGAAGGCCTCACTGGAGGAGTTACAGACAGTCCACTCCGAAGCCCACGTCCTGCTGTACGGTACCAACCCACTGCGGCAGAAACTAGACTGTAAGACATACAATACACTACAATACACGCGCACAAATTCACACAAACACTCATTACAAATCTAGCAGCTTCAGTATAGTTTTCTAGGCAATCTGACTGTCACCCATGCAGTTGTCAACCTGCTTAATCTTAGTCTGCTAAAATGTGGAAGCTTTGACACTTAAATAGTAATACTTAAATGTCTCACAGTACTTTACACACAGGTTACAAGCACAATGGGCCAAAGATTCAGTGCACAGATGCAGTTTAATACAAACAACACACTGTACATATAAATTTACATGTATATATGCAACATTAAGTATTAAGTAACCGTCCGTTTCAGCAGACCAAATCTCAGACTAAGTCCCCCGTGAATCTGCAGCGTCTGTTAAAGGAATCTGATAATCCAGTAAAGTCCTGGAGGTGTTACGATGAAGTGAGGACCCGCTGAAGCTTGTTAGCTAAAAGGGGCACAGGCTGCTTAGTCACTTAGGTCTGGCCTTTGTGGCTGTAAGTGCAGGTGTAGCCAAGGCAGTCTGTGTGTGTGTGTGTGTGTGTGTGTGTGTGTGTGTGTGTGTGCTTGTGTGTGTGTGTGTGTGTGTGTGTGTGTGTGTGTGTGCAAACCCCAGTGGTCATCTTAGCTTTCATTCCAGTGGAGACATAAATTCCCCGTATTATTACTGCTTACACAGGAGAATTACCAGATACTCCTGTGTCAGGTTCAGCATACAGGTGGTTTTTCTTCACACTCAAAAAATGAAAATGCAGAGGAAGAAAGTGGAAATGTAAAGGTGGCAACTGGTCAGGGATTAAAGTAGTCATCGACACTGTATTAAATATCTGGTCAGGGATTGTTTCTTTTTGTCACTGTTGAGCACATGTATTTTCAGCATGTTAGTGGGTGGCTGAATGAGACTTGGACCCCTCCCCTTGGTAATGCCACGTCCTGCCCATTGAGCCGCAGAGGTCTGCTGTTGTACTCAGGAAACTGTACGCTAATCCAGTTGTCAGCACAGGATTGAGATTAGTTTAATGTTTTGAAAATTTGGGCAGTTAAGTTTTTACATTGAAACATTTCTTGAAAAACACATTAATAGGGTAAGCAGTCAGTTCGAATTCAAATTCAAAAGCAATAGAGAACGTTTGATCTGTTTAAAATAAAAAGTTTTGTGTGCAGTTTGAACAGAGGTTTTGTCATTTAGAGGAAATAGCAATTTCCAGACGGGTTTTCTGTCCATTCAGTTCCATTTTCTGTGACAAAACCGATCTCTTTCTGGCCCAAAGTCTTGATTCCCCTGAAGAGGGAGAGGGTTTGATTATCAGGGCAATGAGACACTTTTCTTCCCTTCACCTCGCCCAATTAAAGCATGCCCCTGTATACTCTCGCTGTTAGATTAGGTCAGAGAGTCAAATGCTCAGTTTCAGGGGTCATGCACCCGTTTGCGCCTGTGAGTCCAGAAAGTTGCCTCTTCGCCTGATAACCTTTTTTCTTTTTTCTTTCTCTATTACTCTTTCAAATTCTCAATTCCTGTCTTTCTGTCTCAGGTTCAGTGAGTCCCATGTTCGTGAGGTTACCATGCGGAGGCATAGGGGTAAGTCACTTATTGTTGTATTCATAAAGTCCTGCTTAAGTCATTTTACAAATATTCACTATGTGATTAATTATATCGGTAATTTGTGTGCCTGAAATTGCTTGGAAATTGCCAGTGTTAGTCACGCTGGTTTATTCAGTGGAAAATTGTTGTAATAGACTGTTGGGTTTTTACAACATCGTGTTAATCTAATCAATACCCCACTGGCACTGCTGCATCTGACTTTGTAATGAAACCAATAAGCATAGTTTCAGCATCATCAAATAGTAGTATAATAACTGTGTATCCCTGCGCCCACTCTCTCTCTGCCCCCTGCTTAAATAATGGTCCCATTTGTTCTTGTTCCACCAAACAACACACACACACACACACACACACACACACACACACACACACACACACACACACACACACACCGCCCCTCAAGGACCAGAGGCAACAAAAGCTGTTGCTTGCCTTTCCGCCGTGTTTGTAATTATAACCAGATGTTTTCAGTATACGAGCTGTGTATGTGTGTGTATGTATGTGTGTGTGCATTGGTACGGTGGGGGGTATGTTTTTGTTTGTGTGCATAGCAGTGTGTTTGGGGATGTTTGTGTGCTAAGGCAATGATTTAGATGGTTGGTCAGAGTTGGAAGTGCTGTCTTTTGAAACGGATATGATTAGAACAGTCTCACACCTGCGTGAGTGTGTGTGTGTGTGTGTGTGTGTGTGTGTTGTTGTTGTATCTTTCACAATGCTGAGGATTTCCAGCACCCATACTCCTATGCCTACATTGCCCTTTACCTGCTCTACATCTCCAACTCTTTTGCATGTCATCCATACCCTTCTACCCTCCCTTGGGGCTTGCTGCTGCTGCTGCTGCTGCTGCGGTGGGAACAAGAAGAGCCCAGGCTTTGCGCTGCTCTGTTCTGCTCTTTATAATGGCAAATGGGGCTAAATTGTTGTCTTCCTGTCATACACACACACACATACAAGTCACACACACACATATGCATTTACAGAGGAAGGGGGCTGAAATTAGGCTGTCAGCCTGTGGAGAACCATCATTCCGTCATACCAGCACGTTCCCGCTCTTTTCTACCTCTGACACACACATGCAAACACACACACACACACACACACACACACACCTTCCCTTTCACTTTTTCCTGACTAGCTGATGTCTCACTCCTGGCTTGAGGCAAAACTAACATCAACATGGGAAATAATAAACCACTCAGTCTCCACATGCTGCTTTTAGAACAGCATCTGTTTGTGCTCATTAACCTGACTCGTATATATGATTCAGTTTCCCATTCACTCACTCACTTGGCTCTTCATTTGCTCGCTCGCTCAATCAATCACTGACTCAGCTACTGCATGGTGTCTTCCACTTACTCCCTGTTTGTCTCCCTTCACATTCAGCTCCATCAACAACACTCTCTATACCTCCTCACTCTCTCCTTTTTCAGTTTTTAGTCTATGGTAAATGCACCACAGTTTTATTTCTTGACAAAGTCTTTCTTGGCACAACTTAAAAAGAGACATTTTCTTCCCTGTGGATGTTATTATGGGGTCCTCCTCCAGCCTTGATCACTGGAGACAAGAGGAAAGTGGGCCGACTGGCCGAAAAGCTGTTGAGTCGCTTAACACACTGACTGGCTGAAGGACGGAGGGGCTGACCGGGTGGCTGGGGTTAACGGACTGAAAGGTCGGCCAGTTGATGGACTGAAAGGCCGTCAGTGTGGATGAAAAGGCAGCTGTCTGACGGAGCGGGTGACTGGCAGGTTAAAGTTAACATATTCAAAGTGGAAGAGCCTCGGGTTTACATCAGAAAGCCTCGCTAGAGCTCTGGCATGGGCCGCTCCCCACATGTGTACAGTTCAAGCACACTGACACACAGACCTTCCTTTTCTTCTTTTCCTCTGCCAGCTTCTTCTCTCTTGTGTTTATCGTGTGCTCCATCTGCCTGCAGTATCTGCCATGCCTGATGGAGGGTGTGTATGTTATCCTATGCGCGGCCCTGCTTACAATCAATCACATAGAATATCGTGGTCCATTTGGCTTGTGTGTGTGTGTGTGTGTGTGTGTGTGTGTGTGTGTGTGTGTGTGTGTGTGTGTGCGCATGTTTGTGTGGGTGTACTGTTGTGATTGGGGCTGAGGGCCAAGCGTGCCTCAGCATTAATCAGGCCTGACCGCTGAATGGTGGCCCTATGTCTGAACATACTCAAACACACACACACACACACACACACACACATATACAATCATACAGTCAATCCTGAAATCTTATTTTCCCTCTATAAAATAAATAAATAAATGCAGAATAGAACTTAATTTGACTCCAGTTTGGATCTTATAAATCTTATCACTGAGTTGCACCTTGCTTTGATTTTCAGTTTGTTTCTATCCTGACTCGTAAATCAGCAGTAAACCACCAATAGAGAATATTTCCAGTATCTTTACATTTGGTGCTGTTCTCATTTTAGATTTTTCATACTGGACTTTATATCAGATGTAAACATCAATAAGTAAAGTGATCTTTATTGTATTTATACATTGATTTGTCAACATATTGGCAAACGAATACATTTCCAAACATACACATGAATTAGAAAATGTTTAACATTTTCAACTATATGTATTGATGAACAGCTTAAAACACAGTTTTCTTACATCTGCTCCTTCCATTGTGCTGAAATAGATGTTCAGAATTGATGCTGTTCTAGTATGTGCATGTTTGACCATTTGTCTGTATGAGTAAGCTTCTAAATATATGTTACTGCCTCACAGTTTCTCTCTCTATTGTTTTTTCTCCATTTAAGTGAAAACATTTTCCAGCAGTCCCCAAACTGCCACTTTCAAAGACCAACTTTGAAGCTCTGAAATGACACAAGCTAAATGACTTCCAATGTCCTCATAGCTTTCCAATTGCTGTCACACTGAAGAACTATAAACCGCACCATCAAATATCCCTGAATAAATGGAAAACAGTACAAGTTGCATATTTTTGCCTTTTTAAAAACATGATACAAACAGCAGATGACTGCATGCGTGTTTGTGTTTGTGTTTGCAGGTGGACAGCGACACCATTTGGAATGAGGTCCATTCATCCAGTGCAGCTCGTCTGGCCGTCGGCTCGGTGGTGGAGCTGGTCTTCAAAGTAGCATCAGGAGAACTGAAGGTTCGTTCGGACGCTTTGTTGAGTGAAATATCTGTTTGCTGGGCTTTATTTTTTCGGGATTGGAATGAATAAAGGATGTGTGTTTGTCATGTCTAGCATTTAATAACCTTTAAGATGGAGCCGACATGAAACAAAGCTCAGATGGACCCCACCAAAATAAGTCTATGACTACAACTTTGAAGGTTTTAATTTCAGTCTGCTTGTCAGGTTTGACTGCCTTGTTCCATTTTCCAGCTGAGTTACATTTCAGACTGCCACATAGCTTCACAGGGAGAACGAGGCAGAGCTAATGCTCTGTGCACATGGGTGATTAAATCAATGTCTATTTGAGAATATTGCCAATGGATTAATCAAACCTTGTTATGTACTATCCATCCACACCTCCAAACCTCCCTCCAGAACCATTCATCCCAAAGTCTCGTTAGCACCTTCCAGACAGACATCCCCACCCCCCCCCATGCCTTGCCCACCAGCCAGCCTTCCTGCGTCTGTGGCAATGGCTGCTTACTGTTTGAACCCAGCAGGGAGGCCCGGCGCACGGGCACTGCAAAAGCCTACAGTCCCCACTAACAGGCCTGCTTTATTAGTATTACACCGCAGCCACCTGCAGTGCAGCCGTCGCTCTTAACGTTAGCTTAGCACCAACTTACCACAGACTAATGGCATTCCTCTGAGAGACAGTAGCACGCCATGTTAATACCCGCATGGTTTTTGGCTAGCCTATATGTGCAAGCATTCAATACCTTTTCTACATGTGGGCATTATTACTATAGTGGAATAATGGTCTGGTCTTTCTATACAGTACCCTGTGTGATTGCTAGTATCAGAGCTTAAAAGGAAAATCAAATGGATCACACACGCCAGCAGGAAAAACACTAAACTTAACTGAAACATGAATAATATGGACTTGCTTCAACTAGGGTTAAAGTTCACAGGTATTGACTTGCCCTCAGCTTAACCTGATCTTAACACATACATGCACATGTGTGCACATGCTCATGCACGTACACACGTGCTTACACACATGCAGATGGTCCTCTGAGGATCCTCTACAGTCAAATTCCACCTGCACCAACAACTCTCTGAACGCTCCACAGAATGCCATAAATCTGCTCCACGCACACACTCACGCGTCTGCCTCTCCATCTGTTGCTTTCTATTTCTCTCCCCATGTCTATTTTAATCCATTGTTATTTTCCCCCCACATAGAGAAACAATCCACCTTCCCTTGTCTCTCATACATCTACGTACATACTGTATTATGCAGCCTGCTCTAACGGAGTGTCCTCAAACCAGCTGAGGCAGTTGTCTCTACAATAAACTCCCTGCTGGCTGCTAATCTGCAGCAGCTGACTCAACATCATTAGGCCAGCCTGCCTCGCTCTACATCAGCCTGAACATCTATCTAATGTCCCCACATAGCAGTGGGAGCCCCAAAAACAGAGTCCTGCAGGTCCCTGCCTTAACAAAGCTCCCCTTAACTGACCCGATGTAAGCATCTGTTTCTGTGTGTGCGTACGCACACGCTTGCCTCTGAGAAACTGTTTTAAATCTTGAGCTAAGGCATGGTGACATTTGTTTGAAGAATAATGATTGCGAGAGGATTAGGTTTGGTATTGAATACATATTGTAGAAATGAGGTCATTAAGTTTATTTTGCTTTTAATTTATGTATTTTCTTTTTTTTGTGGTGTTTTCATGACATGTTTTTGTTATGCAACCCAATGGTGACACCAAGGGGGCTGGTAGATATGTGACCCCTCAGACTCTCAAAGAGAGAGCAATAGTGTCATTAGATTAAAGCGAGCAAGTTTAAGATCAGACTCAACCGACTTCCATGGACCTTGATGGTTTATGTAACTGTAACTGTTGCTGTGTGTGAATGACCCTGACAGAATGGTTTCGCTGTAGTTCGACCACCTGGACACCACGCTGAGGAGAGCACGCCTATGTAAGTAAACTGAAAATTTGACCAAGAGAAAGATCAGATCTAGCATGTATCACAGCAACTTTACCAGAAATGTCTCCATGTTTTAATTTTCCCTTAAATTCAATTCCATTTGGAACAACATTTTCCTTACATGTCCTCCTCCCTCACTTCTCTTGAAAAGCTTTGTTAGCCTCGTCCTTTTGGACAGCTTGCACTCTGTGTTGTGATATTCTTGTGTATATGCACATATTAAAGCTTCTGCTTAATTTCTGCACAACAGACACCAATGTTGATATACTTTAATGTCAGTGTTGTTACTGTCCATTCTCTCTCTGTCTACATTCAGGGGCTTCTGTTACTTCAACTCAGTCGCCATAGCAGCCAAGCTTCTGCAGCAGAGGCTCAATGTCAGTAAAATACTCATCGTGGACTGGGTGAGTTCCACATACATTTCAGTGTATGTACGCTTGTTACATAACTGTCTGTTTGGAAAATGCACACCTATGCATCCTATGTGTGGGTGAGCTCATAGAGGATTCCCAGTGGTTTGATAGAAGTTGGGAATACAACTTCTATCAAACCACTGGGAATTTGATGGGAATCCCATCAAATTGAAACATAAGAGGACAAATGTTGTCTCACTAATATGGGGAGGGGTTGTTGTGGTGGCATCTTATTTGTGTTCATTGTGTGCACATTCAAACCCAATACTTGTATATAGAACAGTGCAACAGCCACAACCTGTATACTGGGCTTGTTATGAAAGGGAGAAAAGGGCTTAAAATATCATCTTTTTAGGTCAGACACTGTCTTTTTTCCCCAAAAGAGAGACAAAGTAATTTATAAGAAGGTATGACAAAGTCTCGGCCATGTCTAGGAGCACTGCTCCTCAGTGGCGTCCCTGGCTGGTCATGGCCATTCCCAAAAGCCTTTGAAGGGCCTTTTCATTTCCTCTCTGTCTGTCACAGGGGGACTTTTAGTGCAGCTAGCAAACTCGTTGCCATGCCACGATGCCTCCAGCCAACAGGGACATTTTTAGGATCAGTGTATTAAAGCATTCTTGGGATATAGACAGTGAGGTCATTTCATTGATGTTGTGAAGTTGAGTGTTTTATTGAATCCTGCTGACCATCCCTTTTTGACATCATGACAGACTGCAGCTGAGATACTTGACTTGACTGTCTGGCAGCAGTGTCACTCAGTCGGTCTTAGTGCAGGTGCATGAGGGGATAGCTCTGTCTCTGTGAAACTCATCCATTTTCCAAATCATCTGATGTCCTTTTGGTGACAAGCTTCTGTTATGTCTCTAGTGTTTAGTTGATTGTTTGAGCTGTAATAGTCTGAGCTGTAAAGGACATTTATGCTGAGAATAGTCTTACTTCCTTTCTTAGTCACTCAATTTCCCACTTTCTGCGTAAGACTTTGCCCTAACCTGTTCCCTCCCTTTATGATGTTTCCAGGATGTTCACCATGGTAACGGCACCCAGCAGGCCTTCTACACAGACCCCAGTGTTCTCTACCTGTCACTGCATCGCTACGACGATGGGAACTTCTTCCCCGGCAGCGGAGCACCTGACGAGGTGGGAAGGAACACTAGTTTGTCTCTCTGCCCGCCCACCTGTTTGTTTGAACTTATGCAGACAACGTAACCCAGCCATGTGTGTTTATGTGTGTGTGTTGTAGGTGGGCAGTGGAGCAGGTGTAGGCTTCAACGTGAACATGGCCTTTACTGGAGGACTGGAGCCTCCCATGAGTGATGCAGAGTACCTGGCTGCATTTAGGTAAGACAATGATATCACTGCTTCTTTACAGAGGATTTGCGACTGAATGGTCTTACTGTAGGTTTAGTCCCTTATGATGCTAAATGTCTGCTTTGAAAGTGTCCTGGAGGGACAGCAATGCAGTCAATAGTTTGACAAAATCTACTGGGGGGGAGGTAGGGAGCTCCTGCTCATGCCCAGCCTGATTTCTTTTAGGTCCACTTTCTGGGGCTATTTATACCCCCCCACACACACACACAGACACACACAGACACAGCTTGAAAGGCCTAGAAGCGTACAGGCATGGACTCACCACAGACATGTTCATGTCTCAAACACATTTCTAGTTCATGCAGCTGGTAAGGAGCAGGTCTGGATTGGTTCCAGCCCTCTTTGAAGATGAACTCATGTTTGCGACGGTGTGTCCATCTGGCCTGAGCCGAACACATCAAACCGACAGGCCACTGTCTTCTCACAGCTTTCGGCACGCAAGCCCCCGGAAGCACACCTTAGCCCGTTAATGCACCCCAGACCCCTGTGTGCTCTCTCTCTGCCTCTCTCACTTTTTATTCCTTCCCCACCCTCCTCTTTCTACCCTTGTGTGCATATGCACTGATGACAACCACCTAACATACAGACATTATTTATAATCCATCACTGAAGACAGTCGCCTGTGCAGTATGCCTCGCACACAAGTTGGTATACTATTCTCCATCTATGTTGATACACAAAGCAGAGTATTATTCACATAAATTAAATATCACTAACCTTTATAACACATATACAAACTAATAACTGTGCAGTATCTAATGAACTCTGAAAATACAGCACCTTCCATAACTAACAACGGTGGTTGAAGGGAGTCCTTTCTGAGCTAGACCATCAGAGGTATCCAAATGACTACATTTATTTATAGTCATTGCAATTTTGGTTTGGATTGAAATCAAAATACACTGAGATTAAAAAACATTCAAACACTTCTACACTTTCTGAGAGTTGCTGGTTTGATTTGCCTCAGAAAATACAGTTTAAACTTGTTTATTATTAACCAGTATAAACTTGTTAATAATAAGCAATTTAGTATTGCACTTCCATGAAGTGGACTATCAAGAGACAGATTAGATAAAGAATGGTCAGAATTGAGGCAGCAGAGGCTGAGATATCCTGACCTGTAGGATCTGGATCACACCAAAAGCACAGGATCATGCAATACTTCCCATTATGCAACTCAATAGCATCTTTCATTATACACCCACCCTAACCCTAAATGCCCCTCACACCACATCTCCAGTTCGTCATGCAGGTTTTTGGTTAAAAAATGTAAGTCTCAAGCCCAAGCTGAGCTTATTTTTTCAGAGCCACAGGAGACATCATACAACTGCTGTCACAGGCTGTGTTGTACTTCTCCTGATGAGTGAACTGATTTTCATGTGTGAAATTGCTGGAGTGCCACGTAAACTCTTGTAAGGGCATTGTTGGAGTTGCATATTTAAGTTGATCAGTAACGCACTGCGCTTCTGTCAAACCAGCTCTGTTAACATTAAACTCTGTTAAAAAACTGGAACCACTTTGTTATACAGTAGTTTCGGTATGTGTATGTTTGTTCAGGGGTACGTGCATCCATATGAGTGAACATGCATGTGGAGAGGCTTGTACAGTGTTTGTGTGTTCTGCTTATGTAATTGTAGGTTATTAAATCAGAGTTCTTTGCATTATGGAAGAGGTCCAAAAGATATAAAGTGAAGGAGAACGAGAGTTTGGGTGTGTATCACCTCAGACCCTGGCGCCATTAATCCCCCGAGGCTGTAGCAGTATTGGACAATTCATAGGCCCCACAGGACAGAAGAAAGACTGCCTCACAGCTCATAGATCTGCCACACACACACACGCATATACCATGCTTGTACACACAAAGTAACACAGTTACTGGATAGTCATGTGTATATACAAATGCCCATGCTGCACACACTCATAGAAATGCAGAAGGCCCTGGCTCAAACGTACATGAAGGTGAATGAATATGCACAAAAACACTGAGAAACAGATGCACAAATGCTCACACGTGCAGCCTTTGCATCACTGTGTTTACACATTTACAACCACATGCAGACAGACACATGTTCATGGACACCTGATGCGCACAGCCTCTCTCTCTCTTTCAGTCTCATTGTTTATCTGTGTGTGTGTTGTGGTCCTCTCCTCTTCCTCCCTCTCTGTCTTCAGGAGGGGATGCGTGCCTTGCAGCCGGCACCTTCCCATTCCTCCACTGGCCTGTGCCACGTTGCATTTGCAGGGGATCAAGTCTGAGCCTCCAGAAAGCACAGAGAAAAAAGATAAGAAAATTGGCCCTAATGAAAACCAGAAGCACCGTCTCTCTCTCTCTCTTTCTCTCTCTCGCTCTCTCCCTCTCCTCCTCCTCCTCCTTTCACTCCCTCTTCTGCCATGAACTTGGAAAGACGAGAGAGGAGGAGAATTAAACTTAATTCAAACCAGCTCTCCGCAGCACCAGATGACAGGGCTTTGAAGTGTAAGTGTGCGTGTGTGAGTTTTTCGCTCTCTTATGCTCTCTCCCCTCCCGCTCTCCTCAACCTTTTTTTATGAACGGAGGGGGAAAGCCTTGCAGCTCTGCAGTTTAACCTGTTGTTGACTGGTTTGATGAGCACTGCTCCCTCTCAAGGGCAAAGTCTAAAAGTGGGCCTCGCCTGGACCTTTACTGTATGGGTGAGGTTGAATCTCTCCAATGGTAACAACTCATGGCATTTTAATACTGTACAACCATCAAAAACCTAGGAATTAGTAGGTAATGGTAATTATCTGTGGTTAATATGGACAGTAAAATGCACAATGGTTTAAAGGGATAGTTTGGATTTTTGGAAGTGGGGTTGGTGGCGGTTGGCACGTCCCCAGTTTAAGCAGGCAGGAGTAGCAGCTAAGAAGCTAAGCAATGTACTGCTGCTGGCAGGCACAGCAGCAAAACATAATTTTAGCCACCTAAAAAAAGGCCCACTTAAAAAAAATCAATATCAGTGTAAATGTTGTCGTGGCAACCAGAAAACCTGATGCTGTCTAGAGTCGGTGAGATGATGGCAATAAAATACCCAAACACGATATCTGTCTTTATCTCTAGTTCCTAAGAATTCTGAATTGCTTGCAAACAAGAGTCACCCCATACGTATATGAGACTGCCAGACAAAGTGTTCCTCCCCCCATGCAGCCTTTACTCCCCCCATGCAGCCTTTACTTAAGAGGTTGTTTTACAGTGTCAATAGTCAAGTATTATTCCAGTCTTCACCCTTACATGGTTATACATATTTTACTCAACAATCACTCAGATTATATTTCAATACTTTTTCCACTTACAAGTGCATGAACATTTTAACACCTCAATTTCCATAACCGTGTACACTATATTTAGAATATTTTCACCGCTTCATCTTGCCGTCAGACAGCCCTTTCCTTTGCCACTACATTTTCTCAACTGTAGAACTTCTGTATTCCGATGCCTGCCACGCTGTCAGATCAGCTGTTTGGGTCAGAAAATGCTGTTGCGAGATCACTCATGGCAGCAGTAGCTCCCGGGGTCCGTGGGCACGGGCTTACAGTTTACACATCTGCACCTCCAGGTAGTTTGGGCTCCTTCCTGGCCTCCAGTTTCCACAGAGGTTTGTCCCTCTACATATGTATTGTTTTTTAATTGAAGCCTTCAAAGATCTTAAAGTGTTACTGCATCTTTTTGGCAGAAATGGAGTTGTGTTTTAGAATATGAAACAACTGGTTCATTCTACTGGACGATAACAAAACAGACATGAGGAACTAATACTTGAAACTTTGTTTTGAAATATTAAATGCCTTATCTACATCCTGTGGTCAACCACCAATGCCACATTTCACCCTTTGCCGTCCATGTTAGAAACCTGGAGCACATTGGATTAGAAGGCGTAATCAAGATGTGGAAAAGGATAAATTAGGTACTAGAGTAATTATGCAGAGATGAGATGAGTAGTCCCTGGAGAGGATGTTTTCCTTGGCTGCTATATTAACCTGAGTACATGTGTGTGCACTTCAAATCATGTTGGATGGCAATTGGCAAAAAACTGAATGGGATCATCAGGATCAGAGGAAGACGAATTAGTCGGAGCAGAGCAAATGGAAAAAAGGTTTAGCCTGGTGAGGTTAGTCGTCTATGGAATACAGTCAATGTTAAGAGGGTTTGATATGTTGTGTGTGCACAGAGGCAGAGAGGGTGGTCTGGGTTTTTTGGCAGTGAGACTGACGTTTCATGTGTCTGTGTTCTCCCAAATGCAGTGTTTCATTTCAGTCTTAAATCCATCGACACACAATATCCAGCACAGCTTGTACTGTAGTGTCACATATATGACTTTGTTTGACTAAGAATCAGCATTTATTCAAGTTAGATGAGTCTCATCCTAATTTGGAAAGCATAGTTATCTTCAGTCCTGCATACAATGTACTACATGCAATGCTTAAAGGGGAACTCCACCAATTCTACACATCAAGATCAGTTTACCCATCTTAGGGAAGACTACTCAGCCTGTGAAAAAATCCTTTGGAAGAGGTTTCTAAAGTCCCTAACCCTGATTATGTCAGGCATGGGAGATGAGAAGTGTCAGATCCAGTGTTTTTGGAGCTTGACCCCTGCTGCATTGATTTTGACCACTCTTTTTTGTTTTAAAACCCAACTTTATGAACTAAATTGCTGGAGTTTAATAACCACACAACATTCCCACACACACTGTCACGCACACAAACACAGGCCCAAGCCCGGCGTTCCTCAGCTGATACTTTGACACTTGCACCTGTTGCTAAGTAAACCAAACAATACTAAACAAAAGTTTATGCCACATGCTTACCCAAGTAATTCCACTCACAGTAAGATCTAGCCGTGAGAGAGCCAGCGGTGGTTTAGATCGCAGCCTCTTCACTCAGGATGTCCCGTAGCTCGCAGCTCAGTCGTAAACTCTCCCCTCCCTTAATTAACAGAAAGGCTTTTTCATCTCCACATACGTAGCCTGTGATTCACACACTATTAGTCTTCCCTTTGCCTTCATGCCAGTAGCTAATTGATTACTGTGGGTTTTTATTTCCTGAAATGTCAGGATATTATTCCAGAGGGTGGGGGCTGGAACTGATGACACCAGCAGTTTTCATCATTGTGACCAGAACCGTCTCTGTCTGTGTTCAAGGTTGAAGGGGGAGGGGGCAGGCGGAGGGGCCCGCAGTAGTTCAAGGATCCTTGGCGGTCAAGGTTTCCCCCTGTGCCGTGTGTCAGCCCACATGCACGCCTGTGGCCAACTCCCTTTAGTGTGGGGTCTTTTGTGGCCCAAATGTTAATGGGCCAAGGCCGTGTGTGTATGTAAGTTTGTGAGTGGGTGGAGAAAGAGGGAGAAAACCCATAACTGTATAAAATCTGAAACTGGAGCTGAGAAATATTAACTTCTTTAAGCAGAGTGGTTGTTAATTTCACATAATTGTCTAGTTTGTGTTGTTGAATGCTGATTAAAAGCTTATTAACTATTGGTACAACGGATCATATTACCTGTTATAAACACATTTGCACTTGCTGTCATGCTGACATAATTTTCACCTCTGTCATTCACTGTTCATTCATGTCCTTACTCACTCGGTCTTAGTCCATGTTTTCTGTCTAGACCCCCTGTCCTACAGGTTCCATTTTCCTGCTCTCTTTACCGTCTTTGTCACCGAAACTTTTGTCTTCTATCCTATTCCTTCATCTTCACATGACGTTTTCCTCTGAAATGTTGCCAAATGCACGCTAACACACAGTGACGCACGCACTCCGTGTATCCTTTCTGTCTGGGACTACCAAAAAGCTCCTAATACTACTTCCCGACCTCTCCCTCAGACAGCTGTGTGTATGTATGAGTGTTGTGTTGTGGTGGGGGGTGTGGTGTGCACAGTTAAGGGTTATAATTTGGTGGTGAACAAGAGATGGAAAAACCGGTGGCCTCCGGAGTTCAGGGCACGCTGCTCGCCCACAGCCGGCAAACCAGCACCGTGTTCCTGAGGTCGGCAAAGTACAGGGGACCTACGGCGGAACCCTGTGGTACTCCGTCACTCGCAGACCTCACCAAAACACTGCTTGCCCAAGTATCCCAGACCCCAAAAAAATTCCTGTGGAGAACCTGAGCGAATCAGAGAGAACCACTTGTTTTGCCACCTGGGAAGTCCAACTATTTATGAACTGAGACATCCTAAATCATGTTAAACCGGATCAGTGTGACACATTATATTTTTATACGAAGTCAACTAAGCCTCCATTGTACCAACCCTAGTATTGTAGCCTAGTTCAGTAATTCATTACTGATTCCTAATTTATGGATACACTTAAAACAGACAACCAAACTAAACCAAACTTAGACTTCAACAGTTTGATTATTTTTACTTCAAACAATGCATAAATGACTTGGTTTATAATTGGATTCATTCTTTAATTAAAAAATTAAGTAAAATGAAGCTGATTAATTCAAACTAGTCTAATGTGATCTAATCTAATCTTCCTGTGCATCTTCCTGAACAATCTTAGTATTAAACACACATAGTGCACGTTTTATTTTTCAAACAGGGTCATCATATAAACCGGACTGGATTTTCCAGCCACAGCTTGCAGTGAATCATTACAGTATCCCTCTGTTGATTGGATTTATGTGTATGACACATTGCACACAAGCACTCCCTCCCCACCAGCTGTGTGTTAGATGAAGGTTGTACACAAACAGCCCTCATTCACCACACCCATCCAGTGTTAGAATTATCCTACGTACTTAACACACATGCACACATGCAATTACATTTGCCCTTCCATTCCTCCTTTTTACTTCAGGATGTTGTAGCGTATTGCTGTCTCCAAATTTCCAAACTTTCCACATCAAAAAGTGTATGCTATAATTTTCTCTGCCACACACGTACTGTACATACAAACTCATTAGGTGGATGTTTGCTTTGAAAACCATAAAAGGGAGAGAAAAGCCTTTGAATTGAAAAGAATTGAAAATACAGCGACTAATACAGAGCAAAAATGACATGTAGCATCTCCGGCTGGTTACACCATGTACCACAATCATCATCAGAAGGACAGTAAGCTCACTGAACGCATATCTCCATATATATATTTTAACAGTCCTCTTTTACCCATCAGAGGTGGGTAAGGGTTAGTTCACTATGCACTTAGCTTGCCTGTAGCACATTGGTCATTCTTCTTAGTTCATATTTCCCCAACTTACCAATTGTTTGGCAGAAAAGAAAAACGGTGTTTAATATTTTTTAAGGTAGGTGTAGCTTTATCAGATTATGGGACTTGGTTGAAATACTACTTAAAATACCAAAGTCTCACTTCTACAGTTGCCCTAGTGCTTCAGCTCTTGTGGCCCTTGAATCTCCCCGTATGTTTAGCTGTGAATTTCACATCCTTTGACACAGTTACATGAAATGGCAAAAAAAAAAGCAAACTGTTTATATTCACCTGTGGAGCAGCAGTTTCTTGTCTCCGAATATGTATTTCATGTATTTTGGAGCAGTTCATGTTTGGTGGTGGCTCAGCCATCCTGTCATTCAGCCGGTCTAATAAATAGAAGTTACAGCTTCATGAATAACTGTTAATGAAATGCAGCGTGACTTCAGAAAGATGTGACTCAACAGGGCATGTTGGTACGGAGACTAGGAGGACAAGGTTCAACCTCACCAAGCTGTATTTGAGACACTGAATCTTTAAACTACCCCTGCTTCCTGGCCTTCCTGTGGAGGACAGCAAGCCAGAAACCAAATGCACACATGCTCTTGTTGTCAAACAAAGTGTCCTAAATAAAGCCACAATCTCCACCATAAATACATCTTTTTGTTGACGTTATGTTTTTCCTGTTGGTTACTCTAGGACGGTGGTTATGCCCATTGCCAACGAGTTCGCCCCAGACGTGGTTCTGGTATCTTCAGGCTTTGATGCGGTGGACGGACATGCTCCACCCCTGGGAGGATACAAACTGACAGCCAAATGTAAGTGCCGACCACAGCTTCCCAGTTTTTAATTCTCTTTTTTTCTAAACCATTGATAAAAATTCTCAAAAGAACTTTTAATGATGCATAAACACATTTTATTGCAATCTCATTCATATTTTCTCCCTGTGTAATGCAACACAAATTTTAAAGCAGGAAAGAGTGACAGACACACACAGATGCACAAACACACACCTCTGTGTTTATTTTGTGCCTCTGACTTGTGTATTCAGATCGAGCCCTTGGCGTGCCAGCCAAGAGCTTTTCTAAAACCATCCTGCAGATCTCAAAAAAGAGCAGGGGTCTTGGTTGTGAAGGGGGTGGTTTAGAGAGGATTGCAGGAAGAGGGGATATGGGTAGAATTGCGAGGAGAAGAAAGTATGGCTGAATGCACATATTAAAACTCCCCTCCTCCTGAAAGAGAAAGATCAAAGACTGTGACCCAGCCGAAATGCAAAGCTGTATTTATTGAAATTAAACCTGGCTCATATTATGGCTTGTTTTTTGTAACTCTAGTAAATCCACAGTGCTCTCTCTCCCTCTCCTCGATGCAGTTACCCCTTTTTTCATCCATGCTCAAACCCCCTTTTTCTTTCTTTGATCAATATCCAGAAAGGAAGTTTGAACTGCAGTGCTCCCCCATCTCATTCTTTTTCTCCTGCTCTTTCTCCTTCCCTCTCTTTCTCTGCTTTCTCTCTGCTGTCATTTCCTGTGTGTCCAGGCTTTGGCTACCTGACTAGGCAGCTGATGGGTCTGGCAGGCGGTCGGTTGGTGCTTGCCCTGGAGGGGGGTCATGACCTCACGGCCATATGTGATGCCTCCGAAGCCTGCGTCTCCGCTCTGCTTGGCAATGAGGTAAGATGAGAACCGAGAGGAGGAGGGACAAATTACCGTCAAAATATCCTCATAAATTACTATCTAAATAACCTCCAGCAAGGCACTAAGACTGGACTAAATCTATGGCTGCTGTGAGAATAGATAGGGACTGAGGTTTACAATGGCAGCTGCATATAACTGTAATGTTGGATTGTTGGAAGTTCATATTAATGCCGGCAATATAAAATGCAAAGGCAAGTAAGTTGATTTAAAAGTCTGTTATCATTAATTAATGCATTAATGAGCTTTATTAGTATAGTTAGTTTCTATGTTTAAATTGTGTTGAAGTGAACATGAGGGACAGATGAAGAGCGTCTGGTATATTTGTGCGGTCAGTGTGAAGTTTCCATAATGCACTCAACTTGCTTCAAACTTTTAGTCCTGGCTGCATTTCTTTATGCAAGTAACTTTTCCACATTTTGAAAATCAACATGCTACAAATAAGTGTGCATAAAATTCTAATAATATTTTTTTTCCCCTCTGAGGCTTGAAGCCTCCACCTCTTGCCTTGAATATTTACATCTCAGGGAACTGAGATTTTCTATCCCCAGACTGGGTGACTCACATCAATGGTGCTTAAACAAATTTCCTTTTGAATGAACACTCAAGCCAAGATGGTAACAAGAATGACTTAAACCGCCAAACACAGTAAAGGTGTAGCATGATGATTTGAAGGCCCTGTTACACAGATATATTAACACAAAAATACAGGACAAGAGTACTCTTTTGTCTTGGCCAAAGCCGTCTCTCCATGTTATCTTGCGCTCTCTTTACCACTCAGAGAGGAAGTCAACACCACACACACACACACACACACACACACACACACACACATACGCTACACACAGACAGACACGCGCACAAACACGTCAGAGGGAGAGGATTTCCAGGCAGAAGGTTAATTGTGGGAGTGTGTAGGTTGGGCCGTGGAACCGAACAAACATCGGCGCTCTGTGATTCATGGCGCACAACAGAATAGCAACTCCTCAAAGCCGCCCACTCCTTTCTGCCAGTTAATGGAGAGGCTGGAGTGCTTTTTTGGACAGGCTGCTAAGTCTCATTTTCTCCCCCCCAGATTATGCGTCCAAGATATCTCAGTGCTTTTATTTTTAAAGGACTACTGAATTGTGGTAGAGAACAAGGATTATAGCGCTTTATGGGAAGAGAAGAGGGTGTGAGTGTTTGTGTAGAAGAATTTACAGTACAAAGCACACTTGTGTCTCAGCACTAGTGTCTTGTATCCAGATACCGTATGGACAGGCTGCATCTCGAGCCAACTCAGCCAGCTTGTAGTTCATGCCTGGCATCAGAGTGTGTCTCTAAAGTCCACTAGTAATCTGGTGCTGTTTTGTTCACAATCGATTTTATCCCTGACCACTAATGAACAGGACAAAAATACACTTTTAAGCATACAGCCAGAGAGAAGTGGGATGGCTGTTTGGTACCTCGAGTTATTTTTTCATGAGTGTATCTATTGTCTGAAACTCTGTTCTCTGTACTCTGATCTCTCTCCACCCTCAGTGTGTTTTGTAATGCATTCAAAACTGTATTTAGAGTCGTTCCAATTCAGTTCAGTTCAATTCAATGTGAATGGTGGAGTTTCACTGACATGTTTGACACACACACTTTGAAACCTATTTTCTAATTCATTCTTTAGAGAATGTTTTTGTTATTATTTTTTTATTCAGCCTTTGTTTAACCAGGTTTATCCTTTTGAGATCAAGGATCTCTTTTACAAGGGAGACCTTGAAATAATGATGAAGTAAAGAGAGCAAATGTTGTACTTGGTACATTTATCTCAGCCATACAAGCTAAAAGTAAAGTCAGTCAACACCAAGAATGCCTAGTAAATAAGCACCACACCATCAAGAGTGAATATCCAGACTGACATTCTTTCATTAAATTCATTTATTTTGAAAAACTGACGACTCTCATGTATTGCTGCAGACCTAGCCGCAAGAACACCCTGAGCTAAAGTCATCATCTTCTGCCTGGTGAGACATTTAGAACAGTTATACTTGTGTGGGTCTACAGTTCTCATTAGGTGTGTACAGTACCTTACAGAGCATAAAGTGAGACTAGTTTGAGTGCATATGGTCATCATAATGTGGTGTAACAATGTGTTGGTGTTGTTCTAAAATGCAGTCAGTGGCAAACATCTTGGGACAGTTAAGGTTGTAAAGATTGCTGCTCTTGCCATTGTCTTTGTTTTAATATGGCTGAACATCAGTGCTCATGAAGGTCATGTTACACTAACGTGGTATAGATTGTTACATTCTGTCAAATTTATGCCATATGAATGTATTCAAGCCTCTATGAGTATGAAAGTAATCAATTGAATAGGTACTCAAAAAAGTGTAGCTCTGAATCTGAATGTGCCTTGTTGAAGCTGGTATCTGTGCATTGCTAGGCCTCTTGTTCCAGCCGTGCAGACAGCTCGAGCTATAAATGAGTTCTTGGAATCGTAAAAACCTGCATGGCCTTGTTCCATGTGGTTCTTGGAGTCAGAGCAAAACAAACAGAACAATAACATAGGATCACATTAATACAACTCGGTCACTGCGACCATCCAGTCCACCGTCTTGTGGAACATGAAGACACTGACCAGTGCAGACAGATGAACCGCGCAGGAAAGTGATACTGGTCAGACTGGGGCTTAGTTAAAGCACTGTGGAACATGCTGGGAATGATATTAACCCCTGGTTGTGTCTTCTGAAGAGGAGAGCACTGCTACGTACCAAACCTGTCAAAGAAATCATCAGCTCTGTTTGGAGTAAGGTTTTGTATAAGAGAGGAAATGTACAAACTAGAGGCTTAATCTCATAACCTAACTCTGTTTACCTGCACTGTGCCCACCAATGACTCAAAGTTACATAGAGTAACTCTGCCATTACAGCTGGTAAGGATTCAGGAATTCAAGGACACTTCGGCTGGGCGGTTGCTTTTTGCTGTCACGGAGGTTTGTACTCAGGACCAGTTTGAAGGACGCTCGTTACTCACAACACCGCCTTGCTTGCAAAAATAATGAATTGGATCAGGGGGTTTGCTTCTTAGGTTTCAGCAGCCTGCAGAGCACCGGCCTCGGCAGGGGTTTGGAAGAGGTCACTGGATGGGTGCCATAGGGAGCTGAAAATTTGAAAATAGGCAGGAGGCACGGAGCGTCAATTGCCTCAGCCCTGCAGGACACCCCTCTCACCCGAGCACCCGGGGCCCCATCACTGGTACACATCTGAAAATGGTTACCCTCACACCTCTTCCAGCAGGGCCAGTCTGGGCCTTGGGATCAGATAATAAAGGGAAGTGGAGTTATCATTTGAAGTAGGGAGAGAGGAAACTATTGTTATAAAGCTGCTGTACAGAGTGCATTACCTACGCAGGTCTTCAAAGCCTGGAAAGGTATCGAATGGATTTTAATCACATGCAGTTTTTTTTGAAAGCGCTTGAGAGTTGTACCTAGAGTATTGTCCAAAAATATTTGTCAGATATTGTCATTATTTATCCATTTTATTTTAGAATGCAACATGCTTCACATTGAACACCAACCATGGTCTCAAGTGAACTTCTGAATTAAACCTGTACAGTATACAAGTCATATCATGAGAGCAGCCTGAGAGAAAGAGTTCTACAGGATGCCTCATTAGCAGATGATGGCTTTGATAAAGTGATGAACAGCACAAATGTAGATGCTGTTGACTTGTTAAGTATGGCGTTCTCATGACTTGCACCGGTTGGCTCTTTGGCGGCAAGTGATGTCAGCTGTTGGAACAAAGGCAGATCTTTCAGTTGTGTGGAGCTTTGATAACTGATAGCTAAGAAAAAATCAGAGCCTAAAATGTCCCTGATCAGATCAAAATGGCAGGAAGCAAGTGTTTTTATCATAATCTCAGCGAAGGTCTCTGTAATGGACTTGGAATGTAGCTGGAAAACGTCAGTGAGGGATTGAGCCAGAGGGAGAGATAAAAGGCCTGGCGTTTTTTTTGTTTTTCTTCATTTGTTGACAAGGTCCGACAATGGCCTCGAATGGCAAATGGAATCAGAGGAAGAAACAGAAGATTACATTAAATTTGAGGTCTAAGTCGGCCCTGTAGCCTCACTAACCAGGTTCAGCAACACGTAGCCAACAGTCAGATTCATTTTGGACTTGTTTGAATGTGTCCACTGAGTGGGTTATTTCTAGAGGATATATTTTAGTTTTTTGTGTGTGTGTGTGTGTGTGTGTGTTGGCTGAGTGTGAATGGAGCGAATGAGTAGGCCCAGGCATGGGACCACAGCTGGATTAGCTGGTCAGCTGTGCTTTTGTTTATGAAGCTTCAAACTGCCTGAGGGTTTGTATTGTCTGCGAGTGTCCAGAGCCCAAGACGTCACCATAACTATCTAACTATAGCATACAGTGTACTGTAGCATTAACCATAAAATATGGGTTGAATGAAGCTGTATATGCCAGTAAGTCTGTTGTTCTGCCAGTTTGGTGTATCTTATATTCCCTAAAGGGCAAAATAAATAGTTAAGAAATCACACATGGGTAATTTTATTTATTATATAAGTAGTGCTTTTATTGTGTTGCAGTCTAAAAAGGCAGATTTTGGCAGCCTTCACACTGGAGCCAAAACATCTTAAAGTTGTTCCTTATATCCTCTTCACCTCCTGTGTTGCTTGTACTTCCAGTGTTTTACTGCTTGCTAGTGTGAGAAATATATCTGTGCTTTTATTGGCAGGTTAAGACGAGCTTTTGCTATAATGAGCATTAGGTTTCCTTTGAAAGCAGCTCAAATTAGCTGGGAAAGAGAGGGATGAAAATTGCTGAATGGACTTTACAGGCTCTTTTATTCACCCCCACCACTGTAGTGCGTAATCGTGAAGTCTTTTTAGTTAAATAGCTTATGAATGATGCATTGGCAACTACACTAGTCAACTCTGAACTCGGGACTAATTGATGATTGCTCGCAAACAGATGTTGGCCCAGCTCGAACCACGGTTGTTAGCAATTATTTGATAAACAACAGGCTAATATGCTAATTGTTACCAGCTGTCAATGAGGTTATTCAGTGTGTTTACACTCCAGTTACAGTAAGATGCTCGACTTCACCTGTCCCCCCTTGGGCCTGACTATTCACCACCACCCCCCAGACTACAAGGCAAACCTACACCCTTTTCCGAAAAGGTTGCCTGCTTTGCACAATACACATCATTACCTCGTTCAGTTAGCATAACATAATCAACCGGTTTTAGTGACCGCCAACATATGCACAGGGACACAACAGTAAACAATGGATGCCTTGTGCACTTTTCTTTTGCTGAACAAGTGGATTTCCTCCTCTTTCCACTGTTTTGGTTTCAGCCTCCCTCAGGAATGTTTTTACCGGGGCACATTCCTCACTCCCGGCTCATAGCTTTCCATGGTGTCTCAGTTTTGTTGGCTGGGACTTAGTGCGCCGGACGGCTCTGTCACACAGAGAAATAGACTTCTTCAGGATATCAGTCCACATGGTGACAGCAAACTATTCTTAAAGGGCATTTCTCTCTCGCTCTCTCTCAAGGACTGCAGCACATCTGATGGTATGGAGATGGAGTAGTGCAGGTCAGCCAGGACCACAAACTCAAATAAACAGAAACGTCGCTATGGATGATGTGTGCAGACAAATGTGTGCTTGTATATAGTGCACACGCATGTCTGTGTGTGTGAATGTGTGTGTTTGCCATACCTGCCAGGTGGGGGCCCCCTGGAGTACCCTGACAAGAGCCATTAAAGTTTATAAGCGTGAGGCCCATCTGTCAGTCAAGCTGACAGGCTGCCCCCGTCCAACTCTGCTCTGAGGTGAACCCCACGAAACCCCAGAGAACCCCTGACCCTGCGCTGACAGGGAGCTGGGTTAGTCTGGACTAGGCAGGGCTGAACTGGGACTGGTTAGGCTTATGGTGAAAAGTTAGCGGCTGTGGCCTGCAGGTTGGAGAAGTACGTTTTTGACTGAAGGATTGATGGTTGGAGTCCTAAGACTAGCTGGGGAAATTTGGGGATGGGAGGGATGAATAACTGATGAATAATAACTGCTGTGTCTCCCCTCTGCCACAATTGAAGTCCTGTGTTACAAAAACTCAAGGGGCTGCGTTGGTGTGGGCGTTTTGCTTCACAATCATGAGGTAAACAGTAGAACTAGACCATCACTTGAGAAATAGAATTGTTGTAGAGCATTCATCTGCACGCTATAGAAGAAACTACCACTTTTATGTTGATGGAGCAGCAGTTGAGGGCTTACCTCTTGCTTCCTGATTGGAACTGTTGCAATGTAAAATAATAAGGTTGGGTTTGAGTGATTACATGGATAAACTATTGAACTGTAGAGGGGTTGATGTACAGGTTGCCTGTCATGTCTTTATAGCACATGAGACAATTAAGCCCACTCCTCTCTCTGACATTTTTGTATGTTGCTCTAGAGTGTCAGCCTAACAGCAAATAACCCAATGTAAATATTCATGCACAAACTGCATGTATATGTCTGTGTGCACGCACCTCTGTCTGTTCCTGTGTGCATGATGTAGCCTGTCGTGCCACAGCAGGATTAAAGTATCCTTCTCCCCAGACTGCCTCTTCCCTCGGCCCCCGTGAACCCCTCCCACACACTATTTGTTTTAATTAAAAGAAAACTTCCAGCCGGGGCCAAGCAAGACCGAGCGACAAAGACTTTTTCCTCTTCTCTCTGGCATTCTGCTCCCAAACTGCAGGCCAAACCTCTTTTTTATTTTTCTCTATGCCTAAATTTACATGTTTCTCAGTTGGTCCTTTATTTCGTTGGGGTTATGATAGAGCAGAAAAAGGGATGCATGTCGTCTGTGTTGGAATGTGGAGCTGAATGGGCCTGTTTGACAAAATGGGATGAGAAAGTGTCGTATGTGCAGTCGGCCAAAGGGGAAATTGAATCATTCCGGGTTGGGAAGGCCCGCCGGGGAATAGCCCTGTTTCCTCTGAGTTGTGGCTTGGAGAGTTTCATAGGTTTAGCTGTGCTCCCTGAGGTGTGTGTGTGTGTGTGTGTGTGTGTGTGTGTGTGTGTGTGTGTGTGTGTGTGTGTGTGTTTGTGTGAGCAAGCAGTTTCCATGTGTGTGCATCTGCGTACTCTAGTATGTGTCCTTAGAGTGGGACACAGTACAAAGCGCACATTGTAGTTTGTGTCAAAGAGTAGCGAAGCTCTCGGTGAGTGGGAGGAGGTGTGCATCTGCAGGCCTATTTTCTATTGTGTCAGCACCTCGAGCTCGTTCCCCACCTCTTGGAGTGATTCAACACGGGGCTGTGGTCCACATTCAAAAGTGATCCTTTAAACAAGGAGGGAACCGCATTAGTTCAAGTGAGGTTTCTGAACACCTGTCAGTCACATTCATAAAAATACATATCCAGTCGCACCCACTATATCGAAAACATGCCTTGAGACGTTTAATGCACTTAGCCGATGTTCCCAGTTCAGTACCAATGCCACCAGTGCCAAGTTGTCTGCCCTGCAGCAGTTGCATTTCAGCAAGTGTCTTAAGTGTCTTAAATAATCTCAAAGACGTGGCCAGTGGTCAAATCATGCAGCGCCGGGGTTTTTTTTAAGCTTTTTTAAGAGGAAGTGTTTGATGTTATTTTCTGTTCGTTTCAGTTGGACCCCATTCCTGACGAGGTACTGCAGCAGAGACCGAATGCCAACGCTGTCCAGTCTATGGAGAAAGTTCTTGAAATTCACAGTGAGTGAATTATTTACACCTCGACATAACATGCATAAGCATCTATGTGATGTATCCCACTGACTGATATTTGGTTTAAGTGAGTTTAGTTTGACGACAATTTTGATATTTTGAGCATCTGTAAATATTACAATCATTAATATAAAAAAAGCTCAGTAAAACTAGTCCACGTGTAAAACCTGTAGAGCCGCAAACATCAAATCTCTCAGCAATGTGCACAGAATTAGACTTTGACCCTGTCCTGGTCTTTTGTAGGTAAATACTGGCGCTCACTGCAACGCTCCGCCTCCACACTCGGTTGCTCGCTGAGCGAAGTCCTTCGGCGTGACGCAGAGGAAGCTGAGACTGTCTCCGCTATGGCCTCATTGTCTGTCGCCAACAAGCACATTGGAAAGAGGTAAATGGTGTTGCTGTATGTGTAGTAGTTCTCTATGACTGTACGTTTAAAGGAATAGTAAACATTTTGTGAAATCCGCGTATTAGTTTTTTTGCCGTGAATTAGATGGAGCCTCCGCTGGTTGCCTGGCAACATCACGGTGACAACACACTGCATTCCTTACACTTAACTCATAATATGTTAATTAGTGAACGTTAGCTGGTAGGATGCATTTTGTTACCTTAATTCGGCCAGAGTCAGGCTAGCTGTTTCCCTCTGTTTCCAGTCTTTGTGCTAAGCTAAGCTAAACAGCTGCTGGCAGTAGCTTCACATTTACTGTACAGACATGAGAGCGGTATCAGTCTTCTCATCTCACTCTCTTCAAGAAAGCAAATAAGCGTACAAGTGTCTTGTCACAATAAAAAAATAACATTGAATCGTATGACTTACATGTAATGTGAAAGGTGATGGCGCCACAGATAGTTAACACCTAACTCTGCAGCTCTTTGTCTCTTCAAGCTCTTTGTTTTGGTTTGATGGCCTACAAGTGACTGTGTACTAAGTATTACATGAGCTGAATTAAGTGTCCATTCAAGAACCTCGTGCTGCCTCTTACTATCTTTCTTCGGTACTATGGTTACTGTACTATTGTTGTATGCAAGTGACTTCTTTATAATAGCATGTACAGTCCATAAAGTATACAGTCATGGTACTGTACACACATAATATTACAACAGTTATTATCTGTTCCTCAGGGCTGAAGAGGAACCAATGGAAGAGGAAGCTCCTATGTAAAGACTCATCCCTAGCCTTTGACCACTCAGACCAGTCCTCATCTTTGACAGTGTCCTCATCCAGCCAGTGTCAATTTCAATGCCTCTCCCATGTCTCGCCCCTGCCATATCAAGCTGGCATCTTATTATGGGAGAGAACAAGCAGAGCTGACGAGAGTGGCGCTCAAAGGAAAACGGAACACTGAAGAAGAGCGATGCATTCGCTGATCAGCAGTGCACAGACTGATCAGCGTAAATGTGTTGCATTGTCTCTTCAAGACCTTGGATATAAGAGGATGGGCCCGGCCATCCCACAATGACAGCCTCGAGTGCCAGTGCTTTTAAAACACTAGACAAGATGTACTTTTTGAATGCCAGTCGGAACCATACGCAGACGATCTGTAGTCATCTTCTTTTCTTATGATTCTGTGCTTTATCTTCATCGTCTCACTTTCATGGAAAACCACCAGAGATAATGTGATTGTGATTCTGCACTACGGATGAGTCATTCCTGCTCTTTTAAGATATCCGGATGAATCGAACAAAGCGGTCGACTTTCTTCAAGGTGGTTGAAACGATGAGAAAAGTCAGCAGGTGTTCTGATTTCAAAATGACTGACAGTGAAAGACTGTGTGCCCGTGCCTTTTTTTTTTTTTTTTCAAACCTGGTGGATTTTTCATTGAACTCTACTGAAAGAGCTTTGCCTTAAAAAACAGGTTTGGGAAACAAGGCCTCTTCTCCCCAACACCCTTAAGCATTTCTATCCTGGCAAGACATCCACTGCCTGCATGTTGTTGGCACATAGACTGGTGGACCTTGGCATGTTTACCTATAATTCTCTGCAAGCAGCCTGCTGTCTCTCCCTGCCCCTTCATCTTTCTTTCTCCCCCCTTATTTTGAATCATCTCAGTTTAGAAGGTAGTTCCCAGCCACAAGTTGGAGGTGGTTCAGTTTAAAAGGAAGTTAAAGGTGTATGTATCAGACACAGTCCCGTAGCCAGAGGACCGGGAGAGGTGGGGTGTAACGTGACAGAAAAAACAACCATACACATAGTATACCTTAATGCTGATAGGCATCAGCATTAGGTAGCAGGCACTGTACCAGAAACTGTATATAGTAGTTAGACAATAGCAAAGCCGAAGCATGATGGACCTTCATCTCTGTTGAGTCATTTTCACATTAGAATCTGTCTCACTTTTTGCAGAGTAATGAGGGATAGAGAGAGATTAATCTCATATGGGCCAATTTGTTGAAGCAACCCTCTCTTTAAGACAACTGTATCTCCGTGGTAACAATGACCATACCACCTGGGATTTTCCAGAGGGGTGTTCTGGGGCCGCACAGGCGCTCACAGCTGGTTTAACATCTCCAGCCCCTTGTTAAGCACATCTGCTCCCCAAATGTCAGGTGCTGTGAGGCAGGTGTGTGTACATCTGTTAATAGACGGTGAAGCACAAGCTGCTCTTTATAAATATTCAAGCGTGTACACATTTTTATAGTTTTTTTTTTGTCTTTATTAATCGACCTTTTCTCTCGACCAGTGCTACAGGCAGTGTGATAAGCCCATGCGTAATGAACATCCTTGCAACTGTGAATAGCACATGTAGCTCAGATTCTGCCCCGGAGTCTGAATCCTCCTGTGAGGTTTGGTTTCAAAAACATTTTATTCATTCTGAATAAATATCTTAATATTTAAGAAGACAGAAGTCAAAGATTGGTTAGTTTAATTTTGCTCTCAGCTGAATGAAGTTGGATTCTTTGCTGACTTAACTTAAACTTAACTGGCTATCAGAGCCCAGCACTACTAGCCAGACCATTCAACACACCAGCCACCAGCATAGTTGTAGTATTTTATGTCTGAAGAAACAGTCACAGAAGTTAACTTCCTGTCTGTAACCATCCTTCCAACTTGTGTGTGGCACCTCCCACCTTTGTTTTTGTTTTTTCTACAGACTAATCACATTTAATGTATTTTTTCAGTGAACAGGAACCAGAGTGCTGTGGTGTTTACTGTTGTTTACTGTACATAGGACATAGATTTCCTGATTATTCCTGCCACACACATTTGTCAGTGACTACTCATCTTCATTCTTTTCTACTTTTCAATGTGTTGTCCTGTTGTTTTGTTCATGTTTGTTCACGTCCCCCCCTCTCTAGTCTCTCTGTTACATTGTAAAGCTGACACAGATTCTGGTTTTAGTGGACATTACATGACTATGTTTTCTGGATTCAGGGTTTTTGTGGGAGGGTTGGGATGCAAATGTTTCTACTTTGTATAATGATGGACAATTGTGTATTTACTGTCTGTTCATAGTAGATTTATATATGAAAAGAAATGAGTATATTATATATATATATATATCTATACATAATGAAATACTATGATCTTGTTTTTGAAGTTGGTATTGAAAGTGATACTTTTTCATGGGTCTTACATACAGTCTGCCCTTTTTAGGGTGTCACTGAAGGCACCACTAACTGTCCTGAGAAGCATTTTACTGGTTTGTATTTTGGTCTTTCAACACTGACGACTAGTTTTTGGCTTTATTCATCCCATTGGTACCATAACACTGTTCCACTAGTTGTGCTATTGTCCTCCGCTCATCCTCACTTATTCATGCACATATTCGTCCTATTCCACACTTCTTTTGATTTTATGTGTATAGAGGTTTTTGTAGAAAAACACACATTTGGGCTGGTACTTAAAAAGTTTCAGTATTTTAAGAAACGTGAGACTAAAATTCAAAATGTGGATTCTGCACATCTCAAAAATGACCAAAGTTGTGATCTGTTTTTTCACCTTTATAAAAGTTTACAAGTTCGCCCTCTAATAACAAGAAAAAACCCAAGAAAAATGAGATGGGTGGATTTGAATTGGAACATGGCCATGCTATCTCTCTGATGAGCCCTACAAATTATTTCACATGAGCATCACTTATTTCCTTATCTGGCCAAATGTCTTTAGTTTTAATTTAACATTCCCTTAAATTCATCTAGTTGACATGTGTAATCACGTTCATGAACGAAGTGATGCCTCTGGGTTTCAGGGTGGCCTGTTGTTTAACAAGACTGTCCGGGATCCAAAAGATTGCCGGTGTTTGATCCCTGCAGCAGCCCACGTCTTTCTGTCCTCACAGAACACCAAGACTCTTCTCCTGGCTTCTCCTGTTCTAGGACCAATTATTTTGAACAATATCTATGTCTCACAGGAACATCTATATAAGAATATATCTGATTACATTACCACGTGCTGATTGAAATGTTCTAAAATCTCAATCAGACTTGTAAGAAGCAGTACATTTTCTCATTTTGACTGAATGTATCTGACCTCTACTGGCAGAGTGATGCTGCAGAAGCATCTAATGTCTCATGTCCCTAAATCAATCTCCATGGTATTCTTTTCCATAGCTTATGCAGATGGCCAGAGAGGTCAAAGTTATGTCATGCTCGTTGTCATCTGCCACTTTGTACATTTACAAGAACGAAGGAAAATGTGTGGACATGAATCTGAATCAGTGCTAGCAGTAAATTGTATGCCATGAAGTAGCTTTTACACTGAGTACCCAAGAGATAACTGAGGTCTAAGCATTTGTAGAAGGGCATCACATTTTTAGTTTTATTAAATATCCTCAACTCATAGTCATGTTTAAGATATGAGATTTTTCTGTACATTCCCTTTATACCAGACATCAAACATCACTCTATCTATCTCCTGTATGTTTTGTAACTTTGGGAAGATTTGTTTCCAGGACCATATTCACATCTTTGCGACTCTTCATGCATACAGAGGTATTTGTGGTTGGAATATCAAAATGCATATCGTCATGCTATCCTGAACATCACTTTGACTTGGATACGCTGACACCTCTGTGCATGTACACACACTTGATGAGATGCTTTTCGGCAACCCAGCCCAGAACATTCCCAGAACCTTTTGCACAGCAGTGCCAGTCATGGGGTTTTTCTACTGCTGAATGCTTTGGTTTCTCAAAAGGAGCCAAAATCAGCACTGTCTGGCTACTCTGGCCGTCTGTCTTCACTGTTAGTCTTAACACAATGTCCAGTAACAAAAAAAAAAAGCAGCAACATTCCATTTTGTTATAATTTCCATTTATTAGGAGGGGGCGTATCTTCTTGTTTTAACCCTCATAGTTCAGTTCAGCCAGGTCCGAGAACTGTCCGTTCATTTAGGCGTCCTGGTCCGACTCCACTCCATTCCTCTTTTCTCCCTGCATGATCCGTATGTCCGCATGCACTGCCTACCTACCTGCCTACGTACCTGTCTGTCTGTCTGTCTGTCTGTCCCATGCCACATATCAGCACAAGGGGTCGAGCACTGAAGGATGTTAGTACTGTCACTGTATCCAAACTGTCTTATCTCTCTTACTGCTCTTTTGTTTCCGCTGGGGAGGAGTTTGGGTGCTTTCCATGTTGTGCTTTTACCTGTAGGATATGGAATCATCAAACCTGGAAGACTTCAGTTGAATATTTTACAAAAACAAAAAGGAAGAAAAAAAAAACTGTCTAGCACTTGTAATACAGACAATAGATTTTATTGTATTTATGTAGAAAAACAAATTGTTTTAGGGGAACGCTGTGTAAACTGCAACAACAGAATGGACAAACTTTTTTTTATACCAGGCAAGATGTGAGTTTGGTGGACTTTTGGAAGGACATTTTAGTTCTTTGTCACATCTGGACTTATCAAAGGGCTCCATCCTGACGCCTGGCCTGCTACAGTTTTCCATTTCACTGAATAAGCCAGTTATTGATATGACCACTGTGGTTCAAAAACAAACAGTTCTAGGTTTACATATGTACAAAATGCATATTCTTTTTTTTTTTTATCAGTTATGTTTTTGACTTGTTCCACCATTGTTACGGAAATAGTGCATTTCTCTCGGGAACCTTTTGCTCTAACATGTTGTCTTTGACATCTACAACATAAAGTATTGTTTTGGAAAAACTGCAATGTCTGTTTTTTATGTTAATAGCGTCAGTTGCTGGTTTTGATTGCAAAGAAAAGGCTTATTCACTGTCAGGCAAACATGTGTCCCACAGTCAAACGTGAGGGCAGATGTTGAGGGATGTGTCCTCACACGCACAATAAAAAACAGAGTTGTATTGTAACTGCAGATGACAGATGTGTGAAGATAGGTTTGTCACACACCTATTTAACTCCTGTAACTCCTTACACCTTGTCAGACTCACGATGGAATGTTTTGGGGATTTTTTTAATAGTTTTTTTTAAGTATCTCTCTGCAGAACCAGAGATATCCTAATTTTTTATTCCACACATTCTTCTTCCTTGTCAAAATCCGATGCCTACATTACCCACAGTGCACCTCGGGTGCTGTTAGGTTGGTTGGAGATTTGGGTGTGTTATGCTAGTAGTGGCTAATGTAGCCTCGAGCTGCCACAGAGCTCACTTCTTTCTAACTCACCCCCAGTTTTGTTTTTGCCATTTTCAAACTTGAAGTGTTCAGCCGCAACTGACGAGATATGACTTGAGGCAATTTCTCCCCAAGAAAGTAGTACTCCCCAAGACCCCAAGAACTTACCTTGATGTGTGAAATCTATGGAGTTCTCCTTTAGGTCCAGAAGGAGGCAGCAGTGCATGAATGGCAACAAGGGCCCCACAGTAGCTCAGAGTGGGATTAGCCACTTATTTGGAAAGGTCAGAGGTCTGAGCTAGTGTCCAAATAAACAGCAGTGAATCCCTGTTGGTGGTGGAACTAACGCTAAGACAACAGTCCGAAAGCAAACAAAACCAATCCCGCCTTACCTCCCCTCAAATAAACACACATTCCACTGCTTTCCTGTCAAACTCTGAATTTAGAGAGTAACAGTGTAAACACTGCCACTGCCTCAGGCTTTGTAGGCTCATCACAGTCTTTGTAAATCATGGAGGCCTGAGATGCCACGCAGTGTCGAAGGCAAACGAAAAGGAGCACATCTCTGGTTGTTTGAGAGAATAAGGTTCAACTAAGAAACGAGGGACAATATTTACCATCATACAGATGCTGAAAAGAGCTCCGAAGGGCTCCCAGAAGTAAAAAAAACCCAAACCAAAACAAACAAAACAAGCGTGACGTTAAAGCTGGGAATGTGACCTCTTTATGGTTCCTTGGTGGCTGGGGATGCTCTAACGAAACATACGGCCCGTCTCACCTTTTAGCTCACCGTAGGCGTCGACACGTTCGTCATCTCGGCTATGCAGCGACACACAACTCCTGTGACCCCTCAGTAAGGTCGGGTCAAAAGAAAGGTGGAGCCCTGCCAGTTGAACTTTCCCCCTCCTTGAAGGCCAGCCCACAAGATGGCCGCCTCTTCCCCACAACAAAGGACTGAAATGTCAGTAAGGATTGAAATCTGGGAAAACCCCCCCAATCTATTTTCCCTCTGGTTTCCCCACAGTGACATTCTGGTGTGCGGCAGCTCTCTTGCTCGTCTTCTCGCAGCGTCGGTCGTTGTCAGTTAGCTCTGTCATTACCCGGCCACCGGTATACGTTTAAAAAGAGGCCTCATCCTGCCAGCTGTGCTCATCGCCGTGCTTTTTAATTGCACGTTTTGACTGACTCGAAATGGCGATGAGGCTTTGGCCAGCTGCTCGGATGACAAATAAAACTAATTACAGACGAGAGTCATTAGGATCAGTTTTGGATCATCAACACACACAGGCATGCGAAAACGAAGAGTCGTAGCAGATCTGCAACAAACACGTATGCTGGTGGATCATCAGAGATCTGAGGCCCAGTCAAGTAAAGTCCATGAAAAGTCTTGGACTAGAAAATCCTTCTTTACACAAGCCTGCTTGTAGCTGACAACATTTCAAACAAATTCACTATTTAATCTTCAGTTTCCCTCAACTTATTTTATTCCAAGCATGGATTTGGAAACAATGGAAACGCTCACGAGGGAGTCTGTGACCGTTTGCTGTTCTTTCCATCGGATGTTCCACCAGTCCTGTGGGGACTTCTGATCCATAGTGTATTTGAAAAGCTGTGCAGCGTTTGCTTGTCTTGCTACTGTATGTGTTTAGTCTGGTGTTGAGCGCGTACTGACATCAAAAGGGCAAGGGCACACGAGGCTGTGAGGAGCTGCTGCAAACTTAGCACTGAGGCTGTGTCGCTGTCGACTCGGGTGTCAAGAGTTCAACGATTCCTTTTGATTGAATGATTCAATTTATTCTTGTTGTTAATCTTCGAAGCAATTCTGGTAAAGAGAAGATATGTGTTTTCCCTGTATGGGACAACATAGGGGACACATTACCACACTAGATTCCCCTCAAACCGATCAAAATATCTTCTATTTGTAGATTAAATTAATATAATGGTCCTTCAGAATGATATTTTTGTAGATGTGTATTTCAGAGTGAAATAGTCTACTAACCCTGACATGACGTCACTCAAAGTCCACTTACTAGCTTTGCTTTTTGTATTGTGTGTATTGATAAATGCATCTCATGGTCTTCATCAGTGCGTGGAGTTTGCTCAGTTGTCATGGAGATGGGTTTTGTTCTGATGAAGACCATGTTATACAGTCAAAAGCCCCAGAAAAAAAGCTAGTAAGTGGACCTTGAGTTGGAATTGTTTTGTCAATAAATACATGATAATGGTTATAAAAGAGATCAGAGTTTGAGAGGTAAATAACATTGGCATTGTTTAATCAAACAGCCCAAACCACTATATATATATATTTTATATATTATATATTTTGTTTATTAATTGACAGTGCGATGTCATTCTTTCCTGCTGTGAAAAGAAGTAACAAGCTTTCCTGTTCAGTTTCACAGTTGCTTTGAGTAAATCATTTCGTTTTGGCTTGAATTAAATGTAAGTGAGTTAACACTGCGTCCTTTCACGAGTGAAAGTACGAGGTGAGTAAACAAGAGTTGGCTCATGAACCGACCCGACCCGCTGACCTCTGCTGACCGGGGCGGTCATCGCTGGTGCTAATGAAGAGCAAAGGAGCAGGGGAATGTTGGCATGTCACCCCCACAAACATACCCGGGAGCCCCCCGTCTCCTCCACGGCCTGGAGACGAATCAAGTTTCACAGCTGAAGGTGAGAAGGACTGTTAGGGACTCTTGGATGCAAATAGGGAAGAGACATGGACCCGGGGCACGTCTGGGGAGGTTTAGTTGCTGCCCCATATTACTGCCTTGTGATTGGCTCATGGCCATGATGAAGGCAAATTATGGAGGCAGCACTTTTGATCATAAAAGTGCTCTGCCAGCGATGCAGAGATGTGACGCAAGAAGTGATTCTGTAATGTATGACCTGACTCACAGAGTATCTGGCAGATACATTTAGCATGCATCTGACAGATTAATGACCGATGATTACTGTTAATGGGCTGTGTTTGTTTATTTGTTTGTTTGGGAATATGGTAAACAGTAATGCCTTGAAAATGTTTCCCTGTTGAGATGACATCTTTAGGCTGTAATTACTGCTTGGCTTACATCACTGGCGCTAAAGTTAGATATTTTCTAACTTTGTGGACGCTGAGATGCAATAATCAGTGTTAGCCTCGCTTCAGTCTATAGCTTTCTTATCCACGCCGTTGTCAAAGTACCAGATAATGCCAGTGGAGAGGGACAGAGAGAGACAGAGAGGCTGGTGAAGGGTGATTTATTCAGGAAACTGAGAGAATGAAGCAGTTTGTATAATGTTGTTATTGTCCAGCAGGTGGTCTACACTTTGTGTATGTGTGTGTGTGTGTGTGTGTTAGATGAGGCCAGATGGACAAAAGACAATGCCAGAAAAGAAGATGTGCTTTAAGGCTCAGAGCCACACACACATAAAGAATAATGCGGTACAGATACAGGCTACAATCACATATACTGTATATCTAATCAGTATTGATTGTTTGTCCAGATATTATTATTTTATTATTTTGTTTTTTGCCTAATTGATTCACTTTTGAACACAACTCAGACCCAATATCAATTGAAACAGTATGAAGAAGACACCTTAATTATGCTTCAATCCCTACAGAGGATTTGAATGGAAGCATCTGCTTCTACAAACATTTTTTTTTATTTTTTATAATTATGATACAAAATAAACACACGACAGCTCAGACTTTGTTCACATGGCAACAGCATCAGATTAAAGTTAGTTCTCAATATGACATGAATCCAAAATGAAAGTTTGGCTTTTTTTCTGAATGGACATGTTTTCTGTATCACTTAGGAAGGAAAAGGTCAGTATTTCACACCACATAGTCCTAGCAGGACAACTTTTACAACTACTTTCATTTCCAGTTCCACCCCCCCGGCTTCCAGAGTCCACAAGAAGCTGGTGAGCTGATGAGCCTGGTGCGATAAAGAGATTGTGGAGGTGAGAGGATGACACCTACAGTAGCAGAAAAGAAATGAAATGGCAGGATTTTCCTCAGATGAGTAGGAAGGTATGGATGCAGCTCAACATGGTGGCATCACATCTTCTCATTTACTGTCACTGCATGTCCGGACACAGGGAGTTTCTCTTTTCGCAGAGCAGCAGCAGCAGCAGAGAGGGGCCGAGCTGTCCTCTCCAGGATACTTCAACAGGTGTGGGGGTGACGAGCTGACCTGCGCCCAATTTGAGAGTCTCTCACAACAGGTAAAGGTTGTATTATCCACCAGAGGGTTGAGGCTGCTAGACAATATCTGGAGAGGAATGTAGGTTTGTGACTGGTAGTGATTGATTTAAATCCTCAGACCAGTTATCACAGCTATCACAGCTGGATCAGACAGAATTCAGGTGTCAGTGTAGATAATTGTGTGCCCACCCTCTTCAAAGACACTAAGTCTAGAAAGTGCTAGCCCTGAGGCCCGGTGATAACGCGGAGGGGCCCTTCTGTGCAGGACCTTGATTAAGTGATGGAATGAAGAAAAAGGCCAGAAACCTCTTCTAATTCCTTTTCATCCAGACAGCCGAGGCTCTGCCAGGTTCCTCTGACCATTGTGTGAAGTTTTGTCCGTTAAGCATCAGGATCGATCTGTTAGTTTGGCAATATAAAATGATTTATAGCCCAATTTTATTGCAAATGATAACATGATTGTTTTTGTTTTCACACAAGCAGTTTCTTTTTTTTTTATTATTAATAAATATGCCATGTTCTGCACATGAACAGCATATCTTGTAATGAGACAAACAAACTATGACTTAATTTAATAACAGTGATCATTATATGATCCTCATTTCATCCATTTTACAGAGTGATCCTCCACAACACACAACCAGAGACAGAGAAAGATCAATACTTGGCTGTATTTGAAGTCTGAGTAATGCTTCATGTATTGCCATGGTGGCAGCCGACACAGCTGACTTTCAGCTTTGCCAACGCACGCACGCACACACACACACACACACACACACACACACACACACACACAGAGGGGAAGTTCAGTCACGCCGACATCAGCCTCCAAAGTGGTCTAAGACTAACCTTGAGATTTTTTTTACTGAACCAGACGAACACAGAATACCGTTCGAGGCGCACAGAGTGTAAACCTTTACTTTATTCCCTTTTTACTGCAAATTAAAGTTTTGTAGCTTTTTCCGTCTGATTTTACGGGAAACATCTGGATCTCTCGCACCGCTGGAGCAGTGGCCCCCGGGTGATTCTGCGCTGCTCAGCTGTGAGGGCCCGGGATAATGAGCAGGTATCAAACGGGCCCCTATGGATAAGCCTGCCTAGGTAGGAAGGACTATCCAACAGCATCCCAGACCACCATGCCAAACGTCAAGACACGTTGATGTTATTATAGTGAAAGATTTTTATAAATCTGAAGAGAGGATTTGGCCTCTTATTGCTTGAATTGTTTTTTTAGAATTTTACTCAAATAGTGACTATTGGAATATTTGTGTCTGATCGTACCGTGTGTTTATCCAGCATGTATAAAGTCACACAAATACTGATATGTCACTGCAGGGCTTAATGCACGCAGCCTTCATGCATCATAAAAAACCATGGCCTTGAAATGAATATAGGTGACTTTCCTTTTATGTGCCTCCTGTACGGACACATGAGTGAACACCAAGTTCATTTCTTTTTAAAAAGGGACACATGACCCATCACTGAAACTGCCACCACATGAATCCCTTAAAGGAGAGCGTTTTAACAAGAAGTAGACCCTCTGCATTACAAAGTCTGGATGCTCACTCTTCGAAGCATTCATGTAACATAAAGTGTGTGTTAGCTCTAATAAATAAGTGGATAATGTGGGTTTGGGGAATCAGCATCATGGAGAATAAAGCCACTGTGGTTGCAGGTGTTTCCCCTTAAAACCACATTGACCTTGAGAAAATCATGCAGACTGGCAATAATATAATAATTCCACAAAGGTTCAGGAGAACAATAGTGAGTTTATAGCAGCAGCATCACGCTGTATGGCATTTATTATCTCTTGAATATTTGTATTTTGTGATGCAGTTTTCCACCTGGGAAATGACTGTTGTGACATTTACTTTCCTGCATCCACCTGCAATGTAGCTGTGATGTAGATTTACTGCAGTTAAAATAAAAGGTAGTGTTTGGTTTAAAAAAAAAAAAAAAAAAACAGAAAAGAAAGAAAAGATGATGAAGCTATTTCAAAGTAAAGATTTCAACAGCAGTTTAAAGTCTGAGCTGAACCAGCCGCAGAGAGCCAGGCCTGCCATTTACACTCAGTGGCGTTAACAATGAGCTCCTTTCAGTGTTTAGATTGCATCTAACCACGTCTGGGAAAACGAGATGTAAACAATTTTAATGTTTTAAGAGTGAGCCGGAGAGATTCAAAGGAATTTCTTCAGTCGTCTAGTTAGAGTCCGGCTCTCTGGTTTTTTTTAAACATTTTGTTGAAAGCTGCAGGCCGACAGTTATTGTCTTTATCTGCGGAGTTGGGGGCTCCCTGCTCGTTAAAGAGCCTGAAGGCATCGCCTCTTTGAGATGATTACTCGATATTTAAGCGCACAAGCATTTTATATGGCCGAGTTTGAAACTGGCTCGAATTTCCTCCACTGTTAATGAAGCTGTATTTTTTTTTTATGGTGTTATTTTTTTTAGGTCGGCGTTTTCTTTCCATAACAAGAGGAGGGGAGACAGAGAGGAGGGGGGGGGGGGGGCACATTCTCACACCCAGCAGTGAAATTGTGGTATTTCTGTTCCTAATCCAGCAGCCACCAGGGGAACCTGAACAAGCGAGGCACATTGTTTCAGGCTGGTTTAAATAATTGACTTTAATTATCATCGTGTTGGATGGAAATTCACCAGAAACGTTCATGACTGCTCTTATCGGAATGTATTCAGCTGATCTGCGTGCTGTTATACGCGTGTTTTGGCTTGAACAAAAAAAAAAAAAAATCAACCATATTTCGTTCAAAAATATGTTTTAATAAATAAGCAAAAACAAAAATGTACATTGGACGGAGTTGGGAGACTTGCTAAAAGAAAGTCGCTGTAATAAATCCATGCAGCAAATGACTCTAAATTGCATTGGTCCCTTGACAGGCTATAGGCGCACTTACACAGGTATGTACAATATGGATTCATTTATATATATATATATTTATTTATACTTTGCTTTAAAGTCTTTGAAAAACAAAATATATATATCCTTCTAAAAACGGTTAAAGGGATGGCGCTGCTGAAGGCCGTGACTCCGAGCTGCTCGCTCTGCGCACACTGCACGTCTGTCCTTTGTGTTTCCTCTCGGCCACAAACAGCTCCAGACAGTCAGAAGCAGTGTGATGAATCTGCATCCACACACACACACACACACACACACACACACGCACACACACACTCCCCAAGAGTTTGTAGTTGTGTGTCACATTACGTCTCTCCGCCATGCCTCTGAGGTCGATGGGTTCTTCAATAATCCCTTTGGTCTTCATACTTTGTAGAAGTAAACAGTCTGTGATGGAGGGAGAGAAACATAAAAATAGTATTAATAATGTGCATAGAGATGCAACTAGATTTACGCATGGCACGCTTAGGTTTAGGCTTTTATTTGTGAGGGTCTGATATATTTTTTAAACATTCACTGGCTCACTTCGCATGTGGGAAGTCATTAATGAATCAATTATTAGCCACTGAGCTGAGTAAAACCACATGGCAACAGAAAGGCAGGAACATGTAGCATGTGAGTGTGGTCCTGCAGCTGCAGCGAAATGCAGAAAAACACACTTTCTCTGGCTTTTAGTCTGAAGCACTTGAGTAAATTCACGCGTTTCCATTCCGCTGCGGATTAGTGGACAGCCCTAAAACAATAAAATCTAATTCCTCAGAGCAGCATTAGTCATTATTGAAATATATCACAAAGGTCACCCAGGTCACGCTTTGCAAGGGTTATTTTCACAGGCCCTATTCATGAATAATATCCCCATGCGAATGTTGATTTTTATTTTAATGCCTGCAACAAAATTAATAATGTTTATTCCTGGAGTTTCTGAGGCTGAACTACACTTCTCAATGGTTTATTTTCTTTTACATTCCACAGAGGTCAATTAAACTCAGAATTACTCAGAAAAAAACAAATCCACCTTCAAATTGACTGTGCTTACACAAATCACTGTAATGAAGCTGTATTTCTGTCCCCCGTGGCACCGGGGCTGGTTTACAGGACAACAAAGCCTCGCTGAGGGGCGGCCTGCTAACTACATGTCAGGCCCATGAGAACTAAACAAACCCTGCCAGTCAGTTTACCCGAAAGTGTTATTTAATGTTCCCTGCTTTGTGCTCTTTCACTGGGAAGCTTTCTTCAGACCATCTAATAAGAGGCAGCATTAAATTAAGAGCTTATGTTTAAATACATGGGCCTTTATTTTGTTAGATTTGCATTGAAGAGTCGTGGCTGGACGTCAGTTCATGAGAGCATCAGACAGATGTGACTTAAAAAGGACACGTGGGGTATTTCCTGAAAATTGACAAGCTGTTGGTCATGATGTCATAATTTCGTATATTATCAGTGTTGCTTGACTTTGCTTTATCTTTCATCTCTGAAAGTTTATTTCACTGAAATCACACCAGTGAGAAAACATCGACTTCATTTCAGGTTTCCGCTCAGCCGTCACGTCCCTGAACGTCTCTTAACTTTTCGGGTTACTGCGTCACTCACGCGCGCTCTCACGACAAGAGCGAAGCAGGCTGCAAATCTGCAAAATAACGTGACCAAATCCCGACTGCTCGTTAATACGGGCCTCTGTTTTTATTGTCTTGCACTGGCTTGAACTTTCATGTCCAGCCGAGTTGCCCATTCCTGCGGTCACCGCGCAGGAAAGCACTCTGTCGTGGATATAAATTACCCGCGGTGGCACTACAGCTGCGTTCTGTGCGCCCCCGTTTTTTCTTCTTTAACCCCACTCAGTATGAAACGCTCTAAAGAGAGGCTGAAGAAGGATTAACTGCAACAGTCACAACTGGCTGCTTTAATGCGTTTTTGAGCAAAAAATGGAACCGACGTGTTGTCTTTTCTGCTCAACGAGACGCATTTTTAGTGTGAAAATGTTCCAAAACTATTATTTGTGTTAATCCGCCCACTTCCTAATCCTAATCCTCCTCTCAAAATAAATACCCTGGTCCTTTCTCCACATCCTGAGCTGAACTGAGACCTGTAGGTTTGACTGGATGACCCGTGGACCAGTTGTCTGTGGGTCACCCAGGCCTTGCGCACAGCAGCATCCGGATGCAAGTCGCGCAGCCCGGCCGCTGGAAAGATGCTGAGGCCTCGGTGTGACAAGCGCGCGCAGCACACAGGCAGGCTTTTGAATTTAAATTTAAACAGATGCACGAGTGATGAGCACGAACCTTTTGATAATCGTCTCAACGTGCGGCCACACCGCTACACAGATTTGGTAGAAATAAATAAATAAATAAATAAATAAATAAATAAATAAATAAATGACAGTATACAGATCTCCCTCATATATAGGTTAATCATGTCAGCCTTCATCGTCATTCTGTTCCTGAATTGTTTCATTTCTTTCAGTAATTTTCTAATGAAGCCACTTATTTATTCCCCTTTTGTTCAATCATTAATAAAACCCAATTTTTCAGGGTCCGCTAAGGCTTAAAGTCAGATGCTCCGTGCTTCAGTGTGTGGTACCCACCGCTTTGGCATTGTGAGTGAAGGTCTCCGGGCGCTAGTGAGATGCTGACATAGACCAAGCGCCCTCCATCCTCCACACGGAGAACGCGTAACTGAGTCTTTCGTGCGCAACGTAGCTGCAGCTGGACATCTTGTTGTCCATCTCGTCGCTCTGCAGCACCTGGCAGAGGAAGTCGATGTACCTGGAGGCGAGCTTCAGCGTCTGTATCTTGCTGAGCTTGTCCGACGGCAGCGTGGGGATGATTTTGCGCAAAGACGCAAAGGCCTCGTTCAGAGACTGAGTCCGTTGCCTCTCCCGGACGTTGGCCAGGACCCGCTGGTTCTGCAGCTCCTCGTACGACTGAGTGGTGCTCGGGCTCGGCTTTTTCCCCCGCTTCAGGGGACCCGGGCTGCTGTCGCTGCTGTCCTCGCTGGACTTTTTACTGTTTCTCCTCTTCTTGCGTTTCTGCTGTCTGTCCAGCTCCTCCTCGCTGGTCACCAGACTATCCACAGGGGAGACCGGGGAACTGGAGCCCTCTTCCATTTCTCTCTTAAAGAAATGCAGGGATAGAGCGGAGAAAACGTTGTCCACCTTTGAAGCCGTGGTTACAAGAAAAAAAAGTGTATAGATATCCGTAAAGATGAGGAGAGGAAGTGGAAGCTGTCTCACTCTCTGCGCTTCTTGCTTCAGGAGAAACTGGAGGCTGGCACGCTTCTCCTCACGCAGGACGTTTTTTCCTTCGATTTTTTTGGAAACTTTATCCCGGTTTCAGATGCTAAATAGTTTTGAGAGTGGAAGGGGAGGGGTTTTGAGGGCAGGGGGGGAGCTAGTGTGCTTCTTGGTCCGCTAATAAGCAGGAGGGACCAGTCGTGGTTTCATGTATCTGGGATGTGACTGAAACGAGGCACTTATTTACTGTCACAAGCGACGGAGATTTGTTTGATTTCTCCTCTTCCAAACGTGCTATTTCTTTTTTCTTTTTTTGTTTGTTGCTGAAATGCTAATTTGAACCACAATTAATCACGTTATGAATTATGGGTTGAATTATCACAAATGGTCCTAAAACAAACGTTTGTTACGCATTTCTTAGAATGATTGTATTCATCTTGAATTATTGGTGATAATCGTTCATGTATGGTTTAGATTATGAACTATTTTTTATACAATTTCATAATATTATTCCCTCATAGAAACATATCAACAACATTTTATGGAGTTTTATGAGGAGGGGGTTTTATTAAAGCAGAACATCAGCCTGAGCCATGCGCGTCAATAAAACTACCGAATTAACTGCTGTGTAAAATCCATTTGTTCTCGGAGCATTAAGGCTGCTCAGTCCCTCTCTGCAGGGCCTTTTTATATCTGGTCCAAGCGTCCATGTCCAGTAAATACTGTGTTTCCCTCTTCAGTGTGCAGTCTGTGCTCTGTGGAGGGCCATTTACGCACACATTCGACGGGGCTTGAGGAAATCCATCCGCTTGATCTTAAATCGAATCAAGTCTGGACGCTCTCACAGTTCCTATAATGTGGAAGTCAAACAGGAAGGAGGCTTAAACTAACCGAGGAGCTCTCCGGTTTCCGCGGATACCTCCAGTGGACGGTTTCTCCATGCGTTTTGTCAGCGGTCCACCTCTTCATCTGTCAAGCCATGTTTTCCCTGCACAGGTGGCTCACATTATAGAGCAAAATGTATCCACTGCCAACACGCAGTTTGTCCAAATCAGCTGACTGACCTCTTGAGATTTCTCTGGTTCTATATTGTTTTGGGCTTTGGGCTAAAGCCAGTGTTATTTTGCTCCCATAAACTGCAAAAGTCACTAGTCATTTTGTTTTTATTTAAAAAAAGAAACAAACAAAAGGGGAAAAAAAGTTTCTTGAATTAAATATAATTTTCTTGACTCTCCAGGAGTGATCTGCTAAATTGTGTCTTATTTTGAAAAAAAATTACACTTCTCTAACAATATTGAAATAATGTATTTAAGATTTTTTTTTCTGCTTGTTTTAAGGAAACAAATATTTTCTTTTTGTAGAGTAGGCCACTTTACCCACAGAAACATAATATTTGATGGTGTTCCTGAAATTATTAAGGAAACAAGGCTTCAACTGTTAATGTGAGTCTATCATTAATCAAATTGTACCGAATAATTGCCTCTTATTAGGAAGCAATTTCGGTTATTGACACTGTAGCCTACACTTAAGTTCACTGTGTGTATCTGACAATAATCAAACTGCAGTATCTTGTTCTGTGTGCTCTACACGTCCGGGGAGACTGCTCTCTGTAAATGGGGCAGAACCGAGTTCCTCCTGAACGTTGCACAACACTGTTTAATCCCACGAGTGCTCACTTGGTATTGGGACATATCCTGGTTTTCCCGTGAAAGCTCCCTCGGCCTATCGGAAAGCCTGGTCTGCTCTATGTTTTGGGTTCCACTGGTAATGCTGACTGTCACACTACTTTTACTCAGTGCCAGAGCTCTTGGTTCAGGCCCTGGCATGCCTCAGTACAGGTCCAAGTGTGGTCACATTTTGCAGGTCTAGTTCATACAAGCTCTTTATAAAGGAGGTAATGTTTCACACGTGCAAATATGAAAGCAATGCTCTAAATGTGTGTGAGTGCATTGCATAAAAGAGAGAACATGCACACACACCCACACTTTCCCCTGATTATGCCCTCTGACCTTGTGCTCCCTGGCTCAGCTGCAGGAGGCCTCCGTGCCCAGGGGAGAAGGTTCTGACCTGCAGAGTGAGACCCTGCACAGCGTCTGTGAGGTAGGCTCCACATAGCGAGAGGGGCCCCCGGCCAGCACTTTTCCATCCACTGTACGTGCTCTGGGCAATGATAAGCAAGCTCTTATTCCAAAAGGCAAGCAGCGAATGATGAGGATGACAGCTTGCTCCAGTCTCACACTGATTCAAATTCATTCTACTGTGAAACATAGTGTGAAAATAAAGTGAAGAACTGCGAGAAAGCCTAAACGCAATCATTTAACATGCAATCTTGCCAAATTGCCACTAAAGCACGCACACTTTTTGTCATTTTACTTGTTTTGACTGTTTGGGGTGTAAAATCTTTTCCTGTTGAAGTAGAATTTCACTAAAACACTATCCTGAACTGATCATGTACTTTAGCGAGGACTTTGAAAACCTTTTGAAATATAGCTATTTGCTGTATTATCCCCTGTGAATGTCAGTAAGTGATTCATGTATATCTCACCCAACACTAACTGGAGTTGAGAGGAACTCTTGGTCCCTGCGGTTCTCGTAAGAAGCCCCTGAGAGAGATGAAGGGAGAAAGAGCAAAGACGGCGAAATGAAGTGAGAGGGAGAGAGAGAGGGATGACCTGCCTCTCAGATCAAAGATGAGCCCAGGCTGTAATTCAGCAGAGCAGAATGACGTACCTTTGTCTTGTCTGACACCTTTAAAACCAGCTCCACATGAGTCCAGGGCACGGCCTCGATGAGCCCAGAGCCTCTCTGCTGTCACGTCAATGCAAACACATCCTTGTCGCATGCACGGCCCTCTGCCTTCACATCGGCCTCGTAAATAGGAACGACTGGTTGCGAGAGAAGAAGTGAGAGCGAGTGTGGAGAGATAAAAACCAGGTTTTCGAAGAGAGAAAGAAAGGAAGGCTGCTGAGGAAAACAAAGGAAAGAGGCCAAATGTTTGGATGCGTGATGATTCACTCGTCTTTGATCTGACAGAGAGGGCGACGGACGTGTGAGGGAAGTTATGGAAGAGATGATTTGTTAGAGGCTGTGATGAGTGGAATTTTACTGTCCATGTGCCTGCCAGGATCAGTTACCTTTGACTTCAACACCACCCCCCCCCCCCCAACACTTGTGAGGCTCACCCCAAATGATCTTGGCAAGAGGATCTAAAGATGTGGCCTGTGAGCAAGAATGTGCATGGGTCTGCTTGTGTATATGCTTTTAGACTCATGTACAGTATACATTATCACCTGATTATTGTGTGCATCAGTGTATCTACATCTGCCTTCCCATACACGCACTTATGTTATTATGTGTGTGTGTGTGTGTGTGTGCGTGTGTGTGTGTCAGAAAGTGATTCAAGATGAACCAAAGATGTTCAGCAGAGGAGAGGCCCAGCTGGTTCTCATTGCACAGTAATACAGTGTCTATTACCAGCAGTGCAATCGCTTTTAAAGCTACTTGTAGCCCCACCGTTTCCATCAGAGTAACCATTTACATATCTGTACCACAAGCCAGCTCTGCAATGCAAACTGGCCAAGAGACACCTGGTGACATGTGCTGAAGAAAAACCGGACTGAAGAAGCTGCAACTGGGATCTGTTTCTGTAAAAATGCAGCAGGCAAAGAAGGGAAAATGTATAGGTTTTCTAAGGTAATATAACCAATGAATTGTGCTTGAATGATACATGGTAGTTTCATTAGCTTTACACTCTGTGGTGGTAAATATTGACAGAGAAGTACATGTTGATGAGTATCTTAAAAAAGCAAAAAAAACCCCTCAAACTATATTAAAAACTACTCACAACTCCACCACGACAAACATCAACAACTTCAGCTCAGCTGCTACTTCTTTAGGCCGTATCTTATTCTTTCTTGGTATCATAAAGGTGCAAGACTTACCAGAATTAAAAAAAAATGTTTTAATGTTTGCTGTTTTTCTAACTAAAACCCTGGTCTTTACAGAGAAGTAGACTGCTTCCCAGACTTTGAGAAATAGAAAAACTATGTCTGTTTTATTGCGCAGTTGTTTTCCAGTAAGTTGTGAAAATGTGACTCACATGTCAGTTCTCAACTCGCAGGCTCGATGGCAATCCGACTCTGAATTGACACGAGATGGGCTCTTTATATGAAAAAAGCGACTGATCGCACGACTGAGAACAATGGTGTCACTCAGAACATGTTAAGCATTGTTTTCTGTCTCGCTAAAAATAGTTAGATGTTCAAGTTCTTCTTTAGCTGTTTGCAGTGTCCCAAAAGCACACAGGCCATCATTTATATGAAATAACAAAACCTAACATGATCAGTCACAGGCAGTGTTTCTAATAAGAGCCTGTGTTTAGCAGAAGCCTCTACAGTGAATAAAACAACAGGCAATATCGGTGAGAGGTACATATTGGGCAATAAAACCATAGGCACCTCCACTCATGGAGTCATTCTACAGTAACTCTCAGTAACGCCATTCATTCATATATCCACACTTCTGCATTCTGCTGCTCCGGGGCTGATGACAAGGTGTTTCTGAAATCGCATTAGGGGCCCTTTCATAAAGGTTTCATTGGGGAGTGTGTAACAGCTTGAAGCATTTAGGCTTTGTTTAATACGATGCAGACTCGCTGCTCGATGCTTTGTCTCCCGTGTGGAAAGGGGCCCGGGATGCCAGAGACCCCCACTGTCAGAGTTTGCTTTGATATCTGGAGATGGAGGGGGAAATAAGGGCAGAATAACTGCCCCCTCTTCTCTACACACACACACACACACACACCAGCACCCCCCAAAAAACCTGTACGCTCAATACCTGACTCTGCCCTGCCGCCCTGTAGAGTTATGGACATCCAATGAATAAGCCAAGCTTTGAAGTGCAGCTCTCCAAGGCTTTACACCCTATGGGAGAGAGAAATCATGATGTACGGTGCTGTGTCCATTTCAGGCACATGCTGTATCTGTTAGGTAAGGTGACCTGGTTCCAAAACACCAACTGTTCATCAAAATGAAGCAGAAAAATACAAATACATGGAAAGATTATATATTAAAAAAAAAAAAATATATATATATATATATATTACATGAATTTCACAGGCGCCTTTGTCCAAGGTGACTCGCACCCCCCCCCATATATACACACACATTTGGATCGATTTGGGGTGCAGTGTGTAGCTCACAGACACTTCGACTCGTGCACAGAGTTGGCTGGATCCAACCACCTACCCCTATGATTAATGGCCGACCTGCTCTACCACGTGAGCGACATATTTATACACGCATACACAAAAGGATTAGTCGAGGAGAGTGCAGACCGTTTTGCTGTTTATTTTTCTCCATTTTTGTCCAATAAGAGAAGGCCCTCGGCATAAAGTAACAAACCTTAAATTCAACCCACGCTCAACTCAAATGCACTTCACGGACTTGACAGTTACAAAAAACAGTGTTGCCAGAGCAATTATGTTGGCTAGAACACAATTATATTCATTATGCATGTAGCACTTCCAGAATCTGAACTCTAACCAGGCCAAACAAGAGGGAAGGGGGGCGTCTTGTTGATAGGGTCAAAGTAAATTTGCTGAACAAATGACACAGAGGCTGAGCACTCGGGTGCTGATGGGGCAGCCTCCTGCACAAATAAGGGAGCGTAATTACTGCTGCACTTGTGACCCTGGTGCCAAGGTTAGCATGCCGGTTGGCCCAGGTTCACAGTGCGATGTGTCAGCCAGGTGGCCCGACTAGACTGGGCTGCAGCGAGGTTAGACTCGGCTCAGGCTCGTTTGGGAGAAGGCAGAGGGGGGAGGCTGGGCAAACAGTAGTGTTGTTTGCTCTGCTGATTGGGCCAGGACAAGTAGGGTGAAGATCACCGGATGTCAACACAGGGGTGGCATTTACAGTCCACTGTCACTCCCTTAGTGTCACCTGTGTCACCAACAACATCCTCAGACTGGACTGTTAGTTTATCCTGAGGTTACAGGACAATGAATCTTCTCTGTGTAGCCCAAACTAGGAGAATCGTTTATGAAGTTACATTATAATGCATGTTTCACATCACTGCTAATCCTGCTAGCTCACACCGCTAACACCTAGGGCCTGCAAAGCTGACTCGGGTTATTTCTCTCCACACAGTGTGTGTGCTCTGACCACCAGGAGGGCCGCAGTCCTAATCCGAGGAGGAAATCATCGAATGTTCCAGTGCTCATCTGAGAAGGCCTCAAATGCGTGCCCCCCCCCCCGCTGTTCCGGACCCTGGAGTGCAGGCCCCCGGGTCACATTGTAAAGACGACACCACATTTCTCCTTCACACACTCTGATCTGAGTTATTAGCTCTGAGGCTGAAAGCGTGGTCTAGTGAAGAGGAGCTGCAATGAGAAAAACAGGTGAGCTATTTAACTAGAGTTTCACAGCCATTAAAGTGCCAACACGGCGGGTCGCCATGGTGATGAGTGCAGGGTGAGGGGCTTCTGGGGAGTCAGCATTTTTGTTTTGAGAGTGGAGGATGTTTGTTTGGTGTCAGTTATTTGCTCCCCACGTTGGTTTATGATATGAAAAGCTGTTGGATTAGATGTTACCTCAGTTACAGGGTCTGTACATGCGTTTAGCTTCTGAAAGCTACGTCTTGCTTTAAAGCTCTTAAATCCACTGCAACATGGCAAATAATACGTTACTCATGTGATCGATGGTAATTGATATAGGATTTTTTTTCCATCTACAATGCTGTTCTTCACTTGCGTGTACTGTACATGTTTCGCTATAACTAACAAATGTTTACATTCATTTTGCATTTAGTTTGAGGAGGAAAATGTAATTTCTTTGTGTTTCTCTGTGCTCAGGTTATGAACATTGTTGCACAATTTAAAATACTTAAAGCAGCACTTTGTAGTCATTTTGTGTTTTTTAGAAGCACACACTGTCACACATATGAATGATATGTTGCACATAATATTTTGAAGTGTTTTGTACAGGAAGACCTTTTTTTCTAACTTTAGCCAGTTGCAAAGAAAGCTAATTCAACAAAACACAGATCAACACTGTCAGCAGTGAGACCATCCCTCTGAACACAACATCTACATCCAAGACGCAGCATAGTGAGCGTGGCAGTTTAGGGAACAGACACCATTGAGCAATAAAAGACCTTCACACCCAGTCTGAAGCTGACAGCTGCATGCTGGAAGTGTGCAGAAATTGTACTGAAGACCACACAACCACCTGGACATGGAGTTCTACATTGTTGCTGTGGAGGGTGGATGTTTGTCTTTCTTTCGCTATCTGACCCCCAGAGTGCCACATTGATACACAAAGCAGCCATATTTTAAAGGCTACCTCAGCGTATCTTATGGATCAAGGGTTATTTATGAGATACTTGGTATTCTTATACTAAGACAAATGTGGCCTAAACTCAGGACCTCCAGAAAACTTCCAAGTGTTGATACATTTTGGTATAAGCTTTTGGCCACAGAGTTATGTGACATAGGATTTACTGTATTTCTTACAAATATGCCACATTTAACACGTGTTGAGCTTTCAGCAGGGCTGTTTCAGATCTCGCCCATCCAGACCCCGTCATTGTTACAACAGGATGCGATGCACTAATTATATTTACAAGTGCAAGGCCCAGACTCCAGAGTTACACTAACATGATAAACACACCTGTCGGCTGATGGCAGAACAGCCTCGCAGTGTTTGTCAGTGTAAGCCTGCCGGATGTTAAATCAATAAACTCTCAACGCAAAAAAAAAAGAAAGAAGCCTGATGCAGTCCGCAGACTGGAAGAATCTTACTCATTCTGGCCCCCAAAATGTTCCCCTTGGCTGAATCATGTCTCATCTGAATGGTATTTAGTGCTGCTTGATGGGTCAAGATCTCACGGTGATGGCTAGAAAATGCTACATGGTTTCAAGTGACATTACATTTCTAAACTTTATTATTATATAGTTTGACAAAAAAAAAAATCTTAACTCAAGGTCCACTAACTGACTTTTTCTGGAGCTTTCAACGGCATCTGATGAGCTTCATCAGCAAACACAGTTTGCTCAGTTGTCACGAAGAATTGCTTTCCATCTTTGTATCTGTGACATGTGCAGTCTGAACATATATAAAATACTACAGACACAGAGCTTAACAAATATTAGACCATGTCACAACAGTTAATGATAAAATCTTTTCAAAGCTCAGCTCATGAAGCTGTTCATTCTGACACAAAACATCGGAAACTACTTATGAATCCCAGAATAGATTTAGCCAGCCAATACCACTAGGGGGACCCAAGGGTCACTGAGCAGTCAGAGTGCCACAAAGGTCATTTGCAATGTGGTGATAATTAAAAGGCAAGGGGCTGATACAGCTCATTTAAAGGTCCTATGCTCTAAAATTCAGCTGTAAATGTTATTTCATATTCCTTTTATCAAAGCATGTTCTTCAGCACAGCCGCAGAAACCTGTTTCTTACATAACACAGAGGTCTCTTGAGTGCATTTACATCAAAACAGGTGTACAGTATGTAGAGGGAGTCACGACAACATCTGGGACACCTGTGAGAGCAGTGAATCAGTGTGAACACACACACACACACACACACACACACACACACACACACGTAACTGATTGAAAAGTTTCCAAATGGGACAGGTTTTCTCCCCAAGAATCTACTTTTTTCAATTAAAATTTTACAGCACTTTTGCCAGCACATAATTGCAAGTAACTTCATGACAAAAAGGTTTGAATCTCATTAATTTGGTCTCCAGAAGTGGGGACCCTTTTTTAATTTACTGTGACAAAAGAAATCCCAAACCAGAAATTCATCAGCTATGCATCACCCCATAAGCTACGTCTGAAGTCATAACTGGGTTGCTTCTTAATAGTTTCCTAAGGGCTCCATTAGTGCCACTAAAATTAAATGAGTAGAAGAAGAATGGGTATGTTGTTGACTCCCTTCACCTGTTTTACACATCTGACTGGTACACTTGGAGCAGCATCTGTGGATTGAGACAGAAAACAGCTCAGGCTATGAGAAAGTACAAAAACAATCAGCAGTGCCATGTAGTGCCACCATCTTTACATGCTTCACAGTACATCGACTGATACAGACACCAACAGTCATTTGAAGTGGCTGAGTAACAGTTGTGAGCAGTGTAGCTGGTGCTACGCTGGCATGTGTGTGGAAAATAAAGAGGTATCTAAAGATTGTAACAGTGCATCCGTCTAAAACTCTTCTATTTGACGTTTCCCCACAGATACATGTGATTTTTTGGGGGTTGACATGATTTTCTAGCCATGCTTGTTGCGTGGCTTTACAGATGGCTGTTAAATGGATTGCCTTGAAAGGTTGTACACACATTCATAGTCCCCAAAGGATGAATGCTAATGACTTTGGTGATGCTCTGACTTTAACTCTCGTGCCACCATGAGGTTGACATGTGAGTGAAAAGTCTAAAACACTGTTTTTGCATGTATTGTATTGCCATGATATTGGGTACAGACATTCACGTTCCCCTCAGGATGAATTGTAATAACTGTTTGTGAGGGTGATGAATTTCCATCTAGTGCCATCATCACGTGAACACCTCAATCTGTCCGATACCTTGGTTACCTGCATTCGGTCTCATCTAGATACTGACTGTCTTTAGTGATAATCAGGAAATGTGAGCACGGTGATATGATAAACTGAGCTGGTGAACATGGTAAACATCAGCGTGTTAGCTCTGTCATGTTAACATTAGCATTTAGCTTAAAGCACCGCTGTGCCTCGTTGCAGCCTCGCAGAACTTCTAGCACGGCTGTAGACTCTCATGTTGCTATCTCGTATTGTTAGCCAGGGGGCACTAACTCGTAATTTAACAATAACCAAAAATACTTGTTAACTGAGTCGATTTACATTGCTGCTGTATATATTTTTAACTTTATTTTTCACTTAAAAATATGTACAAAATATAAAAATATGAAATAGAAAATAAAAAATATACACATTTACAATATTTATTTCTAAATTTATGCTGCTTTCTAATCTTGAATGGGAGCACCAGTACTGTACAATTTCCCCCCGGGGATCAATAAAGTATTTCTGATTCTGATTCTGATTCAGTGATTCAGAGTATTTACCCAATCAGTAGTTTTCTTACTCCCGTACCTTAAGTTGTAGCATTTCACTTTAACTGTACTGACATGCCACAATATTTTTGTTCAGTTATCTATCCGTTCATTTACAAATTTCTGCTCTAGCTCCATGATGACGTCAGTTGTAGGATTTTTATGAATAGGTATTTCAAGTCCCTGGACGACGACATAAGACAATTAGAACCATACGTTTTTATTCATTTCCGTCTCAACTTCTTCATGAAGATTCTTTGTCCTGTTTAACAGCAGCTTTGAGGGTTGGCTCCACTAGCACCAGCAGTCCATCCGTCATGCTGTTAGGCACAGCAGCAGTTTAAGGCCGGGAATGAAGCTCACTCTGAGGAATGACACCTGTAGCATTCTTCACTGATCCAGGTCATGTGTTGAGCGCAGCTCTGCACCTGGACTCACTGTCCTAAAGTGTTGACTGAATTTATGGGGTGTGTGTAATAAGAAATTGGTTCACCTTAGTCCTCTGGTATGAATAGAAATATCCATCCAAAGTGTGATTCTAAGTCGTCTATAAAGCTAACGGGAAAAGAAGGATTCGCCCCAAAAGAGAGATGATATGTTGATGCTTCACTGACCCTGTAACAGATTCAAGACCTCAATACAAAAAGACATCCACAAGAAAAACCAAACTATAGCAGGTAGGAATAGGTTGCTTTTTTATGATCTTGAATGGAGATCATTGTTAACAAATACATTGAACTATCTCAGATAGGTGCAGCTTTTCTGTGCCGATCCGTTTAAGGAAAACAACACTTTCACATCGTATGGAGCAAATGTACAGTGAATCACAATACAGCAGTCTCGTTTGAGTTACAGAACAATAAATAATCACAGTTTTGTACAAATACATGTCCAAGAAAGCACTAGAAAGTATTCTGTCATAAATACGCAATAATTAGAAATAAATAAATAAATAATACAACGGGTGATAGAGGTTTCACATTAAAACAAACAGTGCACTACTTGCCTTATTGCCGTGTTTGGAAGAAGCACCTGACGTGCTAAAACACATTGCACTGATCTGCTTCTCACGGCCATTGTCTCATTTACATGATCAAGGCTCTTTTTAACACATCGACTCGCAGGCTAATGAGCGAGAGTCCAGAAAACACTTCAGCGCTGCATGCAGAAGTATGAGCCCATGGGAAGTCCATTCAGTCTCATGCCAGCGTGCCCCCCTCTTCTCCCTGTGACAAGTGCCATCCATTTGGGCAAACAATGCCAACCCTCTATCCCTCCCCAGCCCCAGAAACAATGGCTCTCAATTACCAGTCAACAATAAATTACAATATTAAAAGCCACGGAGGGACGGGGGAGTGGATGGGGTTGAGAAAGCCTGAGGTGTGTGAACCCAGTGAGAAGTCTGCAGATGTCGATCAGTCGGCTGTGTCGTGCCGGCCGGCCGCCTGTCTTTGACATGCAGAGAGAGAGAGAGAGAGAAAAGAGGGAGGAAACAAACTTGAACCTCCTCCCCGCTGCAATCTCCACACTCGGGGGGTGCCCCGTGTTCCTCAGTTAATCCCACTTTATCCAAGAGAGGCGGGCTGTCAGGTCTGTAGAGGGGGAGCATGGGGGCAGAAGGAAACAAAAGCAGGACAAACACATAAGTTTTGATACATTTGAATGACTGTTTAACAAGTCTGGGGCCAAAGAATGGGGGCACACTTGCTGCTGAAAAGCCCCATAAAGAGGCTTCAGAGCAGATTCCCACAGAATTAGTTGAGTGCACGGAGGCAGTAAGAATACAGCTACTTGTGTTTCGCTAAAATGAGGCTCATTTGAGAGCAAAATGCCCGAGGGGAACACACCTGGGGATAAAAGTGTGCAGCAAACACACAACAAGCTGCTTAAAACGACATTTGTTTTATGTCAATGTGCTGGGATTACTGTGAATAACAGCAATTCATTCTTTCTGTCCTCTGAAAAGAGATTGGATTTTAATTAACCATTAAAAGCCTCTCTGTGAGTCTTATGGTGACAAAGATGCAGACTGAAAATGGAGCATTTGAGAAACTGTGTTTGTGGTAGGCTATAAAAATAGGCTTGTGCTGCATGTGATTATGTCCTCTATCATAACATGTTTGGCTAATCAGCAGAAACTTAAGCTTTAAAGATGAGGGATTTTATGTTTGTTATGGTGTTTTATGACCAGCCAGTGTTTCACTCATTTTCATCAGATGTTGATTAACTGGAAAATAAATGTAACGTATTATGTTAATTAAACATTATGAGTAATGCAATGCCCAAATATTCAGCAGAAACACGGTGTGATAATTGATGATGTTAAGATTAATGTTCCTGTCAACACTTTCACATTAGCTGAAGTTAGACTTAACATCACTCTGATCTCACCTGCAACCTAAGACTCAATCATTAGTTAATGGCACTTTTATTAAGGACTAATGACCGTGATCAGCTCACCACTTGTGTTCCAGATGGCGTTGGTTTGGTTCTTGTAGCCATTCTTCATGCACTCGTCCACATATGACTTGGGGTCGCAGCCTGACATGAGGATCTCCCTCAGCAGGGCGATGTAGGCGATGGCCAGTCTCAGGGTGTCTATCTTGGACAGCCGCTTCTCGTAGGGAAACGTTGGCACGTGGCAGCGCAGCTCCTCGAAGGCGGAATTGATGCTCAGCATCCTCTTCCTCTCCCGGATGTTGGCGGCATGCCGCTGTACCTTGTAGGGCTGATGGGGCACCAGCCGCCGAGCCCTGCGCTTGGCCACCTCCAGGGTTTCGTCCGCGGAGGGGCTTTCCCCATCAGCGCAGAGGCCCGCCCCGGAAGACTGCACGTCGAGGTCGGTGAAGGTCAGCTGCGAGTCCGGGAACATGGACTGGCTGCCGAAGGAGGACCAGGGCGAGAGCTGGCCCGTGGCTGCGGTGTAGTCCAGCAGGAAGGTGTCCAGCTGGGTCTGAAACTGGAAGTTTTGGTCCATCTGTCCCCAAAATGCAAAATCCGTGGTTCCATCCTGGTCGAAGTCAAAAAGCATGTCCTCCATACTTTAAAAAGCAAAACGATTCCTTTTCAAGCAGAAAATGGAAGTGTGCCGGAGTGACAGGCAGCCTGGGGGCAGACAACAGAGCGCGGGGGGTTTGGTGAATAAACTGGGAACGGCCCTCCTGCACGTACCTGAAGCTCTGCAGTGTGACAGCCTCACTGGCACATCTCCTGGATTAAATACTTCCAGGGCCTCCGTGTCTCTCGGCGGGTTGCTCCGGCCAATTCTAAAGGCTGAAAGGGAGCTCTTAAGAACACTTTACCCCTCCTTGTGGATCGTTCATTGCTTTAAAAACGAATTACAAAGGAATCAGTTGATCTCCGAATGACAAAAAGCGGTGGAAAACACGTGTCCAATTATAACCCCCCCCCCCCCCAAGTAGTCCCGCTAATATTGACAAAAAACACTCCGTATTTATTAGTCAGTGGAGGGCTTGTGCTGAGCATTATGGCGCAGCAGGCCATGCAAACCCGGTGGCCTCTGAATGGGATTGTTTTATCTATTAAAGCTCAGCTGACAACAAACACCACTGTCAGAAACACACGAGAGCTCTTTGTGAGAACGAAATCTAACGAGATCTTAATGGGAAAGAGGCATTTTCTTACGTTTTGTCTTTGGATTGAATCTGGTCTAGACGTATTTCTACTGACTGAAGTCAGATACCAAACAGACCTACACGATGTAAAATATCCCAGCAGTTATCACCACAACTCGTCCCACATCGTTTGGCTCCAGCAGCCACATTAATGCGCTCCTAATTTGCAAATGATATGAGTGAGTAAGTGGCGGGCCGTGGAGAGGACGCACGCTGTAATTATGCGGGGGTTAATCAAATAAGCGCGTTCTTTCTTCGAGGCAGCATGGAGGGCAGCGCGGGGATGAACTTTAATTCAACAAGGCTGTATGTTTGCTGACACGTGGTTTTGATTTGACAAAGTCCTCCAGGATGCTAATTTAAAGGGAATCTGTTTGTGGCAGTAAACACAGGCGGCACGGGGTCTTTATCGGGAGGGAGCAGCTGATTTAACCAGAATGATCCGGACGACTAACACTGAGACAGGTGAAGCCGGGGACTCACAGTTGGTGGCAGCCTCACAGGTGACAGAGGCGATTGTATTTATTTATTTTTTTAATTTATTCTGAAGTATAATCCGCGCTCTTGCCAGATAATGTGTGTTATTGTAATACATGGTTGATCATTATCTGGCCGATTGACGCCAAGATCTCAATTTAAAAAAAAAAAGAGTCAATTTTGGTTCTACTTCATGCTCGTTTCCTGGAGGTGTTAGATGTGTCCAAGTTTAATAAGGCGTTGAAATAATGTATTGCTCCTAAATAGTTGCAGATGTGCTTTCTATTGAGAAAGAAAGTGCAGAAGATGACGCACAGGCAGGCAGTTTGCTTGTGTTGAAGGAACAATATAAAGGGCACAATCATATCGGCATTCTTCTTCAGTGAGTTTGATTTCCCTGCAGGGACTTCAGTATTTGTTTCAGGAAACACATCAAAGTTGCTCCTATTTTCCAAAGGATTGAGTTACAATAGTTAATGAAGTTAACTACAGTTCCAGTGTTGCTGTAACCCTTCTCCACCCTGCAGCTCCGTTAACCTGCGAGGCTGATACATCTGAAAGGACAACAGCATCCTGATTAATGGGTGCTGTTGTTATCGAGCCCAGCATCTTGTTTTCACTCTGCCGAGAGTCAATAAAGCCGTTTGGGAGTGTCAATCAGGCCGAGAAAATGTGTGTGTGGTGTTTAAAATGACTGATTTCTTTGTTTCTGGGGATTTCACTGACTAATGGAGGCAACATATTCTATACTTAAAAACGGGTTCAATCACAGCAGCTGTTTAAAACTGCACTTTCATAGGATGAGAACAGGTATAAACTGGAATGATTGGCCTACAATGAAAGTGTGTTGTTATGTGTGAAATTAAATCATATTTTTCTCGGGGAAAAAGTTCAAATATGTCACATTTTAAAATGTAAAAGAAACTAGTTATGCGCCGTTTTGTGTCTTAATTCTGGAAAATTAAAATAATTCAAGTTGAATTGTGTCATTCCATAAAAAAGATTTTAAGACCCAGGAGCTGCTTTACAGACTGGGCTCATCACAGTAAAAGTAATTCAGATCGGCCCGACAGCACGCACTCTTGTTTGCTTGGCTTCCTAATTACTGCAGAAGAGCGGACAGCCTGCGCTGGGAGGTGCGGGTCCTGTCAGGACCTTCTGCCGGGCTGCCAGCGACATCTCTCCCACAGCTGACGGTCTTGGTTTGGTTTAGAGACGCGCCTGTCAGATTCAGATCCGCCTTATTGTGTAGACAGCAATTCAAGAGGGCTGAAGGGTTTGAAAAGAACCAACGATAGCAACCCTTCAGAAAATGTGAAATAAACGAGGAAGAAGTACAATAAGAAAACGCAGCACAGAGCTGGTTGGTAGCTGAAAATGGGACGTGAGATCTGCTTTTTGCTTATAAACAGTTAAAGCCTCGCTTCACTGCGTGTGGTGGTGCCTTGATTCATTGACATGCTGGCTACACTGAGGCCCAAATGTGTTCCTCCGACGGACGTGCTGTAAAAGTCCCGTCCAGGGCTTCCAGCCCAGAGGACCGGGCAGCGCGGAAAAAGTCAAGTGCGCCTTGGACGCTGCGCAAGGCCACATGCTCGCAATTAGGACTGCGGTTTTGAAGCTGTTTCCCACCTGGGAGTCACTGTGTGGAAAACAAGGAAGTGGATGAAACTGCGAATCAAACGCACATCAGAATTGAGCCACACCTGCTCTTTCATGTCCTTCATGATATTATGATTTCTAATCAGTGACATGTTTCGGGGGTCAGAGTGGACACAGGTGCTGTGTCTCTAAACTCTGCTGCTGCTGCTATGTTCAATCCTCTCTGTCCCTTTATTTCTCTCTTATGTCTCTCTAACACTTTCACAATGTCTCTATTTCTGCCTCACTGTATGCCCCCCCCCCCCCCCCCCACACACACACACACACACACACACACACACACACACACAGTGAAAGGGACATGAGATAGTCCTCCAGTCATCAATGCAGCAAAGAGAAAGATTAACATTTTCATGGTTCTGTTCAGTGACGCACGTTTTGTTTGTTTGGGTACGAGGCTGATACACATCTCGGTTCTGAAAGCCTCTGGGATCTGGTCTTGGCTGCCGTGAGAGTATGACCTAGCAGCCAAATGTAATCTTCAGCGTCAGACACAAACAGCTCTTTGATCCGCGCTGGGACTGTGCCATTATGGTGTCACGGCACATTGAAGCGATAGCTCAGAGCAGAAGTTACCCTTGACCACAGATTAGGATTCAGATAGCCGCAGGCCTTTTACCTTTAAAGGTAAACTACAATCAGCATTAATGCAATGAACAGTATGTGCCCGGCTTCAAAGGGCACGCCAGTCAGCTGAATGAAAACAACGCAGGAAATGCCTTGACTGATTGCATGCAGATCTCTCTTGCATGTGAAGTATTTGTGGATTTGGGGGTAACGTTCATTTCCTATGAACTGTTATTGCATCTTTGGGGCAACAACACACTCTTGATGCGTGATCCTGTACTCTAGTCATTTGTGTGACGTGTGCCACCAAGACAAAGTCAGGGGTTTCTACAAAACCTGCCAAAGAAAGGAATCTGATTCTGATTCTCAAAGTTAAGTAGCAGCTTACTGGCTCCGCGCCCATTCCTGTCTGCATTTCAGGCCCAGGTCTGGTCTGGAAAAAGCATCACGGTCGTAAAGTGGGCCTTAAGCAAACACCCCTCCAAGGGCACCACCCCTCTCCCTGGACCAGCGAGAGCCTGAAGCTGGAACCGAGCCCCCAGCTTGATAAAGACACATCAGAGTTGCAGCATGGGTGTGCATACACTTCATGACAACAGGTGGTATTTAGATAATATGGCTTCATACATGTGCACATGTGTACAACACATCATAAGCTTCCCCTTTCCTCCACTAATAATTAATCCCAATCTGTGCATTCATTATGAGACCTTTGGTGTGTGTAGAATGTGTAGACTGCAGTCATCGGCGGTGAGACCTGCAGAGTACCAGATGTCAATATGACTCCCCACTCAAATCACCTGACTGCAAAGTCAGTTTATTGTCAGAAAGAACTTTCTTCATTAGAAATTATAATCAGTTTTTAAAGCCTTTTCTAACTGAGTGGGTCCGCAGCAACATCAACAATGCATCTCTCTAGGAGAGTCAACTCAGAATCAGAAATACTTTATTGATCCCCGGGGGGAAATTGTACAGTACCGGTGCTCCCATTCAAGATTAGAAAGTAGCATAATTTAGAGCTAAAAGTATGTACAAAATATAAAAATAAGAAATAGAAAATAAAAATATATACATTTACAGTATTTAAGTGAAAAATAAAAGTAAAAAATATATACAATAACAATGTATATGTATGTGTGTGTGTGTGTATATATATATATATATATATGTATGTATTGCACAGTTGTGTATGACTACACATGTATTGCACTGAAACATTTAAAGAATGAATAGTGAGGTAGTATATGGCAGGTGAAGTAGGTCCAGATTTCCAGAGTCGACACTCAGAGGGAGGAGTTGAACAGTTTGATGGCCACAGGCAGGAATGATTTCCTGTGGCGCTCTGTTGTACATTTGGCGGATCCTGTCACGTTCACATGCATTTTTGTATTGAGTGACAACAGCATTTTACAACCAAATAAAATCTGAGGTGGTAACTACCAAAACTGGAGTGCCGATTCGGTGGATTTTGGCAGGAGTGTACCAAAATCACTCTGGTTGTAATAACTGGCAAAATCATTGTATAGTATGATGTAAACATGCCGGCCATACATTTCTTTCCACCTCTGAAAAATGGTGGAAAGTAGAGGTACTCTAGGAATTGAAATTGAAATTTGACCGAATATATGAACAAATATATACAGTATGAATATAATATGAAACATCCTGACTTTTAGCCCCTAGTATGTAATTCCCCAGAAACCCAGGATCCTGCATTCCCCACAATGCACCACGATAACATCTTTCATCAGACTCTCCCAGCCTCATGGATGCCCCCATATTTCAAACTCCACAACCCCGATTTTTAATCTCAAATTAAATTCTCAAAACTAAGATAACCCTGAAGACATCATCAGGGTTAGACGTTACATAACTGCTTTCGCAGACTGAGTTGTACCCCTCGTAGCCGGTAAACTGAGTTCCCCTTTAAATATCCTAATATTGATAGTGATATTTAATATGATGCCATACAGTTGTTTTCAATCACTGGGTGATCTTTGGAGAGTTATTTGTCCACTTGTGGAGCTCAACCTTCTGCGATGTATCTAAACATGTCGCAGTGACAGGGATGGACTGGTATATGGATGATTTCCAGCCTCAATGATTTTGTTGTGTAGCCTGAAGGGATCATTTATGGGGGACACTCTTGCTGAGACCAGATGTGAATATGCTCCTCCTGCAACTTCCTTGGAACAAAACACTATCAGGTCCATGGAGAGACACACACACACACACACACACACCCACACACAGGCCTGATACTCAGGAGATGGTCTTAACAGGCACAAGGGCGTCTTAGGTCACTGCAGAGACATGCCTGTGGACACACTGCCCCTAAAGACCAGCTGCTAGCTTTGTTGTGCACCAGTTGTCTTCATCTCTTTTGGTCCCGACCCTGTTGTTCAGGTCAGCCATGGTGTCGCACGTTTTCCCATCTCGATTAAGAGAAGATGAAAGAAACTTTTTTTTCTGTTGAGGGTTAAAGTGCTCTCTGCTCTGGATTTGATTTAGAGCTGAAAAGGAACGCTGTCGCTTAGGACATTCACACTCGGGACAATCCTCTGTTTTCACGGGTCGAGTGGTGGATAGGATAGGGTGTCCAAAGCAAGATGATAAAAGAAGATAACTGTGGCTGAATTGGGGATACAGCACATTGGACACGAAGGGTGAATACGCAAATGCTCAGAGACGGGACAGACAAAACAAAGAATGCAAACAGGGAGCATCTCTAATGTCCCTCTATTGTTAACTGGGTGATTATCTGATAATCCAATTAGCTCTTTTCTCCTGTTCAGATGAATGCTTTCTCTCTGGAGACAGATGCTCTACATTGATGATGGGACTAATCCCTCCCTTCATGAAAGGAGAAGGTGTCTTTGCTGTTTTCATTTATCTCTGATCTTGGTTAACTTACTAGCTAGATAGCTAGCTAAAACAACTTCATCCCTGTATAGCAAATCTACCTCGAAATTTCAATTTCTATTTAAATAGAAACCTGCAATAATATTCAAACTTCTGTGCTAGCAACAAAGAAAAAAATATTTCTTCCCTTTCTACATTTTAAATTTGATTTTACCATGATCAGTAGTTTATCATTATTTTTTGACTAATGGCTGCACCTGTGATGTACATGCACTCAACTGTTTTGAGAAATAATTTTGCCTGAGCAGCTCAGCTAAAAGACTGGAAACAAGGGGAAACCGCTAACTGAGCTCTGTCCAAAAGTAACAAAAACTATCCTCCAGCACCTCTGAAGTTCTCTAATTAAGCCTTCTTTGTTTAATTCATACAAAAACTGATGTTTTTGTGATTTCATGGGGCATTATATACAGCACTATTTCTTGGCCGGGTGCAGTGACTTTCTGGAGTCTGGAGTCTCACCATGTGGTTGCTGGCTGTAGCTTCATATTTACCGTACAGACATGAGAGTGGTATCGATCTTCTCATCTGACTTTTGGCAAGAAAGTGTGTGAGCGTATTTCAAAATGTCAAACTACTGTATTTCTTTTATCTGAAATTAAATGACAAATTAGGTAAAGAAATTCATCCTAGTTATGAGACAAAAACGTGGGTGTGCAGATTTTTTTAATATTTAATCTCAGTTGTACTCTGATTCATTTCAGTCTGAAACGGTGACACCAGTTGACTCATCAGGCCCTGTGATCGAGCATCATACACTGACTGCAGGTCACGTTTGTTTTACTGAGCCAAGCGTTCACTCCACCAGAACCCAAAACCCTTAACTGCATCATTTCACATCCAAAGTTATACTATTGCAAAACCAAAACATCAAAGAATGTGTTTCCGTCTAAATACTTAAAGAATTCATTGCTTTTACATTAGATCATGTTTTGCACATTTGTGCCACCACCAGAGAACACCCTCTGTTAAAAACTATTAAACTTGTGACCATTTTAATGATTTTAAGAAAACCGCAAATGAGTTGGCAACAAGAAGTCACTCTCTGAGTAAAAAAAGAGAAAACTCTGCACGCTGACTTACATTTGATTAATTAAAGTTTTCTGTCTGTTTAAATTAATAAATGAAATGAATTGATAAAATAATAAAATCATAATAAAATGAATAGTGCCCGTCACATATTCAGGTGTGCATGTCTTGAGCAACAGAAAATATATAACAACATATTTCCTTTTCTTTCATTCATACATTATTCCCATTATGAAAAATAATCCAGCAATATAGCATTAATGTATATATAGCCCAGGAAAGCCATATTATGTGCCAAAGAGGCAGAGGGTTGCAGATTATGCATGACTCAACTGGCATATGACAAAAACATCTTGCCAAGGATATAGAGAGAGGAAAGAGAGTGGGTGCGTAAAGGAGGAAGGTTAGGCTGTTAAACATATAGAGAGCCCATCTGAAAGAATAATGATGGCTTTATTATTTTTCCCCACGTTGTTGGCAAGATCGAGCCAAACCCCAATACTGCACAGAGACGCTCTGGAGATTAAAACTGGTCACTCAGTGGTCAGAGTTTGTAACATTAGAAGTCCACAGCAGCTTGATCACTGCGCTCGAGCTTACAGGTAAAACTAGACGCTGACTAGGGAACGATCAAGAAATGATTGACTGAGTTTTTGAATCATCCACCAAATGCTGGAGAGACACTGTACTGGTTTCATATTGACGTACAACTCATGATTGATTCTCGTATCAAAATCTTGCTGCTTTCAGCTCAGGCTCACATGATGTGCAGTCACTTGCAATGTGAGATGGTGCGCACGGTGAGCTTTTTTACATCACCAAATCTAAAGCTGGTGAGTGGAAACACACACTCAGTTGTAGAACTGTTAGGTATTCATATATTCAAAGTGTTCTTTTCTGAAACGCTGAACAACAGTTTTCTGTGGAAATCATCACCTAACCAACTGTGTCTCAAAATCTTGTGGATCCAATGTGAAAGTGTTAAAAACATAACATAACATACACAAAACAGCTGGTGTTGTGGATATGGTATTTTTTGGTGGGTGGTTTGATGTATTAGAATGAAATTCTTAATGTGACGCTCTTTCCACACCATCCTTCAGCTTTTCAGATTTGTACAACATACAATTTTAACTGAGCATCTGCTACACGTCATTTTCCAAGAAGTGTTCATTGTTTCTTTTGTCCTCCACAGACAGCAGATGAGTGAAATTAGCCTCACAATAACACGCAAATATTTGAAAGTTCATTAAGCACACTTTTAGTGTGACTGACAGCTTATCAAACAATGAAACTGACTCATCTGTTTGCTGATAGGTACAAACAACTCCCCATAATTCATTCTAATTCTAATTTGTTACGACTATTTGACCCCGGCCTGATCTCCCCCCTTATTCATTCAGACCTGCACGCAAGCATTTTTAATCAACGGCAGAGAATTAATCCAAAAACTGAGCAAAGTCACACATTGCGGCTCACACCAAAAGCTTCAGCATCTGAGAACAATTAAACGTCTGGTTTTCATGAGAGGCTGATTTGCTGGTTGACAGTTGCAGTGGAGGAGAGCACCCCCCCCACCCAGGTTCCCCACTGCCTGCACCCAATAATCCCACCAGACAACAAGCATTAGCAATGAGGCCTGAACGATTTTAAATCACAAAGTCAAAGAAAACAACGTTGAAAATAAGAGCAGCAACACTGAAAATGTTCCGATCCATTTGCAGACGTGAGAGGCGCATTCCTTGCTGGTATGCCATGCTCCCTCCCCTGTGGCGCCACCTCAAAGGCCCCATGTTTATTCCAAAATGGCACCAAAGAATGAAGCTTTGACATTGGGTGTTTGAATGCTTGCACTGCCTGATTCTCTCATTGTTTATTTTAGACAGTTTGGGAAATACGCTTACTAGCTTTCTTGCGGAGAGCTAGATGAGGACTTTAATGTCTGTATGGTAAAAGCTACAGCCAGCAGCCGGTTAGCTTAATGTTAATTAGCGAGCTTTAGAGGTGCTAGTAGGCTGATGTTGTTACCTTTGGACAGAGCCAGGCTAGCTGTTTCCCCCTATTTCCAGTCTTTATGTTAAGCTAAACTGTCTGTTGGCTGTCAAGGTTTAATTGGATTATGGTCCAGATGCAAGTTTCTACTGATTCCACAGCGGTCGGCTCGTTTTCCTCCACAGAAAACTTCCACCTCTAACCTCTCAGCACTTGTGGCATGATGCTCTAATTTTAGACGGCGTGAAAGAAGAGAGGAACCAGCACATCTTGAGCTGAAGACGGTTCTGTTTTGTGCCTCGTTAAATTTATTTAAGTGTTTTTACAAAGCAGATTCCCTCTTTGTGCATTCATGTTCCATTTGCTCCAGTGTCAAATGGGGATACATAGCACTGAGTGGGAATTACTGTTGCATCTACATTAACAACAGTTTACATCTATCAAGCTTACAATCTCCAGTGTGAGGAGTGTAAGAAGAAGTTGACTTCATCCAGGAGTAATGTGCTTTTTCCATTTGAGACAGCCCCACCTTAGAAACACACACACCCCTTCCCCAACATGGACATTTGGATTGAATGGCTCATGCTGTAGGTGTTGCCATCTTCCAACTGGTTTAACTGCTGCCAAGAACTAAAACCCCTTATCCTTGAGTAGGCCTTATCTTGGAACACTTCACATAGACAATGGCGAAACTGAAAAAAAAGAGAAAGAGGTGGGATGGAGGAGAGAAGAAGTAAAGACCGGAAAACAAAAAGGTTATAAGAAACAGATTGCTAAACATAAACACCAATCAGTTGACAGGAGCAGAAACAGGAAATTAGATTCCCAGGAGCTGGAAAATGCATCCATGAAAGAAAAATGAGTATCAATGATTCATTGTATTTCTCCTGCCACAGTTGGATGAAGAAAAGGGGGTGGAAAGAATGAGGAAAGATAGAGAGAGGCGAGGGAGACACAGAAAGGAAAGAATCAAACAGAGATGAGAGAGTGGGTCAGGACAGATTTCTCCAAGGCTTCTTTCCTGGTCTGCCAGATACCACAGGAGCTTCTGTCTTGGCTTCACAGATGTCACTCCACCATCATCTTTCCTCTTCATCCCCTGAGTTACTCTGTTCATATGTCCTCCGATCCCTCTTCATGGACACTGTAAAAAGGCTGAAGGTTAGAGCACAGAGGCCCAGCTTGCCAGCCCAATCTTTCCCCAAACACCAGGACTCTCCATAGCAGCTGGAGAAGACAAAAAACCTGTATAAAGTGCAGTAATATTACAAGCATGACTGCTTATTACAGCAACACTGAAAAGTATATCCTAGGGATGGCAGCTACAGTATGGCTTGGCTCAAGCTCCAAATTTTTTGTGTGTATTTGCTTGATAATCAGTGAATTTGATGCAATACATTAGCCTGGTTCGGTTAATTTAAAGGAAAACCTTTTGGCAAATGGAAATATGCTAATTTGCTTTCTCGCTGAGAGTTACATTAGAAGATCGATATCACTCTCATGTCTGTCTGTTTAGTATGAAGCTACAGCCACCAGCTGGTTAGCTTAGCTTAGCATAAAGACTAGACATGTTGGGCAAAAGCTAGCCTGGCTCTGTCCACGTGCCAGCACTAATTAACACATAAGGAAGTCACTGCCTTCAGCCAAGAAATCTGGCACATAACCCCCGTGAAACAGCAACTCATTTTTACACTTTTTTTGTACAGATTGAACAAACAGGATATAACGTGTTAATTGGAATTAGAATTAGAAAGCTAACCGTCTGCTGGCTGTAGCTTCATGTCGAATGGACGGATATGAGGGTGGAATCGCTATTCTCAGCTAACTCTCGGCAAGAAAGTGAATAAGTATATTTTCCAAATTGTCGAACGACTCCTTTAAAGAGTTTCCCTCGGCTGGGCAAGGTATTCCATTTTCTTCAAGTCAAAGCACTCGAGAAACAACTTAGACTTTTTATTTAACACAGTACTTGAACACTTATGACAATGTGTTGATGCTATTGTAGTTGTAATATAACAGTGACAGAAGCTCCACTCAGCCCCTTGTCTCCTCCTTCTCTCCACTCCCTTCATTTGTCTCCTCTGAGCTTCTGTCTTGTGGGAGAAATGTAATTCTGTGTCTTGTGGAAATGAGCAAAACTTTTTGGAATACAGCAAAGCCACCGTGATCAATAGTGTCAGTGGATTTCCTGCTGAGTCACCTGAATCACTGGAACCATCTAGCCAATTTGATGAGTCACTGCATTCTTGAAGTAAAAGTCATGACATATCCCACAGTGAATTAGAGTGGATGCCCAAACCTCCCAATTATTGGATTAGCATCAAAAAGAATATAAGTCAGCTACAGCAAAAATGGTCAAAACCAAACTTTTAAATGCTGCGTGTGGCTCATAAGGGAAACCACAACAACAACAAAAAAAAGATTTTCAGTCACTTTGGATTATTTGAAGTGGAATATTTTCGGTAAGGATTTCCCAGTCCCAAAAGCTTACCACTGAAAACACAAAGTTGAATAATACAACATGAAACTCTTGTTTGACAATAAAACCACTGTGTCTCCCGCTTGAAATATAACTAAAGTAACAAGCTTGACAAGAGGGATCCAGTAAAGATGGATTGGATGCTCCTACTGTTTTAGAGAAGTCAGGCAAGTACAAATAAGATCAAATGCAACCTAAGCTCGTTCTATGGAGGGAGCAAATGCACAGGAGCCACAGGGTGATGGAGAACTGAAGCCCAGGTTGCTTTTCTTGAAGGCCTGACCTCACAGCTGCCCCCTCATGGGCAGGATGAAGCTCGGCCTTACAACCTGGAGACTAGCACAAGGGGGGATGAAGCCAAACTGGCAAGAGTCGCAGTGTTTTGGGGGCAATGAAAAATAATTTCCTCCAGAAGATGGGCCCCAGGGGGATCCAGCTTGGTCCAAAGCAGAGGAGTGTGAGCCATGCAGGAGGAATTCCAAGGCGGGGTGACTGAGAACGTCAGAGGGAAATGTCAAAGACAGACTGCGGCGTCAGGCTGCTGTACCCCGGACCTGTTTACTCAATACCTGGTTAAACTGCACGATGAAGGAATTCAACATCCAGAGTGGAGCATGAGTCAAACAACAGGCATTAAGTCACTAATGTGCAGTGCAGAGATGTCAAGGGGGACAATTTTATTTGAAAACCACCTTTTGGAATATATTATGTAATAGACATAAGTTTCTTAATTTCGCAGTGTTCATATCATGCAACTTTTCTTCTGTGACCAACAAAATTATTATTATTATTATATTTTTGGTTGAGCTGATACTGTTAAAAAGCCAGTAGTGTATGAAACATTATCAGGGAGCTCCATTATTTATGGAGTTGGTATAAAAAATAAACTCAACAGTGTGAGATCTCTTATTGATGATGTTGCTCTGTTGACTTTAATGTCAACACTTAACATTTTATTTTTCCAATAAAGATCTCTTAAAGAATGCAAGCAGCAAGGACTTTTGCATAAAAACTAATCCACTGCATGAATATGATTCGATCAGTCAGTGGTAGCCAAGCAGCTGATGAATGACACAGTAATTGCTAATCAAAAGCATCTTCAGTGCTCTACCCGTAGTAACTCTGTTCTCCATTTCTATTGATTCCTAAACAGAAATAAATGCGATTACAAACCATTAATCACAAAATAAGCATTTTTGTTATTTTAAATGGATTAAAATCCAGTCAGCTGACCTCACCCACTCACCTGCTCACCTGTTTCCACTTTCCCTCCTCAGGCCTGCAGTATTTAGCCAACCCATTTCCACTCACTCCTTGTTAGATTGTCAAAGTTGCCATGTTCCTCTGTACCTTTGCTTTCGAGCCACCAGACCCTGACCCTGTACCAACACCTGCCTACCTGCCTGTCTGTAGGCCTATATATACCTTCACTTTGGCAATAAATCACTGAACTGTCCTTGTCTGCCTCGATCGTCTGCGTTTGGGTCCTTCCACAGTTGCCACATGCTCACACCCGTCCGACATCTGGCATCAAAATAACATTATCATATACATGCGTCCAGCTTTGTGTATCTCCACTTTTCCCATTCTTGTGCTTAAATCTCCCACAGTTTTGAGCCACCACTGTTGCCCCAGCTGTATCTATTTGGGTATGGAGGGTCATTGCTAACATTTTTAAACAATAGATAGTGATCTTCCATAGGTTTCAAAGGACCATATGCCATACAACTCTATAAAAAAAAAGATACATTTTGAATTCGAGTAACAAAAGGAAAATACCCACATTACAGTTTTCTAGTTTAACAGCACCATGGCAAAAATTACATTAAGTGACTTTGGCAGATTCCACACTGACATGCTGTTACGGTATTCTCCTCTTGTTAAATCAGCTGGACATTTGAAGCTTGGAAAAAAGACCCTGATGGAAAATCCTCCTCCTTCTGAACATCCATCCCTTTGTTTTTATGAGGAGGACGATGATTGGTATTTTTACAGGGCATCCAATGGTGTTCTTTAAGGTCAGTGACTTCAGCTGTGGGCCTTTATTACTAAAAACAAATAAACTGAGGAAAGATGACAAAGACAAATGAAGCTGCAAAATGTGTTCACAGCTGTTTTCACATAGGAACGTATTACCTAGATTAGCTGAATTCACACCAACCACTCAACTGACAAGACACTGGAAGGCACAGCCAGGTCACGACCCTTACAGAAGCCTGCACTCTGCTGTACTTGTGTATAAAGTTCTCCACTTTCCCAGGCACTTGTTTCAATGCCCAGACTTCAAAGAGCACTTGAAGAGGTAGAGATATCTACCCCAACCCCACATCCACTCCGCATTTACACAGGGGGAAAGGGGAGCAATGTGGTTCATATTATTTGATAAGCATCCCATATTCTCGAAGGTATTTTAATGACCTGCGGCTAGTGCTTTCATGGTCCTGGCGCTAACTCTCCAATGACACTTAGGGGAACATGCACATGGAAGGGTCTTGAGTGATAAGGGCTAGCAAGATCTTTATTACACAATGACACCCGGTGCGTAGACATCGCTCTGTGTGACAGAGAGAAAGATCAGTTTTCCTTTCTCCCAGACCACTGGTATTCATTATGTGTCTTCTTTTTCCATCTGTCCGTTTATTTTTCGCTGTCTGGAGATGTCAGGGCGAGCATGTGTTCTTCCCCTGCCGTGACTGTACGAGTGTGTACTGATGGCAGTCAGGAGGGACACGTTGTGTATTGTTTTAGGCCGCGCGGCGTGCCAGCTGTCATGGATGGCCTTGGCCGAGGTTTTCCTCAGGCCTCTGTGTTTCTCGGCCGTTACAAGTGCAGTCTGTGAGGTCTTTGGCAGCCACCTCAAACCATACACTGATAACTTTAGACCAAAAACAGGGGTCTCACCATGGAGGGTTTTTCACAACATCAGCTTAAAGGTTCATCTGAGACCTGACGTCGGCCACCCAAGCACTGCTGTCAATCTTTGAGAGCTTACATGTTTCATACGTGGATCAAGGAAGCTTTAAACTTTATATTTTAATTGTGCTAAAAAAATTCTTATTGATTATTTATTTGCATCTGTTTTTTAAGAGATTGTACATTGTGATTGTTAACAGATTGTTTCTATGAACAGTCTTCTAATGAAGCCAAGTGATCTAAAATAACATCCAGCAGCTTTCAATCATCCCAAACCTTTGTCATCACCATCGAGTTACACCAAAGAGATTGCACAAATACCCAGCGGCACAAATGGGGTACGACCAGTAGAATTTACCATAAAACCAATTTCTCAAGACATTTGCCGTCCATGGAGCGTTGATGGGAAGTTTCACGGCAGGGATATCAGGCTTGAACGAAACGTCTTGCCACTTTCCAGTCTCCCGTCCCGTCCTCTCGTCAGCATACAGCTGCATTGTTTGCCTTCATCAAGCTGCACCGCAAAAGCCAAGTCTCACCCTTCAGGGGTTGGAGTTCGGCCTCATTTACCGACATCAGAGTTTGTTTGTGTGGATGAGTTATAGACTTACTCTGCTGGTATGTTCTTTTGTGGTGATTACAAAAGGCCCATACAGGGACTGGGAAGCTTCCACTAAATTGTCACACAGCGACTTCTTTGTTTCAAAAAGACTTTCGGGAGGTGGCTTTTTACATAGCAAACACCCCAATCTCCCAACAGCCCCACGAACCCCCCCAACTGTAAACCTGTCAATCCCTCTGGACCCCCCGGACATCTCAACAGAGTCAAACAAAAAGGCCTGGATCCAAACATGAGGCTTTTACTGATGGATCTGGAATATGTATTTCGCACTCTTGTTCATAGTGTGTATATTGTTTTTGAATAATACTTCTGAGAATCAACATTTTCCTTTCCTCTAGGGGCCTACAAGGCCGGGGGCGGGGGATACTAGTCATGTTGTGGTTTTTCAGGCAAAATCCTGACTTTCTTTGATGTGTTTCGAAACAGAGTGTGCAGTCCAAGTGACAGTGCCCGATCTGAGCAGCTACGCTGGTTTGATTTTGCCCCGTGTCTTTCCATAATTTCCTTTCTTCTTTCATGTCGGAGAAAATGTGTTGCGGATTCCCAAGCTGTAACATATTGTAAATTGAGTGTAAAATGACAGAACCATGTGAATTATGGGGATCGATGCATCATGATCTAAATATGCAGTTCGTGCAGAGTGCAGATTTGGCTTGCTCTTGGTTTTTTTTAATGCCGAAATGCTCCAGCTTGAGGGAGATGAAACAGGGAGGTTCACAGAGAAAGAATAGCAGTGCTCGAGTATTTACAACAACATATGAGATTTATACTAATAGACTAAATGATCAGTATGCTCATTTCAAACGTATTAAATGCAGAAATGTCCTGGGGATGATCCCCTGATACTACAAACATCTGTATCTTTAAATTTGTTAAATCACACGCACATTCAATGAGACCATGAGGACAGAGATGCTTTAGTGCAAGGCCAAAGACTTTCTGAGCTGCAAAGAGTAAAGAAGTACAAAATAAAAGACCACACAAAGGCAGATAATGTTAAAAAAAAAGTATAACAATAGATGGTAAACAAGAACTTCCTGCTGCCGCAAATACTTAACATGGTTTGGTTAATCCTGCTTCACTGCCAGATGTGATGAGTTTCACAAATAAGAACACAACAGGTACCACAAAACGTTACCACAGGAAAGTACTTACAAATCTACTTACTTACAACTTACTTGCACTGATTGTTAGGTTTGCTAGAGAACCCTGAAACTGTCTGTCCCATTTATCTGGTATCTGTCTATCTGTGAATACACTGAGTATGTTTTATTTATAGTGACATAACTTTATTTATATATCATGTAGAGACAAGCTGAGAAAAGCAATTGAAAGTGTAGACGTGTGGCTTTCACGCGGTAACTAATTTACGTCTGTAAAAATAGAATTTTAAAACTCTAAAATATCTTTCGGTGATTTACAATGGCATGCACACACAGACAAAAACTGATATGTATTTGTAAGATTAAAATGACGGCTCATCAACAGAACGGCATGTGTCATGCATCTATGTAGAAACATGAAAAATAAACTCACTGCTCTCACGTAAAATGTCCAAGATTTGGTGTAACAGCCTATTTCCAATGTAAAGTATTAAGTTAGAGTATGAAAGGCAGTATGGGTAGTCAGAGTAATGGATAAATCTTGACGCAGCTGTTTGATCATACGTGCAGAAAGAGGGTGTGATCGACGTACGGCAGAGTGAGAGAAACAAAGAAGCTGGAATGGAGGAGCAGGACATCAATCAAACAGCAGCACGTGCTGACGATGACCTCCTCCGTGAGATACCGAGTTCATGACTCTGCCTTTCTTCCCCTCCTCTCCCCTTTTTTCTTTCCTTTTATCTCTTCCTTCCCTTTCTGTGCATCGCCCTGTCTGTCTTGTCTTTGACTTTCTTTGTTTCATGCGAAAGCCGCCATGTCCAGAAGGAACAGATTTGCAGCACTGCTTTGATCCTGTTGTTATGATTCTTCTTTTTGCCTCAGCCACATCCTTCTCTCTGCTGCAGTCGCCCCACAAGATGCTTTGAATTAGGCCGGAGGATGGGATGGTAGGAGAGGAGAGGAGGTAGGGAGCTGACCGAGAGGTGAGTGATGCTCATGTCGGGCCCTAAGGTTAATGTGACCTGCAATAAAGAGGAATCCAGTCAAACCATTTTTCTGTCTGTCTTATCAAGTTTTCTATATTCTGTAAGCAGGAACTAAATTGCCTCAAAATATATGTGCAAATTGCACATGTAATATTTGTTTTTCTGTATTTTTAAAAAAACGCTCTACCTTAACCTATTTGGACATCCAAAGAATTCACCATTTACATCAGTAAAAAATCTAAAAGAAATAACATCCTGTATGATTAGACTAAGTCATTGTACTGTTTGGATTAACAACGTCTGAACCAACAGGTTTAAGTCAGTGACGTAAACCAGTGATTGCTGTGGTGGTGATGATGTTCTCCACTTTTGTGGTCACTTCCTCCAATGGTACCAGTCTTCTTTTCTTTTAGCCTTTTGGGAGTCAAAGACGGATGAGGTTGTAACTTTGTAAAGAAGTGCATACATACGCGTGTGTGTATACATGTATTCCTGTTTTCTTTGTGGAGTGTAGTCTTTTTGGATGGTCATTTTGAGGGTCCTGTGTGTGTATTGATATTTTATGTAAATAATGATGTGCAGTTACATGTAGTGCTTGTGCACAATGTTTATCCCCAAGTCTTTTATATCCTTGCTGTGGGTGTGTGGACACTACAGGTCTCCTTGGGGGCAGTTAAATATTTAATGTGTTTTTTGCAAGACAATTCATGTAGTTGGTCTCTTTCTCCTTATACATAGCTTTTATCCATTATCCATATCCGCTTATCTTTATAGGGTCGTGAGGGGCAAAAGCCGATCCCATTGGGCGTGAGGTGGGGCACACTCTGGACAGGTCGGCAGTCAATCACAGGGCTGACGCAAAAAGACAGACAACCATTCACGCTCACAGTCACACCGGTTTACCTAACCTGCAACCTGGAAGCCAGTGCTTGGAGAAAACCCACGCAGGCAAACTCCACACAGAAAGGCCCCAACGTATCCAGAACCCTCTTGATGTGAGGCGACAGTGCTAACCACTACCGCCACATACTGTAGCTTTTAGAGACACTGAATTACGTGTGCTTTGTAGATAAGCTTGGATAACCAAAGAGTGTCTGAGAAAAGGATTTGGGACATTGATGTAAAAAGGAATATTTATAGGACGCTGCGTCCCCTTTCAAGCTCACCTGCTGTGCACTGAGCTTTTCATGAGGCTATAGCAGTGGCTTTATGACAGTATGAAGAGCAGTGGACCGTTGAATGTCTGGGTTGAACCAGAATGATTTAGATTGCCTTGAGCTAATATGTCCCTGGTCTAAATGTATATTTATATATATAACATTGACTTGGCATTGCAGTTTATTTTAGCAAAGACGAACGATACAGATACAAGATACAATGTGAGAGAAGCAGTGGTGTTGGCTCTGAGAAAATCTTCCAGTATGAAGGGACCCTGGGGACATTCAATTAAACTATTGTCTACAGAGACCCCAAAAATGTTTGTTTGGTTGACATGAGGTGGCTGTTTGATTCCTTGTCTGGAGAAGCAGACTGGGACGGGTACAGACAGGACAGTAACAACAAGCCACAGCCAAATGAGGTTTTATAGCCATGGTGAGTGTTTTGCCATTCTATGTGGTGTAGGCTTCTTTAAATGGCTATAACCATCTCCCTCTAGCACCATGAAGATTATTTTTGTTACTGTTTTTGTTGTTTGTATAGGTTTGATATTTAGTGACTTGTTTATAGATGTGTATTTGTTTCAGCAGTAATATAAATATTCACACAGTGAATATGATACATGCAGAAAGTAGAGCGATATCACAACTAAGACTTTAAGTTATCATTTTCTTATCATTGTTGTCCCAAAGTCTGGAAATCCAAGTGTGGAACTAAACTCAAAAACAGTGGCGGTGTATGTGTCATCAGCATATAGTAGACAACCTGAATATTGACATATAGATAGGAGATCCAGAAGAAAAAGCAAATGACCCAGTATACTGCCTTGTGGTACCCCAATATCAGTTACAGAGGAAGGGACGTGTTTGATTGGTGTAAAAAGAGGATTTCAAGAGATGAGCAGCAGAATTTGAGTTTTTGAAGACAAAGGTGTAAAGATTAGTACACTAAACATGAGTTTACCATTGTTAGATATTTACTCAATTATTGGATACTAAAAGTAATGTAATCTAAGTACACACCTCTAATTAATAGGATTATATAGCCTACAAAACCCATCCCTTTTATAGGCTTATAAGTAGCCCATATTACTACTATGATACTACTACAGAGGAAGTGTAGATGTTATAACCTTTTACAATAAAGAGTTAACGGCAACACAGTAGAACAGATAATTACACACAGAAAAAAACTGGGCTATCATTTCCCATGTCAGAACAAATACCTTATTGTAATATCGTTGATATTTAATTATGTCTGTGTGAAAAATGCCATCCATCTGGAACCCCAGTCGTGTATTTGGCAAACACCATTTCGCTCAAGTGTGGTCGTTGCAGGCATTAGTGGAAAGGAGAGGAAGTGTGTATGGGCTTAGACCTGCACCCACATATGGGACACATTTGACAGAGTAAACACACACAAGTACACACACATGCACACACATGCTTGGCAGGACTACTGTCCATCATACACACTGGCAGGAAAAAAAGAGCTCGCCACATTGCTTGTGAAACACCCACACACAGACCAAAACACACAGTACACTCATACCCATAAAAAAACATCTACATAGACCCACGTATATACTGTACATACACACTCCAACTGCACCCCTTTATATTTCTGTAAATATACATACATGCACACATTCACCCTATCAACAACTTCCTGGCACATGCAAACACGTCATACCCTTTCATCCTAGAAATGTGGCGGCCATTACTATAGGATGTGGATGTGAGCTGTGATAAATAAAATGGGATCAGAATCTGAAATGTTTATGCGTTACACAAAAGAAACCAGCAGGCCTGTTTCCTACCTTCCTCTTCCAACAAAGACCAGATTAAATACACAAAAACAATCAGCAGCAAAAGGCAGCATACTATGAAGGACTGATTATTGTGCATGCACACACCCACAGACCCACACATACACACATTTGAACACCTGCAGTGTGTGCTATTCTGATTGACGTTATTTTCTTTTTTTTATTATCTTCAGTTTTCTTAATGGAACAAAAGACTAAAACTTGAGTTTAGATCATTTGTCCCAAGTTTAAGTGAATATATCCCCTTGAATCTTCAATCAGAACTTGAAATACACGTGTAACAGATCTGTCCCTTGTATCTTGCTAAACCCAAAATGAGATAAAACTGCAAATGCACTAGATAATCCAGTCCAAGTCAGATTAGACTCACTTACGTAGATATACAGTTTTTGCACTGTTTGTAAGAGTATATGATGGTGCATTAACTGTCAGAGGCGTGAAGATGTTAATGGTTGGTTTGACTGTGACAAAACAACAACAGAGAAGAACAGACTGTGGTACTGTAGTTCGCCTTAACAGTCAATTTTTCACCCTTCTAAACGTTTGCAAACATATGATTTAAGTTGAAGAAACCTCTGGAACTGACCATTGACTTTTATTTAAGGCTCCAGGGCAGCTTGGAAAACAATAAAAAAAAAAAAAGAGTGGGCCCAAAGAAAGAAGTTCCAGCTATTTCGAGACTTTTGCTGACATATCTGTACACTTCAGCAACACTCTCTATGAGGACCACATCTATAGGGCGTTATGGGGGCATTCATAGTGAATTATAATGCATTCATAGTGCTTTATGACTACAAGAGGCGTTTTCCCAGGTCCACCATACTGCGTCATGTTAGGATGTATTCAAAATAAGAAAACCAAACCATCAACAGCTGTATGCAGCCGCTGTAACAGTTACAACCATTACAAACCCCACTTCTAGCACACACACACACACAGTCGTGTTTCCATCACTTCAGATTCACATTACATTGACTTTCATTTGTTTCCTGCAGACTTACCCCAACCCTAACCATAACCACTACTTGCCTAACCCTAATCCTAACCATAACCTAAACCTAACCTTAAACCAAGTCTTCACCCTAAAATATAATGATTTACGTTATGGGGATTTGTGTTTTGTCCCCAAAACGAAGGCAAGTCCCCACAATGTGACTGTGTAAACAGATTTATGTCCCCATGATATGAGTAATACACACGCACACAGAATTGATCTAAAAAAATGAGGGTGTCTATTATTGTGATTTGGAGCAGAGCAAGGAGACCTGGAGATGCACTCTAGCAGCCCTTTGGTTCACTGGGCTTGGAAATAATTCAGCAACGTCAATGACACTCATGAGTATTACATTTCCTTATATAAGATCTGCCAAGTCAGCACTCCCACTCAATAACCCGTAAATGTTCTTCTATGAATTCTTCTCTGACGGCAAACATCACATTTAAAGGTTTGCCAGGCTCTCTCTAAATTGTGTGACATCTGACGGTTTATTAGAACACCCCAAGTCATTGCTTTCATCTCATAGTGAAAATATACCTTAAGGTTAAATTCCTAAAGCACACACATGTATACACATATAACTTAGAGCTTATGAGTCATTATAAGTCACATCTCTAATGTTTTATGACATTATGTTTGTTCATGAGTGTAGTCATAGCCTTATAAATGCATTATAATTAACTATGAATGCCCCCATAACGCACTATAAACGTGGTCTTCATAGAAAGTGTTACCGTGACCGGCTGAGAAACTTGTTTACCATGTTTGGTATGACTCGTCTAGGTTTTGTGTTCTTTTTTAGAGGTTCATGAACTTTGTATGTGACAGCTGTGACAGCTTTTGTGTGTTTGGTGCACAACTCATCCATCTCATTCACTGTTCTCATAATTTGTGGAGAGGTTTGGATTTTGTGTGTTTTTCTCTTTGGGCATTTTGTCAGATTTGTTGCTGTGCCAGAAGAGCCCTCACATTTTAAAGTCTAACTAGAGATTGTATCCAAACCCACTATACCCAAGAGGGCTGACACCAGAAGTATGAACAGGGTCAATATTAATACTTGTTGCATGGTGAAGATCATAAATGCAAGTTTTGTTTAGTCACATGACCGCAGCATATATTTACATCTCCGTCCTTTGACTGTTAGCTTAAATACACACTTTTCTGTTTGCACTGGTGGCTTCCCACATATTTTTAGATGCATAGCAGCCATGAGGCTCTGAGGCTCCCACTTGTGCTCTTGAACTACCACCTGTCCACCTGTCCCTGACTCACTGAGGCTTTAACAAACCTCAGGACTCTCCCACAGAGCGGGCGGGCCGGTGGGTGAGAAAATGAGAGAGGAGGCATACTGCGGTCAGCAGAGCGTCCTTTGGTACCTCCTCCACTGGCTTGATTAAAGAGATGGGTTGTGCTAATGGCTGCCTGGCCCTCAGACCACAGGAGAGGACAAATGACAGATAACTCAACCCAGAGAGGAGCAGAGCGGGAGAAATTCTGCCTGTCTAAACCTATCTTTAAGGTCTGCTTTGGGTTTGGTCTTCCCTTGATCAGATATAGAGTAGTGTTAGCAGGGGGTACACTTTCAGGTCAATCAACTCTAGAGGTTACTTCTTTTCAAAACTCAAAACATTTAATGTTGAGATATCCTTTTATCCCATTATATCAAATCAAAAAAAAAAAATAGATTTCAATCTTTCTAAAGTAATCAAATTTTTTACATAATCAGATTAGTTTTGACATCTGATTACTTTGATAATTGGATTACTTTAGTAATTTGATTGGTTTTTCAATATATTATAATTCTTTTAATTAAATTAAATTTTTTAATTTCATTCAATACATTTTTTGAATTGTGTAATGTAATCTAATTCTATGTAATCTAATGGCTTTAACGTAATGTAATCTCTTAAAAAAAGTAAAATTTCAGTCAAGTTCATCAAATCAATTTATCACTATATTTTTCAATTCACATACATTTCATCTTTTCCATTTTTATCACTTACTCCCACCCTTGACGTCACTTTCCTTAAATGATAAATGGTACCTTTGTGTTGTAAATGATGAATGATGAATTTAAGACAGGATTAAATAATGAAACAGGGCTGTTTTTATCATGTCACGCTCGGTTTAAATCAATCAAATCACGTGATAATTTCTCTCTCTCCTTATTTCTTTTCACATCCATTTTTTTTTTCATGCATTTACATCACTTCCATTTTTATCAATTAAGTTTTGTTAATTCCACCCCTCATAGAAATACATCCCAGTAAGCGTAAGGGATCAATATAATACATTGTTACAGTCGTTACTTTGTTACATTTATGTAATGCTATAGAAATTATTATTAAAATTATTAGTAGTTAAAGTAACTATTGTTGTTCAGACCCATATTATATTAAATTACATTAAAATTGATCATCAATTCAAGTTTTTAAATCAATATCAATAAAAGAAAATTATTATTATGATTCATTTACTATAGGCCATTTTCACATGTCAAAGCAGGAAAAGCAAAGGTCTAATTAATAACATCAATGATGGCTGAATTCCATGTAGGTCTAATGGAAAATAATTATTGTTTTTTCATTACTTACACCTGTGATTTTCCTGCTATGACATGTTGAAATGTTCAATGTGAAAAAAGGCCTGTTTTATCTGGCAGATACTAATTTATCAGTGCTGTAAACTACACTATGCATCCATTGCCAGTGGTCTAGAGGCACTATAATGTTTTTGTAGTGATTTCAATAAGCACTGGAGTATGTGCTAATATGTCCTAAATGAGTGTGGGTGACTGAAATTTACTTTTTAGCATTTTGGGTCAAAATTCAAATACCTGTGATGGGCAGGGCTCTATTCCTTGCTTTTACCCATCTACATTTGCTGTAACATCAGATGTCATTATCAACGCAGACAAATCCTATTTTTTTATTAATTTCATTTTACCTTTATTTCACCACAAAGTCCCACTGAGATCAAAAATCTCTTTTACAAGAGAGACCTGGCCAAGGTAGCAGCCGTACAAAATCATATTCAAGTACAGTATACAAAAACATACACAACAACATGGCATACAAAAATAAATAAAAAAATAAAAGAACAGCTACTCAAACACAGTGACCTCTCACGAAAAACAACCACATGCCTTTTTATATCTTTATTTGTATATACTTCTCATTACTAAATTCATGCTGCTTTTCTACTCTTGAATGGGAGCACCCGTAACTGCGTAATTTACCCCTGGGGATCAATAAAGTATTTCTGATTCTGATTCTGAAGCTTCATTGATGAAAACATGATAGCGGTGGGGACAGTTACATCAGTTCCTGTGTATCAGTAAAAACACTGCCCCTGCCTTCTCTTTAATGTCAAACACTGAAATATCCTCTCACTTTAGTCTCAGAGGAATGTTGCAGTGCAAGAGATGACTTCTAGAAATGTAAATCAGATCACCCTCCTCCCCACACACACACACACACACACACACACACACACATTCCCCGTTCGCTGGGACTCTAGAAAAAGCATCGGAAACCAAAGGAGCCGCACACTCCTCCATGGAATTCACTGAGGACAGGATGTTGGCTTCACGGTCACGCAATGCTGTACTCACCCCAGCCTACACTCTGTATTCCCATGACACATTATATCATCATGTATCTGTATCAAGTGCTGAACACTGCCAGAACGGATCAAGACATTGTTATTGCAATCTGCACTATCAGTGAGGGTTGTGCAGCCTTGTCTAGGTCAGCAGAATTATAATCCGGTAAGCAATACTGATTCTAGTTTTCTAGTGTATTCTATAATTAGTAATGTCATTGTCATTTAGTTTCCCGCAAGTGTTTTTCACCCCACGCACATCTGAAATTATTTTTTTATTATGAACATTTAAAAGTATTTCATTTTTAAAAAGACATTGTGAATTCTCCTGCTGCATTAAAAAGTTCATAGATGAATGAGTGTTGAGTATTTTTTTGTGTGTGTTGCGTTGTTGTGTATGTGAGTTTGTGGTTGTGTATTACTCTTCATTGTTTTTGAACACAGCAGTTATACAGGCCACATTGCAGAAGCAGCTCCTCCGCTCCCTTGACAAAGTAACAAATCCTCTTAAAATCAAGTGGCATTAATGTACCTTAAACAGTGGCTTTATTTGTCAAATTTCTGTCTTTAGCCTCAAGAAAGTTCCCAAAACAGTGATGTGTGCACTGGAAACAAATAAAAATGTCTCACACCATATGAAGAATGTTTCACTTATTTAAGTAAAACCAGATTTTATGTTTCAGCGACAGACTGAAGGGCTTATTTTCTGAAGTTTGTGGAGCTCAGTTTTGCTGTTGCCAAAACCATTTCCCTAAATGTCTTTTTTAACTCTTCTTTCTCTTTCTAGCAGATCTGGGAAGCTGCTTATCAGACGAGGAAATGGTCGATTTGATGTGGTGCTCCACTGTGGCCTCGCAGCTGAACCTGTACAGAGGGACAAACATGCATGCACACACTCTAGGCTTCTATTTAAGCATCAGCATGCCATTCTCTATTCTTACTTACTTCAAATTATACTTATTTTTCGGCACCTTTTCATTTAAAACTTTCAGGCTAGAGTGAGCAGTCATAGGGAAATCAATTTTATCAGCTCATTTGTATAATTGTATTTACTCAGTGGCTGCAACGTTAAGAATTAAACTGTCAAGTGTGGGCTGTAATCTAAAGTGTTACTGTTGCTTGCTACTTTTCTCTCCTGTTGTGAGCTAAACATCAGTGTTGACTTTGCTCAGACTGGTCAAGAGTACATTATTGTGAGATACTGTGGCTAAAGAAGAACTGGTGACAGCGACTCAAAGGGCATAAAAAGAATGTGGGAGACAGAGGCGGTCGCACGTGTATAAAGAGAGTAAAGTAAAGGCCTCAGTATGCTTCAAACTAAGTGCTTGTCGGAGCTTCAAACAGTGTCTGAAACCCAATTTCCAACAGAATCACACCCAACATTTTTTGCAATTTTCCAAAATCAGACAATCCAACAAGCAACCCTGCGATTGGCCAGGTGTGATAGTAAAGGCTTCAGGCAATTTTGGGCTGCCTGAGATGAAAGTTGGTAAGATGTTTGCTCAGAATAAGACAAACTTAAGGGGGAGAGAGCATGCACGGTGAAAGGGAAAAAGAAGTTTGTGGGTCTCTGGCAAAAAAGAAAACCTTGCTGATCTGTGGCAGAAGAAGGTAGAAGGACGGTTCAGCGAGCTGCTGACATGCCTTTGCTCGCATATACTGTTTTTTAAAGCTATAATTCACCACGGATTCATCACACAATCTGACATGCCTCAAATTGATATCGTACAGTCCGACACAGATTGTGACCAAGATCTCATAAGTCCCATCTCGCACAGTGTGCCATGCAATAAACATACACAATCGACGGTGCTGCACAGTCTAAAAGTGTCTTGAGGCTTCACACAAGTACTTGTGCCAATTGTCAATGTGCACAATGGAGTGCAACACTTCAGGATTTAGTAGGGACCCACCTTATGGCCCTTATCCCGTCAGTTTATACATTATGCCTTTGTGCATATTATCAAACAGATCTGCGACTGACCAAATTGCCACAAACTCATTGCCGCACTGTGAATCTGGGGCCTCCAGGGCCCCCCCGATGCACACTACAGAAAGTGCGTCACTGCCAGCTCCCCCACATCAAGTGATCAAGTGATGTTGTTCTGTATCTGACATCTCCTCTCTCGGGGGCAGGCCCAGTTTTCCATGCCCGCAGGTTCCAGCTCTGGTGTGGGATTCCCAAGGCCTCAGGAAAGCACAGTTTACAACATTCCCACAGTGGTGGCCACCAAATGACTCTCTTCCTCTTCTCCCCTCTTCTGTTTGACTGGGGTTTCTTTTTGCCCATGTTGTTGTCAGGCAGCGGCTTGGGAAGCTGCCCAATGGTTCCTGGTTCGTTTTGAGAGGGGGACAAGAAGGAGGAAGAAGAGGAGGAAGCCCACAGTCCCTCCAACCCTACCGTCCTCGACAGCTCCATAGCTTTGTTCCCCATCCAAAACACCCCCTCCCACTCCTAACCACTGGATCCTCTCAGTGGCAGAAAATCCTTCCCATGAGCGCTCCGGCTCTACGGAAGTAATTAAACATGGGTAGTTTGGTGTAATAGACATTGTCATGCTGCCATTAACTGATCCCCAGGCTCAGAAACTCAGATACACAGTACAATGTCAGTACTGATGAACAAAAAAAGACTGTTTGTTCCTAAACCTTCTGTTTTGACATGCAGCAGAGCAACAATCAGCCAGCTTTTGTGTTCTTTTCAGCTGAACATGGGGGGGAAGCATTTAGATTGCTGGCAGGTTCATCACATCTGTGTATTTTGCTGGTCTTGTGTCAGTGTTTAGATCTTCAGATAAAACAGTAAAGACTGCCATGAATGAAAGAATAGAAATACTACAAAATAAATGAAATATAAATACTGTATTTACTATGAATACTGGAACTAGCAGCTTATTTTAACACATTTAAATAACAGGACTAAGAGTCTACAGCCATGCTAGTGGTTCTGTCAAGCTGTACTTAGGCATTTAGAGCTAATATTAACAAGCTGGCACGCTCACAGTGACAGTGCTAACGTGCCTATGTCTGGCAGGTATAATGTTTCCAATGTTAACCGTCTTAGCTTGCGCGTTAACATGCTGACATTTGCTAAATAGAAGTGCCGCTGTGGCTGATGGGAATGTCTTTGCTTTAGCAGGTCATAAACCCACGTACTGCACAAGGGGATATTTTGACGTGATGACAATGAAAAGTTAGGGGATCACCAAACTTATTACAATTTATCAGAGGGGAACATGGACATCTGCACCACATCCCATGGCAGTCCAGGCAAAAGTCTACCAAAGTGGTATGATGACCGATTAACAGACCGACCTTGCCATCCCTAGAGCCATGCCGCTAACTGCATACACTTCAGAAGCATAAATGAACTTTGTTTCAAACATCAAATATCTCAGTGTCCTGTTACTTGTACAGCTGCTTGATTAAGTGTTGGACCGGCACATTTTTCAACAAGCTCTGACTCCAGTGATGATGCTTCATAAAGCCTAATTAGCAATACCGAAAATGAAGTATTATAACAGGGCAGAACAGAACAGAACCAGGGTCTGTTGCCTACACCTGGAACACAGTCCACTAGCTCATTTCCCATCATCACTGCTAATGACTGAATATGGATAATATTAGTTCCAATATGCCATTTTTTTGTCTTGAACTTTACACTGACTACAACTTCTCCTCTCAGTTTCTACAGCTTCATTGTTCTTGAAAGTCAGACCATGCGAGAAAAACTGCAGCACACACGCAATAATGAAACATCTCTCAAATGAGAGGGAACTAATTAAGTATACTGTAAGAGCCAAGTTACAGACTGTGACAGTAATTACAGAAGCAATCACTTTACATCCTTCCTGCCCTTGCCACATTTCACGACTACCGGCTCCTTTGGAAAACAGTCAAATTAAGACTCATTAAGACCCTCTGAGGTTTTTAATTAAACACACTTTTATAAGTAAGGATTCTTTCAATATTTCCAACCATATACTCCTTAATTATATCAATAAAGCTCAAGGATTTCTCTGTGTGTGTTGCGCTAGAGCACTGATTGAGTGGTTTATAGAGCAAGACGGCCTTAATAGAGGAAAAATGCTTCCGGACGTGGAGTTGTAATCCACGTGCTGGGTTACAGTATGACACAATAATGAGCAATGATCAATATTTACAGACTCCTTCCTCCACACCCAGGCCTTCCTGTTCAATTGATCTGACATGGGCTCAAACGGAAAAGGGTGGCTTTTCTTGGAAAGCTAAACGACAAACTCAGTTTCATGTCATCTCCATGAGTCACGTTAATCTGCTTTATGTTTGTGAACAAAAGGAGATTGAACTCGATAAATCTCGAATTGCACTGGGTCAGAATACCTGTGTGTGTGTGTGTGTGTGTGTGTGTGTGGCAGCGGTAAACACGCAGTGATGTGGTCATCGGAGGAAACTAAGAGTCCGGAACGCCTGAGGAATGAGATCATTCAAATTAAAGCGTGTGGCAATGACCAAACGGTAACAGGCTACTTGCCAGTGCAAGAGCAGGAGAGCAGGCCGCCTGATAAAGACACAGACACAAGGGGATCGTGGTGGGACTACTTAATGATTTACAGGTGACTTTTGATCTCAAACTCTCTCTCTCTTTAACACAAACAGGGTCTATATTTGTTAGGCAAACACCACTAACGTATTCATACGCACACATACACACACCAACAGTATTTTATATGAAAACAACAAATCCATGGAAACATCCTTTAATCCACGTCTAAAAGCTGTGGTCGCCTCATGAAGCGAGCGGCAATGCATTTAACATCCCGTGCATGCCGAGTCCCCAGTTGAAGCGGAACACTGCGGTGATATTAGCAGAGGCTGTTGAGATTTTGATTGCAGTTTGCGGTGCAAATAAACTTAGGAATGAACAACACCATTCAGCTTTTCCAGGCTCCCAGTGATTTTCTGGAGAAATAAACCATTTACCATCTCCGTTTCTCTTTTGTTGCAAAGGCATGACCAAAGAGTATCACTTTAATGTTTAAATACTGTTAATGCTTCATGTACAAAGCAATCACTAATAACATATAATGTCCTGATGTTTAGCATTTACGCTTCAAATGAGGAGCGAGTCTGTGAAAGTGAACCTTCAGTGCCATCATGTTTTTTTCAGTGATATCCTTGGTTTTACTTATGTAGTGATATCTCACTTTGGAATAAAACTCTTTATGTGAAATCTCTCTAATAACTCTCTAATGAATCTATCCGTGTGAACACAGCAGGGTGCCTCCCTAAATAAAATGCAACATAAAATACGATTGACTTGAAAGAGAGTTCCCTCGCAATGGAAACTCCCCACAGGAAGATAGTGGTTTACCAAACTGTCCGATCTCTGCTTCACTCAGCACTGGTGCAAAGGGGCTCATTCTGTATGTGTGTGTGTGTGTGTGTTCTGCGAAAGACTCACTTCAATGAGTTCTGAAAGGTTGAGGCCCCTGAGGACACACACTGAGGCCCACAGCTGAATCCTCTGTGGCAAAGGCTGACAGAGGATGGATGGAGAGAAGTGGAAAGAAGAGAAGAAGAAGAGGTAAAAGAGAGACAAAAGCAGAGATGGGAAAGAGAGATACTGAGAGACAGCGATATGTCTGCCATGCTTGAAAGGAAGACAGTGCCCTCTAGAGACCTCATGTGACAGCATTTTTGTGCACATGCATGCACACAAACGTCTCACTTTAAAGCATGCATTTTATTTATTCAGTCGTCAAACACATTTCAATAAATGAAACGATTAAGTCATTTGTTTAATGGAGAACTTAACTGTCCCATGAGAGCCTAAATTCTGTTTCAGAGGCTTTTCTACTCTGAAAAGAATTCAAATTCTTTGAAAAGTGTTTGCAGAAAGTCTTTCATTCCGCCCGAGGCTTTTTCAGAAAGCAACCCACTCCATCTTCTCGAGTCTTCAGCAGAACGTTTGGGATTGCGAGCCCTCTTCTCCCTCGGCCCTTGTGCTCCCTGCTGCTTCCACTCGGGGTTCCCAGGCTCTGCGTTTTCCTGAGGGCCAGTTGGGTTTTCACCAAATTGTGGTTTTCTCAAACTTCATGAAGTCTTGGCTCATTTATCAGCTTCACAACAATAACAAATGTCCCTCTCCAGAGCTCCATCACCCTCGTATTAAATTGTATTACGTCCTCTGGAGTATATCACGAGTTACAAGACAACATCGAGGCTGATGGCATACGAGAAGGTAGAGACTGAGACATTACGAAGGTTCTTGATCATAAGAGTCTTGGCTTGAATAATGAACAGCTCTACTTCAATATCCTTCACTGTTTCTGTTTTATTTAGACATTTAAGGACACATATTTGGAAACGGGGGGAAAAAAAAGCTCTGGTAGGATTTAATCCTAGACCCAACGGCAGATTACATGTTGCTCCAGTGGCAGCAAACAATCACTTGACTATCCCTGGGTATGAACCTGTAAAAAGGAAACATAATATACTGTATACGAAGGGAACTAACCCTCAAGAGCTGATTAACTAATAGTGTGCTGCAGCTCTGCTGGATCAGAAGCCCACACCATCTGCACGTTGAGCAGCCCTGATATTGACGGAGGGGCGATTTTCTTTCACCAAACCTAACTCCAGAGATTCAGTCCGTGACATTGGCTCAGATGTGTTGGACTAGAACAGATCTTGGATGGGCTTGAGAGGAGAAGAGAAGGGATAATTCTGTCATGGTCAGTGAAGGAGATGGCTAACGGAACAGGAAGCACAGAGAGTGATCTTACTTTTGAAGAATCGCTCTGCTCTCTGGTGGTGTGGAAGCCTTCCCATGTAGTTTTACATGACAAAAAAAAGAACATACAGGAGGAGAATATATAGAATTATTGTACATTTACTGTATGCAAATAAAGATGAGCTATACAAGGCAAAATGCAGTGACATTTAATGTTGATCAGTAAAAACGTATGAGGAACAAAACAAAGCTGTGTAACAGACATGCATAGTAGACACTAGGTGCAATAAAGTCACAGCGAAGGCAGCTTTCTGGATCACTTCTATTCATCATGAATACATTTCATTCACAGAGAGAGTTTTGTTTAGTGCTGCTACCAGTGATACAGTTAAGATCCAGGACCTTAAATTGCTCATTGTAAGCTTTTGTGCATTTTTCCTCCTTAAAAAGATCTAGAATTTAATCTTTAGTATTTCTGCTATGATCAATCTTTGAGGCCAATTTCCTGTTAAGGCTCACGGCTAAGAAAGAATCTATCACCCAGCACTGAATGTAACACAGAACGAAAGTGTTAGTAGTCAGCTAACCCACAGTCCATTACATCACCAGCCAAATGAAAGTGCTTAATGCCTCGAAAGAAGCAGAATTAGAAAACAAATCTAATCTAGGGCACTTTTTTTATCCTTGCACTTCACACTAGTGATCACTTATAATGTAAGTGATCTACAGTATAGACTGAAGAATACTGGCTTTTCCACTCACTCTGGCTGAGAGCTGGCAAAAGGCCTGAAATTCAAGTTTAAACAAAACTGATAAATGAGCAATTCAAGGAGCCGCATCTGGGTAATGTTCCTCCGCCTCTGAACAGGATATTCTAATACATGGCGTGTTTCAGTCATTGCTTCAAACCAAATGACATCCTCACTATTATTGTTAAGCTGCAACTTGAAGCAGGACCAGAACACATCCCGGGAAGTGACAAGGCAAACATTTAGGATACACACATGGTTTCCACAAGTCAGGACATACTAAGGCTTCTTTGATATGACAAGAATTTCAATAAATTATTACAGTAAATGGAAGATAGGAGTATTACACAACTGTTAACTTCAAAATGTTTAAAAAATAAAATAATTAACTGTGTATTATTAGAAAATAATAAGCAATTAGCAAATTGGGTTCACAAAATGCTCTATCCTGGGGATCTGTGTTGGGATTGACTGAGGTTTTCTAGGTCTGTAGTCGTGGAGAAGGTGGATGGCTGTCAGTGTTGGTGAAGCAGGAAGTTCTTGATAGGTTGTGGTAGCGGTAACGAGGGTATATGGTTTAGCCGATTTTTGCCCATGGTTCTGCGGATCCTGATGCGACACAAGTGTGTCAGCCTTCGAGGGTATCCTGAGGAGAGAAAAAAAGCAAAAGGCGGAGCTCCTCAGCAGCTGCAGCAGAAACATACTACTGATACCAGTCTTTCATATTATCACTCGTTAATTCAACCTGAAACTTTTTACATCTTTCTTTGCCAGCCATGTTGTTAGTCATGTCAGCCCCATGTCAGTTTTTATAACAAAGAAGAAATGATTGGGTGGTTAAAAAACATTCATTTGACAATTAAAACTTCATAGTTTCTTAAATAATGACTTCAACTAGTGAACAGTATTCTGCCTGGAACAGCGCCCGCTGGGATATTTCCTGAACCACCTCCTGACTACCTTTAACTCTGAATAAAATCCTTCTTCGGACAACAATCGGTTAGTAATATATCGGTCCTCACTGCCTGCATATTCACAGATTTTACTCACTCCTCGCCTCCAGGAAGACCTTGAGCGCCTCCGGATCCACCTTCCTCCGATTTGGAGACTCCAGCTCTGACTCGTCCCAGGGCACGAGGGCCGGGTTGGCCCCGTGGTCCAGCAACAGGTGGATGAAGGCCACCTCACACCCATGTCGCAGCACAGCATCCAGCAGGCAGGAGGCCAGGCCGCGGGTCAGAGCCTCTTGGCAGACCGGCCCTGTGTAGTTGAAATCCGGCTGAGCGCCGGCCTGGAGCAGCAGCCGGAAACAGTGGAGGTGGTGGTAGGCGGCGCTGATGTAGAGAGGACACACCACCAGAGTGTTGAGGGTGCGAGCACTTAAGAGGAGCCGGGGACCCAGCTGGTGGTCCATGTCTACGTCAGCATTGAACCTGGACAGAGAAAACCATGGATACAGTGGAACGTATTTTAAAACCTTGACGCCCTCTGAAGAAAATACATACATTGATTGCAGAGAAAAAGAGTGCAAACACAGTGTTTGTCTAGATCAAAGATTTGTGGGTAAAATTGTCAATTTTTGCCTTTTCAGTCTGTTCAGAATGTTTTTTCTTGTCAAATATTCATTGTCTATGTGATGAGCTGCTGTTGTTGACTGCTGAAAGTATGATTGAAAAGATTTGTTTTTGTGCATTCTGGGAGAGATGAAAGTCAGGAAATAACCAAACTGCTGCCTGAAGCAGTGGAACACGTTGCATCACATAGCTAGCAGTAGATCAAAATGCTGACCCCTAGACAATCCACTGCATAAACAACAAATAGAACCAATGTCGTGAAAAAAGTCAAGAAAAACAAAACAAAAAAAGGGAAGGCTGGGAAAGCTTTCTCACTAAGACCTGCCACCAGTTTTCAGAAGTGGGAGAGGATATAAAACACATTGCCAGTATAGTGTGTAAAGATACACATTCAAATTCAAGATCACCAATCCAGTACAGTCAGGTTTTAGACAGATCCTCTCCTAACCTCACCTGATGAGCTCCTGCAGTACGTCCAGCCTCCCCACCCGTGCAGCATGGTACAGCGGGGTGCTGCGGTGGTGGCGACTTCCGTTGGGATCTGCTCCGGCTTCGAGGAGGATCCGGACGCACTCCAGGTGACCGTTCACCACGGCTACGTAGAGGGCCGTTTGACCTTTTACATCAACAAGGTCCACCTCGGCCCCCTGGGCGATCAGGTAGGACACGCAGGCAGCGTGTCCTGCTGTGGCTGCGATCCGCAGAGGGGTGCAGGGCAGACAGCCACAACACCACACGGACTTCTCATTGATTCGCCTGGCAGCAAGGGAGGCAGGGGGGTGGTTATTAGTTGTATCCCTAGATCCAACATATTGGATGTGTCATGCTTGCTTACTTATGAGGTTCTCTGTGAATTTTTGACCAGACCAATGACCACAAAAACACATAAAAAAATAAACTTACCAAAGTCTTAAAAATATCATTGCCATGCGGTCATCACAAATGAAATATTTACTACAACTACCTGCTAAAATATACTGCCTTCAACACTGCTGCCTCAGCCAAGTTGGGATGGGCAGGGCAGGGCGAACCCAATGAATTTTATTGAAATAACAGCATGTTGTAAACCATGTGGAACGGAGATGAACTGGCCTAAGCCAGTAATAATGGCTTGGCTGGGTGTGGAGACCGGGAGCAAGTATGAGCGCAGCATGCAACCACTGTGGGATTGGGGTTAAATGAGTGCTGACCACTCTACGATGGTCCTGCCTGGCTCTGTCATTGTGAGCAGTGCAAGTTTCATTACCTGCATGGACAGTAAGCCAGTAACCCTCTGGCCACCAAACCATAAACCACAGCACACACTGATGACAGGACACGTGGGGTTATGGCACTGTGAGGCAATGAGGACAAAAGTACCCAGCATATGGTGTGTGTTATGTTTTGATGGTCGAGATGTGTAAGGACACATTCTGTACAGCATGTGTGTCTCTCAGGCTGTCACTCAGAAAATCTACTACAAACTAACACAGCATAGAAACCACAAACCACTTAGTGCCACCCATTAACATTCTGGACAAAAGCTGCCAGCTGTGCACTAAGTTGTATGTGGATATAACCATCATTTTATTTACTTTTGTCCTGGTAAAGCACTTTGTATCTTTGTTAACAAAAGCGCTATACAAATAAAATGTTATTACACTAATATCATCATCATTATACACCTTCCCACCCTTTGAAGCTGTCTTCCTGCAGCAGGTTCCTCAGGGTGTCCAGATCTCCGACGTAGGCTGCGTTGTGGAGCCGCATGTCGTCCTGCTCCAGAGGTTTGTCGCAGAACTGCTCCTGGAGCCATTCCTTCAGGTTACGGCCTGGTGAGGACACACAGACGATACTCAGTCGAACGGCGGCTTGTTGTGCAATTCATAAATCATCATTTGTAGGCAACGCAAAATACTGAAATTGCTTGTGTAATTACCTAGAAAGCAATGTCACATCTTTAAAAAAGCTGACGTATGCAATTCACTCGTTAATGCTCTGCCTGCATAATAGGTCTTCCAGCTTCCTCAGCGCAGATCTCCAATGTTTTCATGTCTTAGGCTGTATAGTGAAAATACAGCGAGAATTTATTTGTCAATCCTGCTTTTGAGAGAGCTTTTCTCACTGCCTATCATTTTGTTACATAACTGCACACACAAGTGTCCCTGCTGACTGTGGGAAGAATCGGCAGTTCTGTTGTAAAATGAATTCCTCGCTTCTGGGGAGCTCCTGAAACTCTCGTGGACAACCTGTCGTCCCCGGGCTCCTATTGGGGACCCACAAACACAGACAGGCAGGAGTTGTACACAGTAACAAGAACACCACAGAGCTCAATCAAGACCTCTCAGATAGAGTCGAATAAGAAGCACAAGCTTCCTAAATGTGATTATTGCCTTACATTGCATTTTATTGTGCAGGTGTTCCTATTATTGTGTCCACCACTTGTAAATATGCATATGAGCTCTTCCTCCATCCATATAACCCCATCATGTGTAGGCTATGACAACAGAAATGCAGATGCACTGTTGGCAAGACGGTAACCGTTCTGTGCCGACACACCGTAGAGGTCTACCGGGCCCACGGGCCACACCTTATTGGGCCACACAGGAGGAGTCCCCCTCAACAACAGCACATCTTTAGATACTGTTGTCATGCCCCTTGAAGTTATCGTTTCTGCTGTCCTCTAACTGATGAGTCACCGCTGTTCTCTGTTCATCCAGCCGTGGTTACCTGCAGCGGTGGCGCTGGGCAGATCGGAGACGGTGATGAGCGGAGGGAAATTGACACTGGGCGGGTCGTCGGCATCAGCCTCTGGACCGTCCGCCATGCTGCCGAGATGTCACGCCGTCCGCCCGAGACTATAGCGCTTTGCCGGGAGATCGACAGCGGTTCCCCGGATGCGGGAAACCCGACGATCTCAATCAGACAGGAGGCATCAAAGTAAACAAACGTGACCGAGCTGGCGGTGACGGCGTCCGCTCCGCTCGCTGCGCTACTTCCTGACTGCGCACAGCCGGACGGACTTAAAGGGGAACTGACCTCAGAACAGCAGTGAGGGAAACACGACCGCTTCCTCTGCATACAAACTGTTCTGTACACTCATTTATTACAAATATTTAAAGAAATAGATCAACACAAACAATTCAAAAACTATATGAAAAGTATCCTAATTAAAATACATATTTTCCTGGGCGGTAGCCAGGATTTCAGAATACAAGATGGACTGATGAACAGATATTATTTCCCAACAGGAAGGTCTAAAAACCTTCTCCACACTACCAGGAATACACTTCTGGGGCAATAGGCTACTCAGTCCTTTATTTATTAATTTGATATAGGATATAGGCCATAATGTGGTACTGCAATGAAACAAGACCACCTCCTGGGAGGTCATTTCAAAGGTCAAGGAGCAGCACCGAAAGGGCTCATGATCCAAGGAAAGGACTTTGGTCTCTTACAGCTCCATGTTTCTGTTCACACATTATTATGCATTCTGCTTAGCTGCTGGTTGCATGTCAGGCAGTCTGGGTAACTGCAAAATGTTTCCCCAAAATGTTAACCTTCTTTTTAACCGTTAATCTGTGGTGAGTCATTTTTGGGGTGGGTAACATACACCAGGGAGGCATGCAGCCACGGCTCTACGCTGCCTGATGACGTGGTCGTGCTCTAAAAATAACGGACAGGTCAACAGTGCCATGCGTCCCCCATAAGCGGGCAGGTCGCCTACGGACTTCCAGCTCTGTACAGACACAGCTTCAATGTATTGATTCAATTGTATTTATGATCAGATTCCAGTTCAGCTAGCAGTGATTTTACAGTTACAACATACAGTATTACTCATTGTAAGCATGCTGCCATATTCAAACCCTCGGACATCACAAGGCCTGGGAACATAATACGCAGCTCATCCCACTGATTGCAACACTCAGAACAGTAAGCATTTAATAGTCATTTAATTAAAGCAGAATATAAACAAAGTCAGATTGGAGAGGTTATTTAACCACTCCAGACCCCGGCCATGTGTTTTATCCACACAAAGTGAACTTCTTTTTACAAGATTTACATTAAAAAGTGATTGGGCCTTTCAGTTTGTCCTAACATAAGGATTAGTGGGTGACTGCAGGCAACAAAGGTGAAAGTGAAAGGTGTACTCACTCATTAGCAGCATGATCCATTGTGAAATTCAACAGAGGCTTTTCTAATAATGAAGAGGCAGTCATGTCTCAAGTCACTTCTTCTTTGTGGAGCCCCACAGTTAAAAGGGAAACGCAGACGGACAATGGAGCAGTCTTTTCCTTGGACTCTGCTGTAGTCTGTCTTTAATCCACCTGTTGAGACTGGGGCCAGTGACTTTGCTGAAAGCAGGTGTCCACGCCTTCTGCAAGAGGCCTTCAGCCAAATCTCCTGCCTGCATCACAAATGTCCAAATCTTCCTTAATAGCTGTTAAAGGGGCTTCCTAATACGCTTTTGTGTGCGTTGCAGCTGTTTTTCATGGATTTCCAGGGAAAAGTTACTGCTAATGTTACTTGAGGGCCTTTAAAAAGAAAGTTAAATGTTTTTGCTTCTGTCATGTTGGACTAGGCTTCACAAGAAAGGAGTCTCGTTGAGAGTGTGACTTGGGCGTGCCAGACGCCACAAGGACTTCACATGAACTCGTCAGAATCGCAAACCCGGGTCATTTATCATTTCGCTCAGAATGTAACTCGAGCAAACCAGACCTCTCATTAAGTTTCCATTATAAGGGCTAACTTGACTTTGAGTCCTGTAGCTTTCTATTAACTACTCTCAGCAAGTCGCTACACTCCACTGACTCTTCAAAACGAGAAGAGGAGGCAAATATTATTGCAATGTAACCATTTATTTCACTCCACTACAAAATTATAGAATTATTTGAACTATAATACAATTTCCACATATACATAATGTACAGTTTAAAGAGAAACAGAGGATATGATACAAACAGTGTACAGTGAAAATAGTACTTTCATATGAGACATATGAACACACGCAATTCTCATCTTTCCAGGAGTTTTTCTTGTAAAATGTTAAAGAGGTTACAGCATTTATATTTGATGGACTAAATATAATACTGATATGAAAATGAGAGTAAAATCCGACTGTGGAATCATCATAGTGACTAGCTCTCAAAAGGATCAGTCAAATGAATAGCATTAATGTAGATATTTGCCACTGAAGCAATGCAGTGTGCCCCTTTTTAAAAGATAATATCAGTGTAATTTGTAAGTTGATGCCCACAAACTGTCTATAAACAAACAAACTATGCCAGTCAGAAGCTGTATATTTCTGGCTGTCTGTTCTACTAGAATCACTGTTTCAAGCTGTATTTTCACCACTGCCGAAAATAAATCCGGTTTCCAGTACCAATTTACAAATTATTTCGTCCGTCAAATACATTAAGCCATGACATCAGTAATGTCACAGAGCTGATTCATGTTCTTAGCACAGATGTTGTGCAACCTATCCTCTTGGTAACCCACTGGTCAGACGAGGCAACGGAAGTGGAAACCTGTGTTTGGGCAGAACATGTACATTTTGAGAGAGAGTGTAACTACAATAATGTAAGGTCATCACATTCACATCTGGGAAAAATTCAACTAGTTTTGATAAAACTGGGCACAACAAATTACATTCATCAATCCAACCAGGATGTAACAGCAAGTGTTTTTTCCTATAACTATATTTTCTGGGAGGCCAATCTGCAGAAGTAGCAACTGCACTTATACAAGTAGTAATGGCAATGTAAAATTACATTGATAGTGTTACTTAAATGTGGTAACTGTATTTTAAGTCAGGGTGAGAAATCATGGCGGACTGGTCCGTTCTTGTTTTGTTATTTGTACTTCATTCACACATGGACTACAGTGAGATGGGACAGCGGTTACTTTCAGTCTCACGTCTCCCACTGCGCTCATCAGCCTGGTATTGCTTGCAGTTTTCATATTAGCTACATCTGTAAAGCACATTTCTTAAATTCACAAAAGAAGCTAGTGAAATATCATCTTATTACCTTTTTAATTTATAAAGAATTGAACACAAAAAGTTGCCACCTGACCAAACTTCGTCTCCATCCAAAAAAAGGAACAGTTTGGCAAATCCTACAGTACAAATAAAGTGGAGGGACCTCCACAATGGCAGATATCCTGCACACTGCAAGGACAGAGGATATACATTTCCTGTTCCCTGAAAGTACATTATATTAGTGTGCCTATGTTATGTTTTACAAGATAGTTATAAGAGATAGAAGACAGAATTGTAACACTGCTTTGTTGCCAAAAAGTTTTTTCCAAGCAACTTGAAGGTACCTGCCTTATGAAAGTGCAGCGGTGCTTCAAAAGTGGAACAGCGAAATGAATAGCAGATTAGAAGCCTGCTGACTACTCCAATGTCCAACCAGGAAAAATAAAAAGCTATGAAACAAAATTAAACTAAATGTGCCACACTCTTTGTTGTTTTCACTAGGTTGATTAAAAAACAAGGATATAGGTTTGAAAATTTGGTCCGGTGATTGCCGAGTGTGCAGCAAATCAAACTCATGTTAATTATTGATCATTTTGGAATATATAGGGCTTTTGAAGAAGTGACCCAGCATTAAATTAAAACTATCTAGTCTAACTTCCAGGTCATGAGCTCATTCCACAAAGGCACCATTACAGAAAAGGGGTAAATGGTGGGGTATGGTTAGTGTGCAGAGAAGAAAGATATTTTATTCATTTATTTATCCATCAGTCACAGCAGATGTTAGATCAGAGTCAGACCTCCATACCATCATATGGAGCTTTTATTTACCAACATCTGACTGATGGTGTCTGACATGTTTGGGTCCATCTCCTCCTTTTCTGACAAAAACCCTAAAAGTGCAGTGTTTGTTCACGTCCCACATGATCTCCGGGACACAATGGTCTTACCATTACTCTGAACGAGAAACTGTTCATCCCTAAATCTTCAGTGCATTTTTGGGAATGTTTTTCTTTGTTTCTCACTTCAGGTTCTGGAAGAGAAGTTGATTCCAGTCACCATCTTCTGGATCTTCTCTTCATTCTTCAGTATGTTGGACCTCACAGCACAAATCTTGTCCTGCTGGTCCTTGATCAGCTGCTCCAGCTCAGCTAGTTCTACCTTAAGAGGCTCCACTGCTCTGTCTGTCGCTCTGCAGAATATACAAGCAGGCACACATACCGGGATGGGTCATCGCTTACATACAACACTATAGAAACAGGCTGAGAAACAGTCCACAGTGACAAGCACAACGCTTAGCTGTTGAGCAAGCAAACCTCAAGCAGCCACCTCAGAGTAGCTCATCACTTTCACTTTAACATAACAAAGTATGACAACACATGTCACACAATATGTAAAATAGATTAATTTCCTGTGAAACAAAGTGTTGATATTTCTTTCTCACTATAGCAAGATAACGAGTATTATTCTGTAGGCAGCATTGAATATGAAGTATTGGAATTAGAAAATGTAATAAATAAAGATTTCCATGAGAAAGGGCGTCAGTGAACTGGTGCTGGCAACAAAATATATTCAACAAACTATTGTGTGTGTGTGTGTGTGTATGTGTGTGTGTGCATGTGTGTGTGTGTGTGTGTGTGTGTATGTGTGTGTGTGTGTGTGTGTGTGTGCGCCAACCCCACCTCTGCTCCTGCAGCAAGGCCTGTACGTGCTCTTTGTTCTCCCGCCGCCAGGTGTGCAGTTCAGCCTGCATGGCGTCCATGTCCTCCTGTATGTAGTCCATGATCTTACCCAAAGGCAGCGTGCTGCGGCACACCGTCTGGATGGATGAGCGGAGCCGCTCTATCTCCCGTGTCACGATGTCCCGCTCCTTCTTCCGAGCTGCTTCAGACACCACGTTCTGGAAGTGGAGGGTTGAACACAATGGGTGAGGTTTGGGTCAACTTACAGAGAATATGGACATTAAATAAAATTGAGTGTACATGTTGATATTTGAGGAATGCTTCATTTAATTTCATAGGCAGGTTCTTCTACAGTCTATAAGTCTTAAGGGGCATTGAAAAAAACCGTTTGAAAATGTTTTCATATAATCTGAGTGATTTAAACTAAACACTGCATCAAACAGCTGTATGAACACACAAAAATCACTTGTGTGTCCCCAGACCAAAACATAATAAACCCTCTTTAGGAATTCTACCTTTGCCAACAAAGTCTCAAATGCCCAGAACCAGAGCAGGGCTGCATTTAGTGGTTTAGGATTTCAAGGCTAAAAATGTTAGGCAGGAATTCTACCAACCTAGCTGTATATATAAAGATCAAACGTGGGGCTGAATTGTGTTGGCCAAAGTAGGGGGACTGGTTGATGAAGGCCTCCAGTGTATAGTGTGCGGTTGGGGTCGGGGGAGTGGGGTGAGGGTTTCACTATATCCCAATTACACTCAGTCCCTCGATGGCGAAAAGGAGGGGAAGGTATCAGTGAAGGACCTCCCTTGGCAGGGAGCAAACCCAAGGATGTTTGCTCAGCTGGGCTTCGCAAGGCCTCTGAGTGTGTGTGTGTGTGTGTGTGTGTTATGCGAAAGCACTCAGTATTGCAACCCTAAAGCCACACACACACACACACACACACACACACACACACACACACACACACACACACACACACACACACACACACACACACACACACACACACACACACACACACACACACACACACACACACACACACACACACGAAGCAGAAGTTTAGACGAAGCATACAGTGGACACACACAGCCCCCACCCACACTCTTGGTATTAAAGTCTTGTGTATTTTAGTAACAGGCTGTGGCAGCGGGGTTATTTTACTACAGTATTGAGTAACAACTACTACACTTGCCCCCTTTCAAGTTCAACTCTTGGTCCAATTTATGCTATTTGGCTCCACAGATGGGAGCACCTGCCTTCACGAGGCAGCAGAAATCATATTTGTGACAGTGTGTAAACTAAATGACAGCTTCCTCTTCAAAACATACAATCTGTCAAGGAGCCCGCTCAGGTTGCCACGTACGCTTGGCACAGCTGGCGCATAGCATTTTCCTTATCAATCCATCTCTTAAAACAAACCAAACAGCTCAGTAATTACAAAGGCAGCTTGACTAGACAAGACCACACTGCAGAAATGACATCAAACGTCATTGTTTGCCATCGTTTCTTTTCAGGAAGCAAGTACAAATTTCTGACAACTTGTTACCCGTTTGTGGTGATTCGGGAGTGTGAGGGTTGAAACGCCTTGGCCCAGCGGTCCCCTAACAAGGTGGGTGGCTTTCCAATGGGTGCTGTGAACCCTGCAGCTACACAAACACTCTACGGCTCATTCGGCCTGCCTGACTGCGGTTTGGTCTGCGCAGCCCAGACGGGACCCATGGCTTCATTCTATTTGCCGTCCCCTTGCTACCTCGACCCCCTCCTCCTTTTCCTTCTCTGTTGGAAAATAAAAAAACTTGGCGTGAAAACATGACCTCTGGTTCGTGTGCACTCTGTCCGGGTGGATATAAATCACAGCTTTATGGAAGTCTCCGTCGGGGTCTACGAGACCTGTGTGCTCCTAGTTTTCCTTTTTCTCACCCAGATCACAGAACAATATTTAGACGTGGTGACCGCAGAGGAGTAAGAGGTGAGAGAGGAGGAAAGGGGGCAGGTTTTCCCATTATCTCAGACAGTGATGAAAGCCCCAGGCAGCGGGGTAGACACAGCCTATGGTGCTAGAAAGGGCAGGTGGGCAGATAAGCAGTTCAGTTTAACATGTTTTATACCTATAGTTTAGTCTTGTAGATTGAGAAGTTTCTATCTTGTCTAAGTACATACTGGAATCTTGTTTTCATTTATGTGGTTGGTGGATGGCAACATACTTGTCGAGTTGAAATCTTTCATTTTAACTAAACTAAATCTCAGCTTGGGTCTCCTTTAAAGAAGGGACAGAATGGACATATTCCACAATGTCATCACATGGCTAATCAGCTTAATTAGAAAATGCGTTCAAAATTATGATTTATGGACGGCTTATAGGGATTCTCTGCGGCAAGAGGAAAACATTCTTCAAAGTATCCTCTGACAAGAAAAATGGCATGCATGCATGCATAGAACCTGTCAGCGGCGGAGCAACCTCTAGGGTATCATTAGCTGGGAAAACAATAATTTAGACACTAGTTGACTGGTTGGTGGCGTGAGATCAGCTTCCATCATAAGGCCAGAAGCTTCATTCATTACTGTTCATTAATCAGCCGCCTGTCATTAGAGCTGCTTTGCCCACAATGAAGTTATAGTTAGAGTAGGTTGTGGCACAGCAAGCTCAAATGTCAGTTGCTAAAGACCATCACTTAATCTTAATGAACTCACGCGAACTGCTCTGTCATCATCACAAACAAAAATATGAAAAAAGAGGATTTGTCAAATGACTTGTAGATCATTGAAGACCACATATAACAACTTCAGAGCTTCTGAGAACAATTCTACCGGCTACTGGTGGCCATTTGAAGAGACTGACACTGATGCACATCCTGATGGATTTTACAATGTGTCCCTGTAGAAGACCTGAGAAGTGAGCCAGCGAGGGCAGCAAGGGATGAGAACTGGCTCTGGACGTTGTTTATGGGCTTCCTCACCATTTTTCATAGAAGGCCATTCAGAAGTCCAGCTAGATCATAAAAATAGCTTGGAGTCAGTGAGGTGAGGAGAAAAGCTTATGGCCAATGAGGTTACAGGATGTTGTTTCAAGGCCACTGTAGCCCCTTGGGGAGATCACCACCCTGGGCTACAGGGTGAACTGAGAGGAAACCTCCAAAGGGACCACTGGCTATACTGCAGTAACTGGAAATGGAATAAAAGGTGGTTCATCATTCAAGGGTTAGGGTTGAAGATGTGATTCCTGATCATAATCAAACTGAGGTCTGGTCTGATAGCAGGCTGTTGGTGCCTCAGGTAGGTACTCCAGATAAACCTGACCAAATTCCTTTAACAAGTCAATATGACCTCTACGAAAGTAATATGACTAATGGAATGCCACAGGGCCATTTCCTTATGTTTCCACAAAAAACGCTGGATGTTTATGAAGACACAGAGGTCTGCAGAGAGGAGTATTTATTTTCTTGACAATTCTGCAGAGAGTATTCTGGCCCTTCTCCTCCGTGACTCTCACTCAACAGCCATCCATTTGTATGCCACAGAGTTTATTTATACATTACAAACCTTCATCAAGGCTAATTTGATGAGGGGAGGGGGGTACACAAAAACTCTTATGAAAACGCAGCTGCTGCAAGGGGCAGATTCTGTCTAAATAAAAAGAGAAGTATCTTGGAATAATATACAATGCCGCCGAGGGGTCATGAGGAAGGTCATCCCCATAAATATACAGCAAATTCTTTGGTCACACACACTACGTCGGGGCATGGCAAAATACAATAATTTGACTGTTTAAGAATTCCCTTTATTTACATCAGTACAGCAATGGGGCACCTAACACTAGCTAAATTAATTCAGAAATGACAAAGACCATAAATTACAATGGGGATAATAACATGTAGACTTTTCTTTTTGAACTGAACATAATGTTGGATCTTAAAATCAGGGTGGTTTGTGACTCATTCAGACACAGTGTTTTGATAAACTTTGCTGTTTAAGAAAATGAATTGCGGCAGATGAAATTTCAAACCTGTCATACCACATAGAATGAGGAAGCTCAATATTTACATTTTTGACCCTGCGTGTTTTACCGTGATTACAAGAAGAAAAAAAATGACTCCATTAAGCTGACCTCTCCACCCTTTCATGTCTGGAAGGAAGTCATTATAGTTCTTTATACAGCTGACGAGGCAAGGCCAATAATGACGGAGGGGAGAACTGAACAGTTCCTATGTGCAGACATACCTGCTCTAAGCTGGCCATGCAGGCCATGCAGGATACTCTGAAGTGAAGGTTTGGAATCCCTGAAAGCTGAGGAGGCTGCATTAAGAAAATTAGGATAAACTCTACAAGGCAATGCTCATGTTACACAAAGACTACCGCTATTTTGGACGTTTTGCCTGTGTGCGTCTGTGAATGTATGTTTGGTTGGACTTATTTTGTTGAGGTGGGTAGAGATATGTAAAAACTACATTTAACATGCATTTGGTCAAATGCTGGGCCTACAAATTCCTTTCAAGCTATTCCAGTTTATTGGTGGCTACGCTGAGACAGCTTCAGGTGTGAGTTACGAGGGATGATGTCTGAAGCCGCGGTGAGGAGGGGATAGATCGGGGGCCTTTCTGCAAGAGTGACAGTCCAAAACAGTGCATCCATCAGAGTCAGGGTGGTCAGCTAGGGAAGGATGCCAGGAGAGCATGCTTCAGTGAAGAGGACCACCCAAAGCAGACAGCATACAGCGCCACCTCACACCATGGAGTACAGACCAAACTGTAAGCTTCACACTGATTCACACTCCAAATAATGATGAAAGATGTCTCTCTCTCTCTCTCTCTCTCTCTCTCTGGCTGATAAATACGCTGACAGAGGGGAAGGCATGAGCAACAGCAGTAACGCATCACCTTGAAAAAGCAGTATAACGTCTAAATCAAAGAGAAGATGAGAAGAAAGAAGGAACTTTACAAGAAAACCTGACCCCTGTGTGTGTCTCAGATTTAATCCAGGGCGTCTCAATGACTGGTTGTGCATTGCCTGTTTTCTGGAATAACAAAGTCCACAAACAGGGAAGGAGTGTGAACAGTCAGAACAAGACTGTACTAAAAGCTAGTTCCCAAGATGGCAGATACCCTCAAACTGTACACAGAACAGAGAAGTCTGTTATCAAAAAAAAATAAGTATACCTAAGATATTGAGCAACCACAGAAAACAAGCTAATTTTGCTCCAGACATCTTGATGAGTGTATCAATTGCGTGTGGTCTGTTAGAGGCCATACTTGCTTGTCTGGTTATTAGCCCTTCAGCTTCACTGAAGGGGAACATTTTTGTGGTTAGAAGGCGGTGCAATTACACCTCTCCACTCCATTTGTTTATATCTTTCTTTTGATAATAACCAGTGTTGCACTGGGCATTTCACTGTGGTTAAAACACTTGCCCTGGGGAGCACACTTTCCAGAAGGAATGGCTGATGGCAAAAAAAAGAAAACTGATGGTGAGGTTTAACATTAGTTTAGTTTAGAAAAAAAGCACATAATAAAAGGTAGGTAGACACAGGAACACATCACAAGACCTGAGCTCCGAGTCCCTGATAAAGATGACTTGGAGAGAACTAGGCTGATACTGCCCTCTAGTGGAACTACTACTATAACTGTACATACCAGTTCTTTAGATTTGGGCGAGGATGGGGACAATTCATAGTCTTTCTTGGTCTCAAGGATCTTTTTCACAAGGCCACCTACAGTGAGAGAAAAAAACAGAGGAAAAGTGAAAGATCTGTTTCCTCAAACCACCAGGTGGCTTAATTCAGTCAGGAGAAAATGTGGCATTATTTCTCCCTAAAAAAACAAATATGACCGTGTACCATGTTTGTCTTCACTGTTGAGTTCTTGTGCAGGCTCCTGTAATAAAAAAAAAGTAGATAAATATCCAAGGCTTTTGCTTTCCAATGGTGTTTGAGCAACTCGCTGTTCAAGTCACTTACCACCTCCATCCCAGGAGCATCTGAAGGTGGAGGGACCGCCTCCTCCACGACAAATTGCTCATCTTCATCCTCCTCATCCTCGGACAGCCTCTTCCCATCCATGATGACTGGTGCTGAGGGCTTGGCACTGGAAAGTCTGAAAGACAGACAAAGGGCTTGACTAATCTCCAACTAAAGGCTTTTATAGCATATATGGTATGAGAGATGTTTGGAGACACCTTTATCCTTTATCTAACTGTTGACTGGTTAGACTGGTCAGACTTGCGCCACTTCCTCTATTCAGTCACAAACACCATCTTCATACTACATTTGGTTTAATAAGTGATTCATCTCTGCCGTTGGCAGGAAGGAGCCTTGTGTTCACACTAAGCATGTATTCACAAAGAAGAGGAGGTTTTCATCCTTGCCAGTATGAATTAGGCGTATGACATAAGTGTGGTGGAGTCACCTCTCAGCTGGGGTCACATCAGTGTAACTCTCCTGTCTCTTGACTCTAGGAGGTGCTGGGCGAGCACTGCTAGGCCGTGGTATTCGCCTGCTGCTGTAGGATGAAAGGATTACGCATATTACTGAAATAAGCTGTTAAACTAACAATTTTAGAACTAAATATGTTTTCATTTACAAGTAAGTTCTATTTTGTTTCACAAGCTATGGTATTTTTCTTTTAAAAGCCAAATTCTCTGTTAACAGCTCTCTGTGATTTGCCAAATGTCTACTTTGTGACAGCTACACTGAGTCATTCAGACTTGTAGGATGATAATCGTTGCTCGGAACAATAAACATTCACAATATTAATAACAGTAAAACTGTTTTACACAGCTGCCCATCAATTGTAACTGATTAGTCTTAGCATTCCTAATTTCCAAATTAAAAGGCAATGATTCAACTCTGTAATCTACTGGAACTGATCCTGGATCAGGCCCAGGAGGCAAAACTACCATAAATTGTAAATAAAAAAAGCAATACAATACAATGCAATGCAATAACATTCGTATTACACTCTCAAAAATGACCACATAACTAACTTAACATCTAACTTCATAAGCTTCATAAATGTGTTTGAATGGCTATTGTACAACATTATAACACACACACACACACACACACACACATATACATATGTATATGTATATATATATGTATATATATATATATATATATATATATATATATATATATATATATATATATATATATATATATATATATATAGTTCAGGTGTTGATGTGTATGTGTATGTTTGACAGATAAACTTCCTCAACTTATGTGATTTTGAAGATTTTTTTTTATGTGACAAACAGTTAATGGAACAGACCTGGAGGCCATGTCGGATGGCACTGAGGATTCTGCAGTGTCTCCATTTTCGTGGAGGGCAGGTCTCTGGGCTAACTGAGCATCTCCGTCTGTGAAAGGACAACAATGACTTGTACTTATCTTAATATAGCAAGGATTAGCCCTGTCCTTAGCATGGCAGACACTGACACACTTTTATAACAGGTAGACACCAATGTCCTTTGCTCTGGCTTAAATACTACCACTCTGACAAAGCTACAGCTAGTTCAAAACAACCTGGCCTTGGCTGCTATTGCTATTGAAGGCCTGTAAAGCCCTTTGAGACTTTGTATCTGATGTTGAACTTTACAAATAAACTCGACCAACTTGCTCAGATGCTATAACAAAGAATACTGTTGCCCTTAATCACAGAGTGTGTCACTCAATGAGTTACAGTGTGGAGCCTGAACCCAAAGAAGCACTCTGACATTTTGGGGAAGACACCTGTTCGCCCTCCCCGAGTCAGATTAGAGGATCAACAATTCCATGCCTTGTGCTTTCAGTACTGAGGTAGTAGTGCACCAAGTTAAAAGCAAAAACCAAACATGGGTTATTTGGTTTTTAATGTCAATACTCTGCTTCTCCATTACTGAAGGTTACCAAGACAATCTTCAAAATGCATTTTAGATCAAGTGCACCAACTTACGTACTTATGTGAATGTTAAAAACCTTTATACTTTGCATGCAACTGCACAAGAGAGATGAGATAGAGAACAATTACCTCCCTCGCTGTCAGACTCATCTGTTCAGAACAGAAAAAGACAAGGCATTGTTAGTTTCCTTTCTTATACAACTACGAAAGTCATTATCGAGCAAGGTGACACCAAGTATGGAGTGTGAAAAACAAAAGAACCAATAGGCAGTGTATCGTTGCAATACTTTGAAAATCTTTTTTGGAAATGTTTTTTCTTAATCTCAGTTCTATAAAGCTTTTATTGCTTCTGCCAACAGTAATCCTGATGAGTCACTTCTGCCTCCCAAGTGGAGCGCAAATAGAAATCAGTCAACTGTAAAATCAATTTGGACGTACCGAAATACCCTTCTGTCAATTGTTTAAGTGCAGTTATTGTAAACATCTGTTTTAACTATGTGAGATATGCCTCATTGGTATATGTGAGTAAAATAGCGAGAGAGAAAGAGCTGGAAGAGGGGGGGGGTTACCTTGCCCTCCAATTTTGGGTCTCCGCCTCTGCCCTTTGGCAGATGAAGGCCGAGGTATTCTAGCTGGACTATCAGACTGTTAGAGGAGGAAAGACAAAGATACAACATTAGGACAATAAGCACTGAAAAGAAAGAGAAATTCAATATAATGCTTGCAGAGGCACCAAGCATAGGAATATAAGTTGAACAAGAGTACAAGCGTACTAGAGCAAAGAATATTGTAGGATGCATAGAAGCGTAAGAACCCCCCCTCAAAACAGTAACAAAGCAGAGCTGGTGAAAATTGTGAATTGTGATGGGTAACCAGCTGCTTTCCGAGGTTGAAAACTGGGTATTTTTATGCTTAACTCTGAAATGGCTATCCCCCATCTAAGTAAGACAGTTAGTGAACTTGAGTATTGGATTATAATTGCACCGGCAGCTACCCAATGTTGTTGCATATATATCTGAAAAAAGTGTTACTGAGCCATCTCTGCTACTAAAATAGAGTTCTTACCTGGTTCTCAACTGCTTCTGCAGGCTGCACAGGCAAAGAACAAAGCATTACACCATACAATCAATAGTCCCATTTATCATTTACACAAACAATAAGAGGAAATAAGACATCACATGTCTGTTATACACTAAAGCCTGAATTAGCACTAAAAGCAAGCAGCCACCCACCCCAAGGCCATTGCAATAGTCAATACATTCTAACACTAAAATGTCTGTAATGGACACGTCTACGTTTTTATTGATTGTTTCTGCAGGGTTGAATACCTCTTCAGCTGGTTGAGGTTCCTTACAAGAATAAGAGACACAACATTAGAAAATAAACTGGAATTCTTTCATAAGGTGTATAAAATGTAAACTCAGTGGCCAACTCTCTGTTTCTTGAATTGGCAGACTTGACAGGAACAGGAAACTCTGCCCCATCATGATTATGGATGAGAAAATAAAATGGTCCCAATGAGAGACATTATATTATGTGTGAATTCTCTGCCAAAAGATCAAACTTACTGCTGGCACGGGTTTGGCTGTTTTGCTGGGCTCTTCAGAGCTGGGTTTCTGCTGTGGTTCCTCTGATACTCTGACCTAAGCAGAAACACACACCCAGAGTGTAAATAATGGCATTTGTTGCCAACATTTAAGATGTACGTGGGGTTAAGTGGCATACCTTGTTATTGCCACTCTCTCCACTTTTGTTCCTCTCTTCCCCCTGTTTGTGTCGCTCTCTCTCTTTGTCTTTGTCTCTTCGTTTGTCCTTGTCTCTTTCCCGGTCTCTGTGGGAATCCCTATCTCTTGTCTTTTCTCTGTCTTTGTCTCTCTCCTTGTCTTTGTCCCTTTCTCGATCCCTCTCTTTGTCCTTCTCCTTGTCCCGGTCTTTGACTCGTCCTTTGTCTTTATCCTTGTCCCGCTCCCGGTCGCGGCTCTTGTCTTTGGCGTGGTGGTCCTGTTCACCGCGGTGGTGCTTGTCAGAGCGCTCCCTGTCACGGTGGTGCTCTTTCTCCCCATCTCTGTGTCGGCTCTCCTGCTCTTTGGGCTGGTCTGGGTCCTTCTGGTCCCGGCTCCCGCTGCGCTCTGTGATCTTTTTCTTCTCCTGGAATTGTTCATGCCAGCACACAGGGTGAGGATTTAATGCCAGCCACGGCTACATACTGGAAGACTCTCATTAGATTTTTTTAAACCAAGCAAGCAGTTTGCAAGGCTAAATGCTAATACAGACAGTACATTTCACACCATAAGTTCCACAATTTCAGTGGGCTGGGGACTCTCACCTCTCTATCCAGATGACGTTCACGTCCCTCCCTGTTTTCCTTGTCCTGGGACCTGGAGGTGCTGGCTTTGTTCTTCATGTCCACCTTTTCTCCTGCAAGCACTCGCTTCACTGCATCATCACTGGACATCTGCAGATCAAGTGCAGGCTAATCACTCAATTTAATACAGCAATGATATCAATGATTAACATTAACTGTTTTGCAGAAAATCTCAGCATCAAATTCTAATTAATTCATTACTTTTGTTTCATACAAGTATAAAAACTTGAAATACTGTCTCCCTTACAATCGTAATCAGATGTCTTCAAAACACCAAACTCGAAGTGAAAATGTTGCACAACATCACCACGTACTAGCTCATCTGTTTACACTCAACCTCCAGGGTTCAATTAAAATATGTCAAAGTTCTCCCAGAGGTGGCTAGACAATTTTCCCAATAGTAAAACATAGATGTGAAAAATAACACACACTGAATCATCTTTTTATGCAGTGCCATAACTACAGTATATGTGTTTCATAACATAGACAACAGGATCAATGAATGAATTGGAGAATTGGAGAGTGTCTCCCATTCAGCTGTTCAGTTTGTGTGTGTGTGTGTAATTTTCCAAAAAACACAGACCTTGTTGAGGCAGCACTTGGCCATGACCTGCAGCAGCTCATTGGTCTTCTCAGGCTCATGGCCGGCCACGATGCGTGCTGGCTTTGCCGCCAGGGGCTCGCCACTCACCAGCATCACGACATCTACCGCTTTCTGGAGGAAGACTATCTTGGAGTCCTTATCCTAGAAAGAAGAAAAAGTTGTGATAAACAGGAACGTACACAGGAGACATAAGAGATAGGATGTGGTTGTAAAGCAACTCCAATGGGAGTATTTTTTCCAACATACAATTTTGAATGATTAAACCCTTGAGATACGTTTATCCTTTAGAGTTCAACACAAGTTACTCCTACCATACTATAGTTCTATATAGTGTGCATAGCCATACGTAGTTAAGTAGCAAACTCAGTCCAACTTAGTCCAGTCCATCCTGACACCCAATTTCTGATTATAATTGGCCCACAATCACAATTTGTGTCTATAAAAATGAACACATTATAGCAATGTGTAAATCTTGACATTATAAATCTGACTAAACTAGTTCTATTGTGTAATGGTTAACTTTGTACGGCAGCAGGAAAGAGGATGAGGAAAACCTGGATTTATAACAAGGACTGTCTTCAGAAAATGAAGAACAATCAAATATCCACCCCTCCTTAGATTTATCTCTTGCATTTTTGTACGCATGTAAATAAAATAGACCCTATTCCAGACAAATGACCCGGCTAAGCAGTGCCTCTAGTCTATCAGTCTGCTGCATCTGAGAAGCCTGCCAACTGTGTAACATAAGGACTTGTAGCTGGTGCAACCACCTGGCCCTCTGTGTAACACCTGATAATAGGCTGGCCTATGCAGTGTTGATGACATTTCTATTGAGTAACGAGCTCTTGCACAGGTGCTCTCTACACAACTGATACATCATTGATGTTCAACATTAGACAGAAAGAGAGGTAGGTAATGCACCTTGCAGATAATAGATGACAAGGATCGTGGCATTGCAGAGGAACAATAGTGTGATCTCTAGAAATATGATGTCGGAGACCACATCTTGAAAGTTACATTCAAGCGAGTACACCATGTTGTCCTGGTTACAGTGAAATATTTGTTACAGGTTCTGAGAAAGAGAAATTCATCCCAAGCCAACAGACATGAAACGCTGGTGTTATCTTTGACTTTGAATTAAACGTCAAGGCCCATGTGGGGTATTTCTTTCTCTAAGCAACACAGAGAGACGTGCTTTTATCCATAATAGACTTGACTGTTGTCATCTCAGGTCTATGCAAATCAAGTCATAATAATCAATTGATTGTCAGTTTTCGGATTGATTTTAAAAATCTGTGACTAGTTCATAAACTACTAAATGGTCTTTCAGCAAAGTATTTGTCTGAAATACTTTTTATGTATGAACCGGGAGGGCCCCTTGGGTCCTCTGGCACGAGCATTTTAGTTGTTCTGAAGTACAGCACAAAAACAATTGATGATGCAGCATTCAAGGTGCTAAAACAACCTGCCAGAGGATCTGAAGATCTGAGAGTAAGTAGTAGCTGAATGTTTTTAATGTCTTTAAATGTACATTTTCAAACTACCTGACTATCACCTTATGCATTAACACAACTCACATTCTATGATCATGGTTTAGCATTATTGCAATTGAGAATATGAGCGCTCATGTATGAGAGGGCTTGTAGCCACCATGACTAACTACCATTTCAGGGTTATAGTAATGTTATTCTTTCCTTCATTCTGTCTGCCTGTCTCTCTCTGATATAAAAAAATACACCCCTACTTAAAAGACATAATGTTTTAAGTAAAATAGATCAAATGCAAGAACCTAGGGCAGAAGTTTCAGTAAGAAAGTAATTTACAGAACAAAATGTCAGCTTTTCAAACAAATAATAATGACTTCACATCTGTTGATTCTGCTATAATTTCAAAGCATTAACAATCAACATGTTTCAAAAGCAAAGCATTCGAGGTATAAATGACAAATATTTGGACCTTCCAGAAAAGGCGTATGACAGAAGTGCAAGAAACTATGTTAAATTCTACATACAACAACAACAAACTAACATTATTTCATTACAGTAACTTGCCCTTTGTAAGGCATTCAGTTTCGAACACTGACACTTATCAAAGTCTAGCATCTTCTTATCCAATATTGATTTGGAGTCAACTCTCAAACAGCAGACTTGAGTTCTGACACCTTGGCAGGCCCTCTAAGTCATGTCCTCCCAGATCCTCTCACTCAGTGTGTCATGCAGGCAGCGTGTAGGGTTACCCCCACACACAGGTGACCTCATACTCAAGTAAGGCTGCTGCTTCGGACATAAACACATATTCTGTACACAAGACAAATGAATATTAGAGGAACACTATTAACTATTAATAGTGATATCAGTTTTGTGTAGCAGGAGGCCAGAGGTTACGAAAAACAGCCAAACAGTTAAACCAGGGGGACAGAGTGTGGTCAACTTACCTTAACATTATCAGACTTCATTTCATTTTCTCCATACAGGCCTTTCATAAAACCAGTGACCCTGATGACCTGAAAGTGGGGAGAAATAAAGGTTTCACACTCAGGTTTCAGATAATTGGCAATATTAACCGTTTCATATACCTAAAATTTAAGAAATGCATACAGTAAACCACCATTATGCAGTTATACCACAGCATCAGTAGCACATCCAGTCCTCAATTCTGAAATCTATCTATGCACTAGTGCTTCTCTTACACATGCTAACAGCGCTAACAAAGTAAATTTGATGAACATTAATTTAAACTTTAGCATTATAGCTTTTTAGTCTACAGGTGAATTCCTGTAGCTGTGTGACGACTATTACTATTACTAAGAAAACAGAAACATAAAGAGCATATCCAAGTGTAGTTAATTAATGAATGCTTCAAAATAACATTCTGGCCTTAACAGTCCAGACCAAGAGTATATGCTTCAATATCTATGGTGAAAATTCAGTTGTTTGACAACCCATTCCTGCAGTCAAACACACTGCTAATCAGAGGAAAGGATCACACATGCCGACACACTTCCCTTTATCAAATATACATGAACCTACAGTGAAATATTATACTACTCAACAGGTGGAGAGTGAGAATGAGATCTCACTTCTGTTTAGAAGACGTGAAACAGATTTCACTGTGCTTGACACCTAAAGTCAAAGGATTTGGTTGTGTAACAAGTGCTGAGTTGAGAAAAAGTTGTTTCGTAAGATAGATCGGACTAGATTTTGTTCTGACATCAAATATTTTCATTGATGAATGGGTTTAGTAATTAAACTAAGTAATAGGCTCAGGTCTTTGACAACAGAGTGGGCCATGGAGCTAATGCAGTGTTTCCTGTGTTATTTTATGTAGCACGATTTTGGTACCACTTCTGTTTTATTTCATCGCTTCTTTCTACCAGTGTTTGTGTTGATACATTGATGCTTGTAGTCAGTCTGATTTGTCTCGATAGTATTATTAAACTAGATGACAATTTATAACACATAAGCAGTCACTATTCCATTCCCAAAGCTAACCAGATGATGATGTGTTGGCATTATCAAATTGGCTGAGGTTTCCTAATGCTCACATGACTGGATCACAAAATGTAGGACAATTTTAAGTAGGTTATGGGTATATATAGTCCATCTGCATTCTCTATCCGTGAATAATAACGGTCTTCATACCATCTAACTCATCTCGCTATCACCCCCATGTCATACACCAAGCTTGTGATTAGCAGGTAGTAGCTGACCCCGGTCTGTGCCTGACCGTCTCTTCACCTGAGAGCTAACAGCTGCTGTGGCTTGCTGAACTGATCCCAACTGCCAAGGAATCAGACATTTTAACTGTGGAGTTCATCACTAAGCTTCATAGTCCTCCCCAGAAGCACACAGAAAGGCTTCGAGTCTATCTCTAACTTCCTCACATATGTGTACCTGCACTTGTTTTGCACAAGCAGCTTTGAACAACACAAACAGAATCCAAGAACGGTGACAATATTTTTGCATATACACGGCGATTAATTCTAGCACAACGTAACCCTTAGTATTATCAAACGGCTACGATAAGCTGCTCAGCATCCCTGATCTCAACGTGACGGTTTCGAAGAACTAGACACATGTAGCCAAGTTAGTAACGTTGCTAACAATCGTCTCACTCTAGTTAGCGTTAGCTAACTAATTGTGGACAAAATGGGCTTGTTGATGCCTATGTGTGCTCAGGTCGTGCCTAGCAACTAGACGACGCTGAAGACATTGCTAGCTAGCTAACTAACTAGCTAACCCACTATGTTAATTTAATAAGCCACCTAACTTTGAATTGCTAATTAGCGTTAGCAACTCTTTCTTTGGTTGGTGATTAACCTCAATGGTTTTACTGCTTGGCCAACCTTATTCGTACTGCGACAGACGATTTGATGGCTTGAGAAAAGCTGCAGAGGCAGTAACGTCACTGCGAAGTTAATGCTAGCTAACTTATTTGGTTAGCGTACGTTAGTTCATGCTAACGTTGGAGTATTAGCAGCTAACTAGCCCGCTTGTCTGTGCTTTGACATGGGTCCAGTTGACGTTAGCCCTTTCATAAATATGGGCAAAAGAGGTGATTGAGCCAGTTCAACAATCATCAGCTTGCTAACGTTATCCTAACTTTAGCAGATCCGTCTCACCTCACTGAAGATGTCGTGTAGGTATCGAAACGGCGGCTTGGTTAGCAGTTTCTCCGTGAGAGGCGGTTTCTTTATCACCTTGCCCAGCGTGTCCTGGGTCTTTTTTACCACTACCCCGTTCATGGCAGCAGCCGAACGTAAAGCTAAATAGTTTAAACGCAGAGAGACAGCGAAAACTAATACGGACTGAAAAAAAACTTGGCGGCTTCGTCGCCTGGTTGCTATGTCAATATTCTGCAATCCCACAGTGCATCATTAATGAAGACTGCGCCTGCGCTGAGGGCTTTCGGTTGCTAAGCACTGCTTGTGTCCATAGCAACAGCTAACAATCTGCAACAAAGCTGTAGTAGAGCAGTGATAGATAGATAGATAGATAGATAGATAGATAGATAGATAGATAGATAGATAGATAGATAGATAGATAGGAGAGTGGAGTTGTGTTTGTGAAGTGACCCCTAATAAAACAAACATGCCATTTGAGAATTAAAACACTGACATATAATATTCCATGACAAAGACAACAGTCAATCGATCAGTCTCAGCACTCAGTTAGATTGAGTTTGATAACTTGGGTTTATTGCTTTCTAATGCAGCTACAGTATGTTTTTGGGATAGAGTGGGTGTTCACACCACCTTAGGTGCACGTGGAAAGGAAAGCAAATGTAAAAACTCTAGCACCACTTACAGTATTAAGAACTTATACTCACGCTGACACGTTTTAGCATCAGAAAAATCAAATAAGTTGAGTATGTGAAAATGTGGAAAGCCCATGAATGCTGGTATATATTTTGCTTAACCCATTAGAGGACTGTCTGTACTCTGTATCTCAGTTTTAGCAATTCAACAGTGTGTGTGTGTGTGTGTGTGTGTGTGTGTGTGTGTGTGTGTGTCTGCGTGTTGATATACCTGTTTGGTGAGTTCAAATCAAACAAAAGAGGAGGTATATAGAAGGATAAGTACAGATGCTTGTTGCTTCATGCTGTCAAGGTAAGACATCTACTATATGCGACTTCGGGAGAATTATGAATTGCCTTCTTTATAAAAATTACCATATCTTTTTAATAATAGATGCATGCGTCCTATAGAGTTAAAAGCTTGTTACTGAAAGTGTGTATAATTAGGGATTTGTGAGATTTCAAGTGACTGTTTTACTTTACTTTTTGACACTGATGTTTAAAGTCATAGTAGTGGTGCAGTGATGATCAGTATTTGTTCAAATAATACAAAGAATCAGAAACATTATTTCATTACAAAAACACATGATTAATACAGAATAGAATAACAGCTTGCAGACATTCAAATGATAAAACGGTAGCAGCTGGAGCTTTTAACAATAGTGCAGATTCTACATGAAATGACATTTAGTAGTTCTTTCTACAGCCATTTGAATCTCAGCCTTGTCAAGCTTGTTTGGTGAGTTGGCATTGCAGAGGAAAACATGAACTGCAGATAACTGTAAAGTGTGCTAACAGCAAACACTGTGATTGCAGTGGGTCTATCAAATCGAATTGTCTTTCAAATGAACAACTCAAATAAATTTCACTCAAATCTAATTGCCAACTGTCATTGCAGTTCTCTCAAAGGACAGGAAGTGATGTTTCGCTGGGTCTTGTTTGCTTTGCTCTTTGGTATCTGTGCCAGTGACGGAGAAAAGAAAAGAAAGACAGCGAAGTCTAAGTCATTGTCGAGAGGTGGGTCATCCTCCTTTTTTCAAGCATGCACAGCAGTAGTCTCAGAACTATCAACAACACACTGAATTCAGAGCTGTGAGCTTGAGTTTGTGTCACTAGATACACCAATAAAGGCCTGAATTTGGGAACCATAGAGCAGTGTGCTATATTTACTGTTGTTGTCTTCATTGCTGTTGTGCCCTGCAGGATGGGGGAATAGTATTAGTTGGGCCGAAAGTTATGAAGAGGGCCTGTCAAAGATGGTCAAAAGGTAAGACTCCACACCTTTTATAAGCTTTAATATTTGTTGATTCTGTTTGGATATGAGTTTTGACTGTGAACAGAATGTAAATGGGAAAGTGCAATTTGTGCCCTTCATTTCCTTGATATAGCTGCATCCTCAAGGTTGGGGCCTAACAGATGGTATTCATATGAATTACTATTGCCTGATTACACAGAAAGCAGAGACTTACAGCTCCTCAACAGACTGCTGTCTAATTCTGGATACCTTTGAGGATTAGATTTCTCAGCAACAGTTTAAATATAAAACGTCATGAGTGGGATATATTTTCATCCTAATGTGTCCATAAGGATGATGAGGTGACTTATTTGTCCAGTTTGGGGCTAAAATACTGTATAATGCAGAACTATATCTGCTCTATTACTAATGGAATACAGCACCATTACTGTCCCATAAAAGCAAAAAATGGCATTTTATTTGTCATTACTCTTTTAAAGTCTGGCATGGGGACTTTAATTTCTCAGGAATTATGCTGTGCAAGACTGCATTCACACCCATCATTGTGCTTATTGTGTTGAGGAATGTGTTGAGTTGTTTTTCTGTGATTTTGCTCTCACAGTCAGAAGCCTCTGATGGTCATCCATCATCAAGACGACTGCCCGTTCAGTCAAGGTACTGCAGTAACTCTGGTTTAATAAGGCTGAAAAATACTGAATGTAAAGCTATAGGCTTGCACATCCTGCACTGTCCTGCTAAGTCAGATTTGGGCTTGGTTTTTGACGGGGAACACAATGGGTGTGTTCCGTAGTACCTGACAAGCAGGCAGTGAAAATAGCTTAGAGATATAGTCATTAATCACACAGCTGGTCTCCTGGAAGTAAGCTCAGTGGAAGTCTCCACTGGCATCTCTTAACACACAAACACTAAAGACCACCTAGATCATTTGATCATGAAAACCAACCAACATTATTCTGTGCGGTTCACAACTCACTTGGACTAATTATACTATTTGAGGACAAGTTAAACAAGTTTCATACATGTATAGCTTATTACGTTGTGTCATCTCTGGCAAGGAAACTAGGCATGTATGATCTGTAGGTCCCACCTGCAAAACTTGACTGACACCCTCTGTGTCAGTCAAAAAGTACATAAGTGCACGAGCCAGAAGTTGAACAATCTGTGCTAAGTGACAATGCCGGACCACATTTATAATATCTGCCTGTACATATGTTCCTTTTTGAAGTTTTATAGGCGGATTGCAACTGCATGAATTTGTTGGGGTACATATAAAGTATTATTATCATGATTACTTCAAAGCCAGTCCTCTAAACAGAACTATGTCAACAGCGCTGAAGAAGGCATTTGCAGCTGAGAAGTCCATCCAGAAAATGGCCAAAGAGGATTTCATCATGCTCAACTTGCTGGTGAGTCCATTGGGCATACGTGAAGAAACCTTTTTTCAGTGTAAAACAGTGTACACACGGAGAAGTTGCAGTAAGTAGTGAAATGAATGCTGACTGAGTGACTGATATAAAGGTAATGTGATGAGTATCTTGCTACCTTCTTTTGGTGTAAGCATAGAGTTTTCTGTATGCATTATTTTTAGCAATATGTAAACTGATATGTAATGTAAATTAGTCAGATATCTTTAGGTCAATGATGGACACTGTTACAATATCAGGCATAATTAAATGTTAAAATGATGGAAGGAAGAATAGCATCTAGAAGTAACCATCTGCTAAAAACTTTATACACAATCTCTTTGTACTAGTAATTGACTTACTTCTGACTTGTACTGTTTTTTACAGGAAGAGACTATGGACAAGAATTTGGCCACTGATGGCTACTACACTCCCAGAATCGTCTTTGTTGGTAATATACTTACACCATTTATCATAATTTAGAATTCATTTAATAGGACTATCAGATTGACAGAAAATATTTATGTCCCCTATGGTCCTTTGAGAGTCAATCAGAGTTGGTCAAAGACCAAAACTTACTTATTGTCCTCTAACTTTCTTAACTCTCTGGTATCACTCTACCATCTTATGGGAACTCAAACCCTAAAAAAAGTGTTAGAAAATACTCTTTGTCCCAGGAATGAATCCTTTTGGGACACAAGTCTTACAGTAGTTTTCATGTATTTTTGGCAGAATAAGGATTCCAGCGTGACAGATGGCATAGATATGGCGCTGATGAGAAGGAAAAGGAATGAAAACTAACAGACTCAGTAGTTGTGCATTCTTAATGATGGTGAGGGAAGAGTCGTGGAAACTAGGACTGAAGATCCTGTTTTTCACTCAGACCTAAATAACTTATTTGGCTGAAAGATCTCACCACATGATCTCTCACTGAAACTGACACCTGTCATCAGCTTGTTCCTCTTTCTTTCACTTGCCCGTTCACTGTTTGCTCTGCCTCCTTGTTATTTCATATTTTCACTACTTATAATTCACAAAATGAGCCGCAGTAACAGATAATGTGACAGTGACGTGTCTTTCTGCAGATCCATCAAAGACTGTGCGCACAGACATTACAGGAAGGTACCACAACCACCTCTACGCCTACGAGCCTGGTGACATGGCACATTGTGAGTGACCGTCCATCTCTAATGATAGCTTGGGAGAGGAAGGAACCCTCATCTTTCGCCCTCAATGTTTTGACAAAGATGACAAACATTTTTTGGGAGATGGGTCTGGCAGAGAGAACGAGGGGCTTCATATGGATGTTAGTGAGGAACTGCAGGTTTTAGGTTTCAGCAGGAGGGCAGGTGAGGAGGTGGGAGACGTTTTGAAACCGTTAATACTAAACACCACAACGAGCAATGTCATTATGTGTTACTAACATGTATTAGACAAGTTGAAAATTTGACCAGTTGGTGGCGCTAGATGAAAAGGCAGGGGGACATTAATGTCTTCAAGCTTCATCCTCTGGGGTCTCTGAATATCTGAACCAAATTTCATTTTTTATTGATTATAAATATCTAGACACTAATCTTACTCTAAGTATTTTAACCCCTTAGCATTGAGTATTGGCTTGTAATTTAATTAACTACACTACAGAATTTTTTTTTGAAATGAGCCTTTTTGATCTTATAGCTGGACATCCTGACTTATTTTAAGAAATCTTATCAAGTGAAAATCCCTTACTGGACTGGCAGCCACATTAGCTTAAAAATAATGCTCATATCTAAAATGTTTTCACTTAAATTTGAGCATTTTTGCAGTGAGCCTTTTATCATCAAGGAAAAAGAAGATGTGTGGTCTTTATTCTTATTTGTCTTCTCTTTTTCAACAGTGGCAGAAAACATGAAGAAAGCCAAAACCTTGATGCACACTGAACTCTAACATGGCTGAAGTTGACATCTGACTTCCCTCCATCCTCCGGTCACGCTGGGCCACCTGCTCAGTGGTCGGCATTGACATGTTTACATGCTGTTCAGAGCTCAATAAAGCCAAAAGAAACCCATAAAACAAAACAAAAAATGACTTGGAGCTGTTTATTGATCCCTAACCCTAACACATTAAAATATTATTGTTTATGGTGGTATTGTGCCAAGAGCTTTTAAAGGAATAGTTTGACATTTTGAGAAATACGTTTATTAAGCAAACTATTCCTGTAACAGACATTTTGTTGTTGTTTGAGTTGTCAAGGAACTATTCTTCCGCTGTTTTTCTTCTTTCAGCTGTAAATGTTTATTTACATTTAATTAAAGAGTAGACATTTTGGAAACACACACAACAAATCTGGTACAAATGGCAGGAGATACACTAAAAATATATTTGGAAGAGAATCTGGATGCAGGTTTTCAAGAGAACTCACTAAAATTGGACTTCACTAAAAATTGCTGCGTGAACATGACACGTGTTCTTTCCCCATGTGATAACAACCGGAAAATATTGTGTACAATCTCAGTGGATATTACCAACATGATTGACTAAGATAGTGGCATGTTTTAACCACTAGGTGGCAGTATAATATAGATGTCAAAGGTCCTATCACTCTTTCCACTGAAATCAGATTTGTACTAATTATTAAGCATGCAAATTAAGATGTCCATTAGGTTTGATTATATGAATTATATCAATTGTATCATATTTAGAGCATAAGCACAGGCAATATACTGTAATAGTACATCACTCATTGAGACAGTTCATCATCCTTTTAGTGTATATTCTACTGTGTGTTTACCAAACATCTATTAGCCTCTTGAAGCTTGACAGTCATTATTGCACATGTAGTCATTTCTTGATCTATAGTTCCTGGACAATTCTCAAGACGTGCATTTGGTCTCAGGCTGCATCTCTGTTCCTGTTGTTAAACGGTCCGCCCTGACAACTGCACAAAATACCATTTCTAAACAACTCAGGCCCCGACAGAATGGGACCGTGCTGCGCTGCCACAAATAGCCCAGATGCAGTTTCCGGCTGTTATAGCGAGGATTAATGAGCTGTTTTTAATTGTTGTGGCTCCACTGTGGTGAGGCTCCTCGTGCCTTCACCTTTTGAAAGAAAAGTGAACTGACTGGTACAGACACACAAAGTCAACACACACTCAAAACCTTATTATAACTAATACGTTATCCTGAAAACCCATTTATTTCTTTGAATTCACTGAAAAGCAGAAAACAGAGAAACATTTTAAATGGGTCAAGTTTCGTTCCTCGATTTTATTTTTCCCTTAACGTCTACTGAAGGAACTGATCACTGAGAAATGATTAAATTATTCACACTTCCATTGCATTTTTTTCAGCACAGACATCTTCTGAAGCAATTGTGTGGCTGCCTCTCTCTCATGTTTTTCAGATGTCTGTCTTTCAGATGGACCCAAGATGATTCATCAAAAACTCTTGAGATTTTCTGACTATTTCCCCCCACTACTTTTCTCAAGAAATAGGTTTCATAGACTTACACTCATGGGTTCATAACAAATGTGTTTTCTACTCAGACTTTCCTATATCCTGGGCCTTATAATTCCCTGTCTGGCTCATTGCAATGCTGTTTCAGTGCTCTGTGAAAGAGATTCTGCTTCCAAAACTCTTTCCAACTATTTATGCCTCCAAAAAACTGTCATATTGCTTTAGGCATATGAAGAGTATCTACCATTACTTCATAGAAAAATACCAATTACTGGACGTAAGTGTAAATAAAACTGAAAAAAAACCTTATTTGCAGATGATTACCAAGACAACCTCCCTGAATAAGAAATGTTTGACTATATAGTCTATGTGCACACACAAACAGTCCATGTGTGCAAGCAAATGTACGTGTATTTCATGTAAACAAAACACACTTTTACCATGCCTGAACTTTGTCTGGGTCATTTTTCAAAAGCAAAGTTGTTCCACACCTACTGCAAGCCTGAAGGTCTCATTTTTCTATGAAATTCTTTGCCAGCTTTCAGTCCTAACCTTGAAACAAATGACTCAGGGAGACTCTGTGTGGGACGTCGACGTCAATTCTCAGAGAGCGTTTCTTAAGAGACACACGCACTCTGAAGGACAGTGTGGCAGAAGGTCTGACTTTATATGAAAGTTTAGGCTGTTATCAACACAGTGAGAAGGAGGTGACGCTAACTGATACTGTATCTTTTCTTATTTTACTAAATATAAAAACACAACTCCATAAAGTGTGTGAATATTTTAAATAGTTACACAGATAATACAAATTGTTTGACATATTGGGAAATACACTTATTTGCTTTCTTGCCGAGAGCTCGATGAGAAGGTCAATACCACTCTCGCGTCTGTCCGCTAAATATGAAGCTATAGCAACGAGACTGTTAGCTTAGCATAAAGACTGTAAACAGAGGGAAACAGCTAGCCTGGCTCAGTTCCAAGGCAACTAAATCGACCTACCAGCACCTCTAAAGCTCACTACTTAACACGTTATATCTCATTTGTTTAATTCTGTAAACACTTACATGTAAAAATGACCCAATGTAGTTTTACAGGGGTTTGTGTCCCGGACTATTTCTTGGCCAGAAGCAGTAACTTCCTGAAGTCCTGTGGTCACCTTGAGATTGCCAGGCAACCAGAAAAAACTCCAGGAGATGACATTCTCATCTAACTGTGGGCAAGAAAGCGTAAGCTTCCCAAAATGTCGAACACACTCACCTCTCTAAGTTACTCCAAGCGTCATGATACCTTTACAAAGGGAAACAATCCTTTTAGTCTTCAGTTCATGTTTGAATCATCATTGAATGGTGGTGCTGGAGCAGCTGCAAGCAGCGCAACTTGTCCTTGAACTCAGTATTATTTTAGCTAATTCTAAGCTAATTTAGTTTGTAACAGCTATCCAAGGTCATGTCTTCAGGTATACTGAACATCCCTTGGTAATAGAGGGCAGAGGTATGTTATTATCCTGTCGAAGGTGTGACAGGTTTGGTTCCCATATCATTTATTTCCCAAAAAGCTCAAAGAAAAGGGAAGATGCCTGTAGCATACTGCATCATGGGGCTATATTAGCATGGATAGCTCTAACTTGCAAAAGTTGTCCTTTGATTTCTTTCCTTCAAGTCACACCAGCGTGGACATTATAAAAATAAAGAAGGAACCCTTGAATTTAAAGAAACACTGCTACTGGACATGCTGCCAAACACACACACACACACACACACACTGAAGTCCAATGTTCTTCAGTTTGACTTTGGCGGTGGGGCCGCCTGTGACAAGGGCACTGGGCTATTAGTCCTCGTTTGCACACTGCTTGGACAATTTAGCTATTCAAATAGAGGCCGCTTACTGGAGAACAGCTCCTTAATGAAGAGATGGCCGGGTAATATGCCATAAATCTATTCTTTTATTCCTCCCGAACAATCATAAATACACACTGCCTGTACGCATACAGAACTATTAACTACAGCTACGCATATGCAAACTTAAACGCATCGTTACACACACACACACACATACACAAGGCCAGACTGATATTCTAATGTATTCTGGAGGAAACTGGGAGCAATTTTTGCCACGTAAATCAAAAAGGTCAAAATGCAAATGTAAGCTTTTCCTCCTGCTTCCGTTTTAATTATTCTGTCAGGTTCAAAGAGTCTTCATCAGAAAGGAGGCGCTCTGACAAAGGAAGGCCTGAGCTCACAGATAAGCTCAATCTACGTCTCCTCTTGACACTTCCTTCTCTATACTTAGCCTATCTACACTCCTCTCACACACACACAGCGACACTTAGCATTACCTCAAAGTAAATTACAATATATCAGTACGAACACGGTGCCAACGAGATGGTTAAGCAATTACCAGCTGACTGCGGATGTTGAGTCTATTAATTTACACTGTGGGGTGTCTTCTTGTTAGCTGGTTCTGAAAACTCAGCTGATGCAAGATTAAAGTCGAGTATTGTTGGTTCAGATCATGTAGAATGGAGCCAGTAGCAACTTAGATCCGCTCTTAAGTATTCTGCACAGACAACTACAGAAGGACGGGTCTTCAGTGGTGTTCTAGAAACAAAGAGACTGGCCTGCAAGTTTTACAAGACAGACTTTTTGCATTTTAAATCTATTTCATTCTCACTAGTTTTGCAGCTCTTAAGACATTTTAATTGGATGCTGCCAGATGAAGGCCACAGCATGGCCAGAATTGGTTGTTTTTTCATGTTTTCTTTTGAACTAAATATCTAAAATGTCAACATTTTTTGCGGAAAGACTGCCTTGGATTTCCTTTTTCTTTCTTTCTCAATATGTTTTTTCACTCATTGAGTGCTGTCAACACCATCAAATAGTCAGTTTCTCAGTGCAAAAATTGCAATGTTCTTCAACCAAACAATAACACGATACAAAGGAGAAAGACTCTTTTTCATGAAGCAGCAGCCACAAACAAACAAATACATCCATAGAAAGAAAAACTTGATTAAAATAAAATAAAAAGAAAGAAAAGAAACAAAGCACTGCTGCCCTTAATTAAATGATTTATTTTTGCAACCAAACTGTGTATAAACATACTGTATAAAGCGTAAAAGCCACTGCGGCTGCAATTGCTAGTTTCCCTTCACTCCATGAATTATCTTAAACGTGTAAAAAAATTTCTTTTTCCTGTTTCAAAATCACAATTTATGAACTGTGGAGAAAAATGCTGTTTTAAGATGACATGATTGGAGGGACCTCAGGCCTGAATCTGCTGCAGTCTGTCCTGCTGCAGCTCATTATGTCGCTCTCTCACTTTGTGGCAGGCAGCATCCATCTGCATTCAAACTACAATATTTAGCATTCATCTTCCATGAATTCTCATATTTAATCTTTGGTTTTATTTTTCATCACCAAACCTTCAGACAAGAGTTTATACTCGCAGAGCTACAGCAGTGAAAACCGGCGGGGCTGCAACTGTTTACAAAGTGCTCCATCACTGTACCTATCGTGGCATTTTCGTAAGCAGGAGATCAGCATGTCATTTTGTTGTTTAACCCTCTGCTGTTTGCCATCTTTATACAGATTCATTTACATTCTAGTTAAGCAACTTTCCTCTTCATCATTTTTCCTTCTATCAACACACTTCTACCTAGAGACTCTCTTCACTTGTCTCTTTGCCTTGGACTCAGTGACTATATATATATATATATATATATACAGAAAATAAAACACACTCACAGATGGACACAAGGTCGCAGAGGTAGTCTAGCCAGTGAATAACAGGAGGATGGAGCCGGCCGAGGTGCAGAGTGGTCTTGCCATGTGATTCGCCACATACATCAACTCTGTTGAGCAGAAAATTGAAATGGAAATGTGGGCCTTGAAAGAGTGTGGCTCCCATTTACCCCTGGACCAGAGCTAATGATTTGTCATTTCTCTCAGGGGCACAAGCTGCTGCCCCCGCTCTCACACTCACACTGCACCAGAGGAATGGGCGGCCTCACTATCCTGCACTGTACGCTGTGTATTTACATATGCACGTTTCGATTCCATATTTGTACTGTGTATGATTTCTGATTAACTCGAATTCTAGCATGATGATTTTGTTTACAGTGAAGCTCGAATCTGGTGTAGGATGATGGAAATCTGTCTTCTCGTAAAATGTGTGAATACTTCACAGTTTGTCATGACAGATTATCCACAAAACTGCACAATCAAGTGTATTCATCACGTGCTTCAGACCAGGGTCCAATAATAAAAAGTCAGGTTTTACTAGGTTTGCTTTAGTAAACTTTAGTGGAGTTTTAAACACACTATTACAAGCCAGTAGAATATTTGACACCAAGGCATATTTGATGTGCATGGCTGCTGGCTATTGTAAAGGGGATATAGGGTAAAATGTAGCACTTGTATCCTGATAGATGTGCTAATATTAATGTTTATGTAAACAGCAGTGCGGCTGTTAAGATTCAGCAGATGGGTTCTGAATTATTGAAGACCAGAGAGTTTCCAACATGTTTTGGTCTGAGCTGCGTTCGCCTTTTATTACTGTTTGAATCTGCTTTTTCATGAGCTTTCATCATGTCAATGGACTTATGAGCACAGGGGCTTAGTGTTTAAAGCAAATCTTGATGTGTGATTTATTATTGATCTGATGGCAGTATCTGCTGGGAAACTGAACAGACGCACTAACACACTCACACCGCATATTCAGTATTCTCTATTGACCGGTCTGATCTGCCTTATCCTGTTCAACATTTCAGACTCTCTAAACATAAAACTTCATTTATAGACTGAATTTGAGGATTGCTTGAAGTTTGATGTTCAGGCTTAGGCTCGGTCAAATTTACAAATTACAGTGAGTCAAGTACAATTTTTCTTAGTGTAATTGTTTTTTTTTTACTCAAAAATTAATTAATTAAACAACCATAACTTAAAAGTAATGTACACACACACACACACACAAAAGTCGATGAGCTGACTTTGCTCCGTGTGAGTCGAAGATTAAAACCAGCAGTAAAATGCATGAGACGCTCCCGTCTGACTAATCCAGCCTCAACTTGAGTCTGATTGACACCAAACACGTTTGCAATTCGTGTCTGCGAAAATGTTCCACTCAGCAAGCAAAACAAGATCCTCCACTGAACCCGGAATCTGAAAACTACTAGAAATATATTCAGGATGTATATTTCAAACAATTTCAGTATGATCGCCTGTGTCACTGATTAATAGACAAACGGTTCAGATGCGTAAAGATGATGACACCAAGCAGGGCTGCATTTAAATTATGATGGAGACAGTTTGTTTGTTGAATTGTCTGCATCGACAGAGATTTTCAGTCACAGACACTAACCACAGTGACAGAGACACCTCCACTCTAAACATCTGCTCTGTTCAAGAGGTGAAACTCTCCGATATTTAGACACTAGAGGAAAGTCTAGAAAATAAATACAAATTTGTGTAGGACATCCTCTTTCCTACCTCATTAATCGCCTCGACCCTCAGATCTATCTTGTGACCCTTTGTGACTGCTGGGTTAGGAACCTCTTAAACTACAGTTAAAATGAGCTCCGCCTCAACCAGATACAACAGTAAAACGCTGCTTATGCATTGATGCATACGTATCAACAAACTGAATAATGTAATAATAATGTATCACACTGAAAGAGGCAGAACAAACACTTTAAGTACACTTCGCTGACTGACTTTTATTTAAGTAGGATTTTGTATGCAGGACTTTTACTTAAATTTAAAAAAGTAAATTAGTATTTTTACATTGTTGTATTAGTACTTTTACTTGAGTGAAGGACCTACATACTTTTCCTATCTTACACTGCTTACATCACTAGTTCAGCAAAGCAATCTGATTGGAGACAAATGCATTTCTTCTGCATGTCTTCTATGGAGAAAACACAGTTAATACATGTGGACAACTGACATCCAGCTGTTTGATTTAAAGCAGCTCATATGAACCCTTCAGGGTGGGAATTGTTTCCCTCTCCTGTATCCACACACACAGAGAGACAGCCACACTCACAACGTGATAAGAAAGAATCACAACCATGTGCAAAAGTAAACTAAGAACTCTTTTATTCTTTTTTGTTCATTTTATATATCTATCTTTAGCTGTTTTTTTTTCTACTCGAGTCCTTTAAAAGTTTGTCATCATGCTAGGTGCAGCTTCAGTGTTGGTAGTACATGCAAGGTTGTGGATTTTGTTGGTGGAGGTTTTCACACGTCGGACAACTGGAGAGAGGGAGAACAGGGAGCTGAGGCTCTGAAACCCCCGAGTGGACGAAACACCGACCACTCTGGAGTCACCCCCCAAAAAAGAATAAATAGAAAGAAAGAAACCCCCCATCACAAACGCAGCTGCAGGGGGGCGGGGCACTGACCATCATCAAGGATTCACAAAGGGTTAAGCAGAAGCAGTTCAGTCCTTGCTGTGATAGTTGCCATCCAATCCATAAACGGGGACGGTTTTATATCATGACATCATCGGTTGACATCTTTAGTGCAGTCAAAAGAAAAACAAAACTCTAGAAGCAGGCAGTCTTTAGAGGAGGAAATACACACAAAAAGAAACGTCAGACAACTTTGAAGACCGAAACCAGGAGAAGAACAGAGACTGGGGGAGCAGAGGGGGGAACTTCTTTCAGATTCCTGTTTGTGATGGGGTGACATTAAAGGAGACATCAGGAGTATTGCTTGCGACTTTGGTCTGGGTCTATTTGTCAGGGGGCACACTGGATCCCACCGTTATCTGTGATTATTTTTTATTTTAACCAAATTTCCAGAATTTCCACCTTCAAGTCAACTCTGGTAGATTCCCCCTTTTCCTGCTTTTCTAAATCGGACTCATAAAACGACCAAATATAAGTAAAAAAAGGTACATATATGACATCACACGTGCCAGCTGGTGGATGCCACTTTTAGCTGAGGCACCTTACAGTGCATATATCTTTTTTTTTTTTTGTTGAAACATTGTCGGCTACAATGGGGATGAAGCCTGTTAACCCCGGCAGTGTTAGTGCCATGCTTTATGGTGCCCAGTGAGTCACAGAGAACCACTAATACTTACTTTAAAGAACATTAACATCTTCACAGTCCCAGCGACGGGGAAAGAGTCAAAACAGTTTGGAGGATGGGGTGAACTGATTGTACAGGGAACAGAATTTGTCATTTTTGTTTGTTCCTTATATACACAGAACTACTATACTGCAGCAATAATGATTGCAGGTCACAATATACACGTGGCCACTGACAGCTACAGATGCACTAAAGAAGCCTGACAATTCAATCCCCCCCTCCTCATACTGAATGGAATACACAGTTTTTGTACAAATCAAAAAGTACATTGTTCAGTGGATATACAAAAAACAAACAGTAAAGGGTTGATTAAAAAAGAAACATGTGTGCGATATTAAAAAAAAAAGAAGAAAAATACCAGGGCAGAGACACACATGGACATCATCATCTTTGGTGAAGACTCCACAGAGTATCTGAGCACACACACACATAGATTTGCGCACACACACACACACACACGCACACACACACACACACACACACAGCTGGGAACAGGAATTCACTGCAGTTACTTGGAAATGCGTCCTCACTTACAAATTCAAAACACGAGGACGTTCATGCACTCGGGGGTGTAAAAGGTGGCAAGTCAGATCACAAAGGTGTTCTTGAACTACGCGACTAATCTGCAGATGTAAGAAGAGGGGGCGACGGACGGTGACATCACACTGTGACCTACAGGTAGAGCTGATCAGATATTAAGCATGAGACTTGTGAGTCTGTTTGTTCATACAGGGAGCTCCTCCAGGTGTTTGCAAAGAGAGTTACGTGGAGGGATTACAACATTGTTTGCATTTCAGACTGTCTCTACATAATGTGGCATCCAGTGAATGTGACTTCATGGCACCGCAGCACATAGGTCGAGCCTTGTATTAGCAGTTCACCTGACGGCTATCATGGATCCCTGCCACAAGGTTACATAGTTACAAGATCTGAGAGGTCTGTTTATCACTATTTTCACTGCAGTATTATCCCCGATCCTCAAATGCCCAATCTTAAGAAAAACAACAATAAAGAAAAAAAAAAAAAAACTGTCCCTGTCCCTCCCCCCAAAACAAACAAACACACAAACAAACAATCACAAGAAATCTAGAAAATAGAGACAAAGATTCAAAGCTGCCTGTGGAGGAAGATGCTGGCATTCATTCAAAATCATTCACTGATGGATGCTTTCCACCACGTGTGTTCTGCTCTGTAGGCCTCCCACTTCAGTTCCCATGCAAAGCCATGGCTTAGATCAAGGAAAAATACAACGTGCAGCACCTCCCAAAGCTTGTCCCAAGACCCAGGCGAGGGGAGGAGAAGAGGGGGGTGGAGGGGGGAGGGGTTGACTGTGATGCTCTCAACATGACCCCCCCACCCCCCATGGTTCAAGTATGAAATGAGAATGACATAAAATAACTTACAGAACATATGCATGAATGAATGAAGACATAAAAATCAACAAAAGTGTCCGACACTGCTGCGACACCGGGCCTGTATGTTCTGTCCAGTCAGTGAATCAAACAGGACCACAGTATTTTGTAACATTTTCCTCTTTAATACAGGGGCTAAGAACATGTAGTCTCATCTAAGGAAACGGACCAAATAACACACATTAAACGTTATATAGCTATTTTAAGTTCTCTTTCTTTTCAGCACTAGATTTACATCCTGAAGATTTATGCATCTTTAAATTAAAGTTCGTCATAGGCATTCATTTTAGCAAGTAGAGCTTTTTTTTTTTTTCTTTTTAGGTCCATACACGTTGGCTTTAGTTAACAAAGATCCTGTGTTTCTAGGCTACATTTCACCCTAAACTGGCTACACTCATTGATCAAGACAATAAAACAAAACTGTATCATTTCAACTTCCACATCTACGACACGAAAACATGATTTCTCTGGGAAACATAAACAAGTCAGCGGCGTTAAAACCGTGGATTCCAGTTTTAAAACAGAAAAACAAGTAAATGAAGAAACACCATCCATTAAAACCAAAATAAAAAGGACAAAAATCAATATGATGAGAAAAGACATGGCGAGGCTGAGGTCCTCTGAGGAATGACAATGATGAGCTACGGATGGTTTGTGAAACTACGCACGTTTATTTCCACAAGTACAAAGTGCACGTGCGTGCCGACACATGGGACGGAGGTAAGTGTCTCTGTGGGCTGGCTGTTAAGAGGGGGCTCTGTTGCTTTCAGGCCTGGGTCAGGGGGTAAAGGAGTGGGGGCTTTAGGAATCCCTTGGTCCCTTGACTCCCTCAGGAGCTGAGGGTGAACTGGTCTTGCTCAATGGGCTTTTTGACCCAGGCCCCCAGGCCGGCCTTGTGGAAGGCCTTGATGAGCGCCTGCTTGGCCGAGTGGTACTCTGTGGCGGCCTGCTTGGCATCATGGTAGGAGCTGGGCTTGAGCATCTTGATCCACAAGATGGACGACAGCTGAAAGGGAGAGAGACGGAGACAAAAAGGAAGTTATGCTGGTTAAGCTCTGGATGAAGTAAATATAAAGCTCATAACAGTGACTCCAGCTCTGCCTTCTGTCTCTTTCTGTGTCTGAGGTTAAAGGTTCAACCATAATAAAAAGACAGATTTCAAGGTTAATTTTCCCAGATGTTAACTTATACCCCATGTGTCAATTGTGGATGTTGCAGTTCATATTTCACCAATCAGCTCTCTGTATGTGGTATGTGAATCATTCATCATGCTACTGCTGGAATTCAATGTCCCGTCTGACCTCTACAATCAGTGGTACAAGTACAAGTACCCCCTTATTTCAAGGAAATAAGATTTTGAGTCTTCTTCAGGCTGCTTATTGTGACATGAATCAAATCAGTCATGAGATGAATCTCAGTGCAGGAAGACTGGCATCTGACATCAAAATCTTTAAATTGTTATACAAACGTATGATTGATTCAACAAAAACCTGGCTGGACGATGAACCAGTCAAATGTGACCAGAACAGCAGAAACAAAAAGCAGCTTGTACTACTGTAAAACAGGGCTGGGTGTCTGAAAATGACTGAAAAACGTCACAACAAAATGAGTGCAGCACATCTACCTTGGAGTGTAGGCGCACCCAGCGGCTGTAGAGGGCGTTCTTGCAGAGACGTGAAGCGCGACCCATGTCGTCCTTGCCTGTGGTTGCATTGATCACCTCCAGAGCCTGGTCACCCACCGTCCAGTTCACACTGAAGTTGGGGGCCTTGCCCGGCTGCCTGGCCTCGGCATTACTTATACCTGGAATAAATAAAATATTTTCTCTTATGTGAAGACCCTCAAAACATTAAAAAACAATTAAAACATGTCTTCAAGCTTTCAATCAGAAAAGAGACTGTGCCAGTAATGAGATATTATTTTATTTTTTCTCATTTTTTTCTTTCCTTCCTCCGAAGCTTCTGTGTTTCCCACAGGAACATAACCCCCTGATACCCCACTGCATGGATGACTTAAACAATGGAGGAGGTATCCAAACCTGGCTAGCCATTCCTTCAAATGACAGCTGCAACAGTAAGCTCTTTTTTGTTGTCCTACTGAGCCAGAGACAAAATACCATCCAGGGGACTCTCCTGGCCTGCTCTCTTCCAGCACACTACGGGACATCGGCCTCCACTGTATCTGAAGCATAACTGGGAGATATATGGATGCCATAAATCGTGGTGTCTGGCTCTTTGTGTGTGTGTGTGTATTAAGCTCCTTGGTTCCATTTGGCAGCACTTGTGGCAGAAGATGATTTAAAGGGGATGAAATCCTCGGTGCTCTAACGCCACAGTGCTTCACCGCTAAAAACTCTCTAAAGCGGAAAAGGTTAATAACCCCCTACCATTATCTCCTTTACCCGCCATTTAGAGAGCAATCAGAGAGGAGGAGCAGGGGGGAGCTCCGGGCCCTATGATATGATGCCCCTAGTCATCCCCTAGGATGTAAAAAAACATGACCACAGCTTCACCTCAACTGCTTGAGTTTGTCGCCACTGTGTGGAAGCCTATCCTGGATGCTATCAGAGCTCAGGCTAATGTTAGCAGCTCTGTCCTATTCTTGACTGGTTTTGCGGAAGTCTACCCTCCAGCAACCCCAGCCATTGTTACTTGAGATATCTGCCACATCACATCAGTTGGTCATCATCCTAAAAGCCTTTTCTTTTGTAACACGGAAAGTGAAAACATACTGTCTGAAAATACAAACAAGTAATCAGCCACACAGGGTCTGATCTAGAACAACGCTGGATACAATGCTTTATTTGCATGTTTCCTAGCATGATATCGTGATATCACATGCCACCAAGTGCACACTTATATCCCTTTTATAAGATTCTTCATTTAAAATGAGTCAGCTGGAAACATTAAGAAGTCAACAGTTTTCAACCAACTCATGGAGCTTAATTAGCTAGCTAGCCACAGCTGATAAAATCTGCCAGTCTTATTTTTGCCCCACCCCTTTTGGGTCAAATCTGTCTGAAATCAAGGGCTTAGCGAATGGTCAATCAAATGAATATGACTTTTTACTTAAGCATCTTTTCTTGTCTTGATTGTCAATGTCTATAGCAAGTATTCTATATAAAAATGAGAGGGAGAGGAAAGAAAGAGAAATGAAAGGTCAGAAACTCTGTTGAAAAATAATTGTATTCTTAAAATGAGAGGAAAGAAAGAGGATAAATGAGCCAAATGAGAGTTAAGAACCAAATGTGGTTTAAAGGTTTCCTACCAGGAAATGTTACATGCTATTGTTTTTTTGTAAGTCCTCTGAACAACAGGAAGACAAAGACTGAATGCTACATCTAAAAATGGATAGTCAGATAAAAAAGAAAAGGTGCAGGAGTCTTGGTCTATTTGGCCTTTATAAAAGGTCAAGCCAATGCTGAAATGTACGCAAAATGAAAAACCTATTCAAATTTCCCAGGAACTAGGTAAATGTCAGCTCAGATCAAACAGAGGAGACAAGCAATAACCGTCTTCTTGCTGTCCACTGACCAATGAGGTGGATAAATGTGTTTACTGATTAGAATTACCGTCGCCCCCTTTGATATTTAGAGAGCTGGAGTTTGACTGGCAAAGATTAACAAGGAGATTCCCACAAAACGTGAAAATGTGAAAATGACCGTGCTCTTACTTCAGCCTCAACTCTTGTCAAGTTTAAATTTCAGCATCTTTCAGCAGAAACCTTATCCGATGTATATTCTCATTTCCCCATCTACTCCACATCAAAGCAGACACTGACCACTGAGTAGAGGCCTGTTGAGGGTGAACTGCTGGGGCAGGTCCTCGATATCTGCAATGCGCTGGTACATGGCCCTGGAGAGGTGGTCAGCATGGTAAAGGCTGCCAAGGATGATGCTGGAGAAGTAGATTGGCTCCGTGAAGTAGCTCATCAACGAGCCCTGAATGCCCACCACATTCCACCTGCAGAGGGAAAACACACACACACACACACACACACACATTAGATAACCACCTTATTTGTTGGAAGTGTGCTGTTTAAACCACATTGTTGAGGTGATTATGGAGAAATTTGTTTAAATAATGTTAAGCTGAAAACACACTTCCATTCTGAGGTCTGTCAGTTATTCAGAAGATATTCATTCATAAATATCTGAAAGATCAATTACATTGCGTGTTAAAAACAACCAACTCCTCATTGATTTAACCATGAAAATATGCTTCACAAAACATGAATGACATGTAGAAATGATTGTGATCAGCCTAAAAAGTGCCCGCTGAGGACCGTGTTCTGTATGACAAACTTTTTGGGCATCGCAAAGTTCAGAGATTGAATATACAAAGAAATATGATAATGTGGCATGTGTGTAAGTGGACGCACACGTGCAACCGCACAAGCAAAATATTAGTACATAAGCAGCCAATGCAATTTACCACACACGATCACCCACAATCCTACAGTTGTGTACAATCCGAGGTATCCAATTTCATTTTCTACAAACTTCTGTGTATTTCTACGCTGTGTCATTAGCCATCTCTCCCCAGTCATTTTCCCATTGACATGCTCTGTGAAGCATCGTCTGCCTCCCTCACAGAGAGAGAGAAAGAGGGAGAGAGAGAGAGGGGCAGCAGACAAGAGAGAGGGATGGAGAGGGAGGCAGTGAAAATAGGAGCAAGAGAAAAAGAGGAAGATGAGAGGAAGGGGGAAGGAAAACGAGAGAGTAGATGAAGGGAGAAAGCAAAAGTTAGGTAGAGATAAAAGACTTAAAGGCTAAGGTTGGTGTTATTTTATATATTTCTTGTTGCCAACAAATTCCATGAGAAGACCAAAACCAACGATGATTTAGTCTCTCAATACCTCGCTGTGTGGCATTCAGGACAAAACCCATTTATTTCTAAAACATAAATCTTTAAAAAAAGGTCACAAATACATGGTTTCATTTTTCAGAAGAAAAGCAAACTTATTTCCTAAAGCAGCTGGACACTGTGGTTCATAGCAAATATTACTCAAAGAGGAGTAAACAGTGGATTTGTTGGGGACTATTTTCAGTTGCGGAGACACAGATTTGGTGTGTTAGTAAGTATTTACGGCAACAGGATGGTGTATGCGGGATTGAGTCAAAATAAACCTACAGTGTGTGTTGATGGCAATGAAGGAACATGTCATCCAGTGCAACAGTGTAGCTCAAGGATGTCTTTTTATAGTTTTTAGACAACAATAGAGCTCAGAGGAATAGAGGTATCAGATATATCAGGCTTTGGCCGCACAGGCGATACTAGTAGTTAGTAGGATTGTTAAATGGTAAATGATCTCACTTATTCAACATACTTTTCAACGTTCACGGTTCCCACAGCGCTTTACAGCTAAGTCTCATTCACTCACACATTCACACACCGATGGCGACCAAGCTGCCATGCAAGGTGCTGGTCTCCATCGGGAGCAACTTAGGGTACAGTGTCTTGCTCAAGGACACTTCGACACAACAGGGGGTTCCAACCCCCAAACCGCTCTACCCTGCTCTACCTCCCGTGCGACAGTGCTAACCACTGCGCCACCATGCCGTGTTGGACGCTGCCAGCGTGATGATGTGATGAGCTCTCCTCATTCTCCCTGTCGCTTCAGGCAAACAGTTTGAGAGTGTGTGAAATTACCAACATGGACCCAGAACAATGAGGAATATGCAAGCGTAAGACCCCAGGCTACTCAACGGGACCATTGTTTCCATATAAGATATCCTCTGTGTGTATGTGTGTATGTGTGTGTGACAGAGAGTGTGTGATATTGTGTGTGAAACGGAGGGAGGGCAGAATGAAATCTGCGAATTTACAGCTGCGAGCAGTAAAGCACACATTCTGCACAGTCAAACAGCTTCACAATATTCTGTGCCGTTCACAAAGTGCAACACACATTTTTTCAGGTTTACACAAATACACCTGAAAACACTCTAAAGGACACACATACAGTAGAAAAAGAACCACAAACAAACAAACAAGCAAGCACACACACACTTTGAGTTATGTTTTCAGAGGCATTCAATTTCATTCCTGTCAAACATCTCTGTATTTCTTTGTTGTCATCTTATTCAATATCATGCTCTGTGCATCTACACACATATACAGCACACACACACACACACACACACACACACAAAGGTACAGGGTCAGAACAAGTCAGGAAGTCCATGTAATTAGCTGTTAAAAGAAATAATGGCAGGAGGAAGCAAGGCAAACAGAGAGAAATAACCCATAAGAGCTTTGCCTGCTTGCTAATGAGCCCATTCAAATAGCTGGGAACAACAGACGCTAAGGCAGAGAACTGCTTGTTCTCGCTGAAGCCGTGGGGCTGGGCATGTAATCAAAGGAAAATGAGAGGAGAGAAAACAACGTGTAAGGAGGGAACATTACGGGCCTTGTCAAAGTGTGCCAGTCAGTGGCTGTATTAAATAGCAGCCCCGCGGCTAACAATCACTCACACGGGGGACAGAAGTAGGGGGGCAGCAGATTTCTCACCTGGCTAATAGCTGTGTCATGCGAGGGCAGAGCCAGGCAGAGTGAGAAGCCTTGCGTAGTCTATTCCTCACAGCGGAAGAGATATACTCACAATAACAATCTCTTATCTTAACTGTATATTAACTCTGAACCGTAACTGGTGTCAACTTTAAAATATCTCGTGTTTTTCCTTGTTATCTAGTAAAAGCTTGGCCAGAAAAAAAGCCCCACATGACTACATGTACGGCCTCCAACCTATTTTGCCCTCTACTGACTTGGATCGCTCCACTTTGGACAACCACACAAAATCCGAATCACTAGTACCGGGTACCGACACGGCGAAAGGGCGACAACTCTTCTCACACAGCGTCCGCTACACAGACGACATCTCCCTCATCAAACACACACTCAGCATTCAATCACTGTGCGTTCAGGCAAGGTATTATGACGCTGGACGGAGCAGGAAGAAGAGGAGGAGAAGGAAAAAGGGGGCATCGGGAGAAGAGTTATGGAGAAGTTTCATCGTTTATCACCACAGGAGGCGCAGTGTTGCCTTGAACATGGACAGAGACTAAAGATGCTATGATCTGCCTGCAAAAATGCCCCAGGGACAGATGATCCATCAATTCAGCTGTCCCTGACACTCCCCAAAGAGAGTGATGGACTCGAAACGAGAAAGCGAGGACATGATGCCATTCATCGCAGTATGAGTAAATAAAACACATCAAAGAGAGTGTCATAAAACATGAAATATGCATATGGCGCAATAATGGTTCAAGTATACATTTACAACATGAGAACGAAACATATTTACTTGTATATGAAGCAAAATGTATAAAGACTTACTTAAAGAAATAGTTTGACATTTTGGGAAATACACTTATTTGAATTTTTCCCCATTTCCAGTCTTTGTACTAAGCTAAGCTAACCAGCTGTAGCTTCATATTTAGCCTTCAGACATGAGAGTGGTATCAATCTTGTGAATAAACGTTTTTACCAAAATGTATTCTTTTAATAATTTTCTGTGAAGTAAGAAGCAACAGAGAACGACAAAGCAACAAAACAGCTGCTAGTTACATCTGAATATTAACTAAAAGCACAAACAGTATCTGAGTGAATACGTTTGAACCACATCACCTTGCGATCTTGTCACTGCAGGACATGGTGAGTAACCTCTCCCCCTGCAGCACCCCGTCCCAGGTCTGGATGGTGTTGCTGGACCTCACAGGGATGGTGCCCTCCCCCGACTCAATTTTGGTCCTCAACTGGCCCCGTGCTTTCCGGTTGGGATGTCTGTCTCCCTGGTCTGAGTGAGACAGCACGGGAAGAGAGGAATAAAAAAAGAGATATATAGAATATATATGAAAGCATAAAACATAAAAAAGAAAAAAATCCCAGGCTGGCTCCCTGTGTTAGGACAAATGCGATTGGTTTATAAAACAACTTCACATATGACAGTAAAAGGACACCAGTGCTGGAAATTTGGATCTCGATCGACGTGCAAATAGCTACAAAAATCTCCTCAACATGAGAAATCAGAGATTCCAAGAATAGAAAGCAAGACATGGCTTCCACAAAAGCATGACCTATTATTTATTATTATGTTATCAATGTTTTCTACCGATCCACCAGCAGACGGCATCTATTCAGTGACTAATTAAATGTGGCTGTTTTCTATTCAGTCTGCCATGTGCAACAAAAAACACTTTGACAAGAGTAAGAGGGAGGTTAATCAGACAGACAGTGTGGGTGGGCCGGGAGGGGGAAAGACTGATAGAGACGGACAGCGAATGACAAAAAGCTCTAATTGCTAGAACCTTAAATGTGTCTGTGATGCGTATTTGGACATCGCAGTAAAAATTCTAATTAAATGAAACCGAGCATAAGAGGCAAACCTATAACATTTAATTAAATAAGAAACACTGAATGTTGTTGAAACTGAATTGTGAGCCAAGATGAAACAAATCAAAAACACGTCGCCTCAAGACGAGGAGGAGAGGCTGGCGTGGGGCGGCGAGTGGATGCTCTGCACCTTCCACTCCGGCCTCGTGTGGGGAGAAGATCCTGGCGTCTCCACAGGGCGAGGTGCTGATGTAGAGGTGGAACTGAACATTGTCCTTTAACCTGTAGCCTCCCTTGTCACACTGCACAAATATCGACTTCTGGTGGTCCTCCTTGATGTTGCTATGAAGAAAGAAATGGAAAATTACAAAACCTTTAGCTATATTTATTTTTCCCCCATTATAGCTCATTTAACTGGATTTAACTGGAACAAAATGAATGGAATTAGGCACAGCAAAGAGCAGTGTAACTACATGTAAGTAGATTTTCAATACAGGCTACCTCCCACCGTCCACTGACCTGAGGAAGAACTCCAGCTGCGTGTAGAGGTACCTGATGAGTGAGCGTCGTGCGATTATCTCAGCGTGGCAGTCATTCAGTGCCAGGCCGCGGTCGCTCATATACTCACCGTTGATGCATTTGGTTCCCGTGGAGACACAAATGACCTGTGCTTCCTTCACATCTGTCCCTGTTGGGGGTACAGGGAACAAACCCTTAAAGTACATACTGTACATGTGCTACTGGTCTAGAACTGTGTTTTAATGCCCTTGATGGCGGAGTTTTTATTTTACAAGCAAAAGTTCAGCATTAATATTGTTACTGAGGTTCATTGGCAAAATGCATTTTATGGCGCCTACGAGTGTTATTCTATTATTTATGATATTATTAACACTGATGTATTAACATGTCTGGAGATCTTTAACTATTTTATATATTGTTGGGTTGTCTAATCTATAACAACACATCATATTTTATAAGCTCATTATATGTATTTGCGTGTAAATGTTAATTTAGTGTGTGTCAAGTATAGAGTAATGTGAAGTTTAAAATGGCGAGGAATGGAAATTCTCAAGTGAAGTACAAATACTTAAGTATTTCCGAAGTACAATAGGACTGAAGACAAAACTGCGGCTGTTGTTTAACTCATAAATGTTGTTGCATATGCGGCATTCATTTTCTGAGGGAACATTATTAAACGGAACAAATTGATACTTAATTGTGAATTTTGGCAACTTTTCACTACGAGCCTCGCAACCTGAATCCTCCTTTGGATAAGACTTGAAAACTGAGTGTCAGTGCCGTATTTTGTAAGCATAAAAGCACCAACCATCTCTTCCCCCCCGAAATCTACCTGTTGTCATGACAACCCCCGCTAGGACTTTCCGTCGTGCATGAGGGGAGGTGAAGTTGTCTGTCAGCTCACTGAACTTATCCACCACCAGGCGAGAGACGGCATCAGCCAGAACCTGGAATCACACGCACAGACACGCACGCAGACACACAACAGGAAGAAACACACACACACACACACAGCCACACAAACACGAGCTTGTCAGATGTGTCAGCTTACAAAGCGCGTCTGATGTTATCCTCCCCTAGAGCACCATGTACCTGTCACAGTGTTCGCATTCAGCTCCAAACAAGAGTCAGAGTGTTGAAACGGCAACAAGTGAAACTGGGCTGACCCCCGGAGGTATACCTAACCGTCTTTCAAGCAACGCTGTTTGAGTTTGGCATGACAGTTATAATTTTCCATCTCCCTTCTGACAGCGAATCATAAAAAGCAAAAACCAAACAAGTAAACCTGAGCAACAGATGGGAACAAAGTGTTTCGTCGACATTCTGCAAGGTTTAAAACTCTGGGGGGGGAACCTCGAGTGAACTTCACACATCTTTTGTTCTTGGACAGCCACCTCCTCTTGCTGGCTCTTCATCCACTGCTAATGTGATGGAAAATGACGACAACCAAGAGGAGAGACGACGGCTGGATGACCACAAATTAAAGAGATTAGTCCAATATTACTTCCCTGCTACTTTGGAGTCACCCACTCGTAGCCAGATCATTTGACTTTCGAATGCCAAGGTCGTCTATGGTGCAGAAATGACGCTGATGATGTTAATCTCTAGGGGTAAAAAAAAAGAAGTGGAAGTACCGTTTACTCTGACAAAAATATGTCCTAAAAATATTTCCTTTTGGAAATGTGTAAAAGAACACTTATTTTTATGTTTTTGATGGCTTTTCTGGTTTGAGCGTCAACCAAGTCAAATTATAAAATACGAAACTAAAGTTAACATGTTCTTTGCGGCAGCAGTGGACTCAAACCATTTTTCCCCATTAGTCCCTTGCCAGATGGAAACAGGCTGCAGAAATTAAATACCAAGCGACAGAGAATTAATAGAGCAATTAGTGGGGGTGCTATTGTTAAAATGGGGTTCCTGTCGAATAAATCAGTTGACAAGTGGAGAGAGTAACTCAAAAAAAAAAAAAAAAAGCTTAGGGGAGCAAACTGTTGACAGTGTGTTGTGCTGATTAGCTTTGCCGACAGTGTTATCTCTCTTCACACACTGGCATGGCTCTGACAGTCACCTCTACAGTGGCATCAAAAGCAAACACCTTCCCTTAGTCCCTGCACCTGATGTGAATGAGGTTTTAATGATAACCCAGAGTTTGACAGGTGGAGCAGTTTGGAGTAAACCACTTTACAACCCAAAAGACAAATCCAGGGGAGGTCCCTGTTTAGTTCTGGCTACATCCTCTGTCAAATCTGAGGAATAACTGACCAAATTATACTATGATGATATAATTTAATCAGCCATTCATTTTGAAATACACTCATTAGGAAGGGGGGTGTAATCTGACAACGTTTGTTTAGCTTTAGCTTTAGATGAAAAATGAACATAATGTAGGGGGAAGTAAGATATGGACACTGGTATCTTGATTATCTGCATGACAATGATTATCTGCTTCTAAAACCCATTTCAGTCTTTCTCATTCCAAATTTTGTCATTCCATGTATTCTAATTACTGTTTCGAGCCTACTAATGGTTGACAAGGTCAAATAATATATATATATACACACATACACATATACATATTTTCTATATATATGTGTGTGTGTCCCCTTCTGTCTTTCAGGGTTTACAGAAATAAGATTTGTTTGTGAGCAGTGCAAAACAAAATATGGTTGTGCACATTTTTGCTTTTAATTATAAGGGTATTCTAACAAGTCTGTTTCAACCTTTGCCAACAGAGCTGTATTATGTATTATGAAGAGCTTACAGGCCTGATGCATTCTAGAAAACCTGATAAATGCCAGTTTTTTGGCTTATTAAATTCACAAAGCGGTCCTTTAAAATAATTAATACTTTCAAGGCTTGATGTTGGGTCAACTTGAAAGCCCAGTGACTTTATAATAGAAAATGTCCCGAGCCAGAGCTTAAAACAAGATAGACCTTCTTCAATGCACTGCGACTGAAGAAAGCATCTGGCTGATGCCCTGTGAGGTCCCAATGACTAAACACCTTGGTGAAATAAATTGAATGGTTAAGTTTCTGTTCTGATCTGGTCAGATTCTACAAGTATGACAATCTATAAAGACAATATATATCTTACCTGGGGTAGGTGAAGCTGTAATCCCTCTCTTGGTATGGGTTGCCGGGATGGTGTCTGGTCTAGCTGCATGTTGAAGAGAGCTGAGAGGGCGGCCTGCGCTGCCCGGGCTTTAGCCAGCTTCTTGTTGCGCCCTGAACCTTCAAACGTCTGTGCATCCACTGTTACTGACATCACAAAATTCTTGGCATGACTCTCCCCGCTCTCTGATACAAAGTCATATTTGAGGCCCGGCCTGAGCTCATTGAGGATCATGACTGGGTTTTTGCCACTGGAGGGCGAGCTGAAAGCAGATGGAGGGGGCAATGGGGCCTGGACAAGGTTGCTGCCAGGTGGTGTGGGCAGTGGGTACTCCCCTAGTGAGTTTAAGGAGCTGCTACCATTGGAGCCTACATAGAAGGATTCTTCAGGTGCGGCCGGTGTCTCAAAGCCATTGAAGAGCATATCTGGGAAGTCAGCTTGGTCAGATGTAAAGTCTGTGTTCACCGTCAGTGTTCGACCCATGGCCAGGTGTGCCTCAGAGGCATTGGGGAACTGGACGAAAGAACGCAATGCTTTCTCAGCTGCATTTAATTTAGCCTTCTTCTTAGTTGGGCCCATGCCCTCAAACATCTGTCCATTGACCTCCACAGTCATGACAAAAACTGGTGCATGGACTGGGCCTGTCTGAGACAGCAGTTTGTACTGTAGACCTGGTTTGATTTCGTTCAACTGCATCAGAGCATTCTTGGGCAGGACAGGCCCCGGTGTTTTCTTGCGCTTTTTGGCCCTGAACTTGGAGTGTGTGTGTCCATTGTTTCCCTCTTCTAGGGGACGCTTTCGACTGCCCAGGCCGCTTCCATTGGGGAGCTGTTCAGCCACTCCCACCCCGTCTTTGCAGGACACGTTGTCCAGGTTTCGGTTTTCCTTAACATCGGTGCTGCTCGAACCTGCGGTGCCCAGAAAGAGTAACTTACAACGCCTTCGTTGCAGGATCTTGTAAATGCAAAATTTATAGATTCCTTTATCACTCTTTGGAACTGAACCAATGATTTGTGTTCCTTTATCAAAGCAAGAGAAGCTGGCTTTTCATTTGATTGAACATATTAACCTATGTATAGTATATTAACATTACTGCAAATAGTAGAACACCATCGGTACGTCTACTGTTCTTAAAGACATGCCAAGTTCTCAGATGTACCTTGGTCAACATTCAAAACAGTGTAGGAAATACATTTTTTGGACTGCATTTTGGTTATAAGGTATTTCATTTTGAAATTAACCTCTTATTATATCTTCATAATTAAAGTTGTAGTTATGAAGGCTCGTTATTCTAATGGTCAGGGTAAAGTGGGAGAAATATATCTTTAAGTAAAACAACTACTGTACACTTTTCAGGCTGCACAGTGTTATGGGTCTCAAACATAAATGCACACAAATACGAGCACACATATCAACACTCAACATAGACACACACACACACGCACAGAGGGCTGTTCCTCATCCACTCTATCAATTTTTAATCACTTGAGTGGCTACAGAGAAATGAGGTACATTTTAAGTGTTCAGTTGTAAACTGCAGGTTGTGAAATATACTGTACTGGGGAACACATATCACTGAATCCAGTTAGCAAAGTGGATGGAATATTGGCAAAAATTTTCATTTATAACATCCTTCAGCAAAGGCTTGATAGGTTACTCCTTGCGGTACTCAGGAGAAAGAGAGGCCGCAGTGTGCATGAGTGGGATTGTAGGTTGGGTTGAGGGAGTGCAGGGGAAGAGTGCAGGGGAGGAGCTGAGGACCAGGCAAACAGGAGAATACATCAAAGAGGCAGAAGGAGAAGACTCCACCTACTGCAGGATCCTAAAGGCTTGACTGGTGACACGGTGGGAGGTTACAATGCTGTTTACCCGTTTTACATAAGATTTTTTTGAAAAGAATGACTGTCGTATTTAAAATGAGGAAAATCTGAATTCAAAATCTGTTTCTAATGAGGTGCCATTCATAAGACCCTGCGCCTCTGAGATCCCCCCATGGAGCTTGTGAGAGAACACTCTGCAAAATGTACTGACATGCCGTCACCATCTGCATACTACAATTGACACGTCTAAAGGCAAGAAAAAAAAAAAGACACTTATTCTTAAGATCAAGAACACAAACTGCATATCATTCAATTCAGAGCATATCGGAAAAACATGCAATAGTTTTGGGGTGTGTGCGTGCATTCTGCAAACTGGTATTAGAGTTTTGCAAATAAACAAGGCAAAGGAGGGACAGCGTAACAGTAGCCAAGAAGCGCTATCACCTATCAAAATGGTGATAGGTGAAATACGTGTGTTGGACAGGGACACAATCTCAGCCAACAACCTTTAACCACCACAGATACTGCAGCATTAGTTGAGTAATTTTAGCTGTGGTGGAAAATTGCACAAGTTAAATGAGGACGAATGACTCGGACTCTCATTTGAAATTAATTATTTTAAAATATACAGCACGTAATACTGTAGCTCATTATGCCTCTATGCAAAGGATGGAATGCATAGACCCTTCAGCTACTGGAAATTTGGGTACTGAATGCATAATATAATTAAATACACACGTTTAGCTAGTGATCAATACCTCTCCTGAAACAGTTATATTTGTGGGGTATAATAGGGACCACTGAACCAATCAAACATTTTTAAATCACATACTGAAACTGAAAACACAGACAAATACAGTGAATATAATGGCACACAGAAAAAACTGGAGCTCCCTTTCTCTGTTTCTCTGTACTTTTTGCAGGATGATGGATATCCAGTAGGAGCCTAAGACCAGATCAGAGGACATAGAGCAACAGCCATGACACCATGCATTTAATTATGGCACACACATGCAGTTGTGGTCATTATCATGCCAGCATCTGTGTAATCAGCACCCATTAGTTATGCAAAGACAAAACATCCCATATGCTTGGATCTGTCAGAGCTTAAATCCCCTGTGGGGGCTGCATGAACCAAATAATGCAGACAGAAACAGGTCTTTTATCACAGCTTCATTTTAAGTGTAACTTGTTTGTTGGGCTTTAGATTTCGAATGATTCATGTGATTAAAGCATTTCAAGAAGTGCTAAGGTTGTCACATAAAAGTTGCAAATGATTTCATGTTTTTCTCTGGCGCTCCCTTGGTATTAGAGAAGCAGGCTTGTGTGAGCTCGGACTGTGTTTCATCTTCAAATGCATCGTCTGACTAAAAATGTAAGAAAGAGGCTTCAGAGGCTTTGAAAGACAACAAAGACTGTTTTGCAACTCTGCTTACTTGACTTAACACACAACAACATGCTTCTCCTCAGAGCAACAACACCGAGCACGACACTACAATAAGAGCTGTTCATTTGTACTGCAGGTTAGGGCACTGCCGGGACGACGGCTCTCTTTGAATGCCAGTTCTAAATTGGTAAGGTGTGGGGGAAACACATTCAATCATGTCTTTCTGTGCCTTCTGAGGCTCAGTTACTGAGTTCAAACCAAAATGTCTAATTAAAGTTCAATAAGCTGGAGTGGAGAGGATTTTCTAAAGAGAGAAATGGAGGTAGAGGGAATCTGTAATATGACCTGAAGCCTCTCAGATGGAATGATTAGTTCTTCCCGAAAAAGTTCCAGTAAAATCAGCGGGGAGTATTTGTGTGTGTGTACGCACTGCTCTGTGTCCTGGTTCAGGTAAGGACAAACGATGGCCATCATGCTCAACGGAGGAGCAACTAAATGAGAATATAATTAGCAGATATAAACTGTAGTTTTAGTTTTTTTCTCACACACTTTTAGGAAACATATTTGCATTTAGTTTGATTTGTTTGGCGTTGTATTGCATGTTGCATTATTTTAGAAAATGTGGGCTGGGCACTGTACTAAGGCAAAATGTGTTCACACTGATTACACATCAGAGAAGGACAGGAGGACATACAAGGGAGGACATGCGGGCAGACAGAAAGGAGGGAAAGAAAAATACAGGCAGACATTTAAAAGTAGAGACCAGCTATTGCTCAGACAGCAAGACAGACAGACTGAAAAATGAGGAAAATCGGAGCCGACTCACTCATATTCTCCTCCTCATCCACATCCATGGCGACAGGTTTGTTCTGACCTGAGAGCAGCCTTGCCCCCGCTGCACCTGGGGATCAGAGGACATAAAGGTGGACTGCGTAAGCGTGGACAGAGTGATAGGCATGCACGTCAACACATTCAAAGACCTTGAGCGGCTACAGCAATGATACATTTTCCTGATGCTCCAGGACGCACACACGAAGAAAAAAACGCACATATTGCACCGTGTAAGTAGCCCGTGATGTAGGCATATAAATATTCAGACTGAGAGATATCAAGGTGAGAGAGGAGGCCAGGGCTGACAGGCCTTAATAGCAGGAGCAGTCTATTGTGACTTTAATATCCCTCCGATTAGACCTCATTTCCCACTGCCTGCTGAGAGATATACAGCTAGTGACATGGCCAAGTTACTCCACTTCCACACACACGCACCCACACGACTTATCCCAAGGTGGAGAGTGCGATTGAAGCTCCATTAAGCAATATTTTTAACACTAACATGGAATCAAATTATTTCATGCAATCTGAAATGTTCGCTCATGCTGCCAATTACACTGACAACAACACCCAACTCTGAGGCTATATACGCTTTCAGTTTTCTGCAACTGGCTCTGTTTTGCCATTTGCCAATGAGTAGCTAATTAAGAAAGCAGCAGCAAGCCCCTTTTTCTTGAAGCTCTTGGTCTGTGTTTGACGTGGTATAAGCCGACAATGAACAGGGGAGGGGAATGTCAACTTGGTGGTCCCTCTCCGGATGTGAAATGCCAGGAGGTCAAAGCCAAATATGGCAAGACTGAACTGTTAAAACATTCTTTTTTTTTGGACTCTTGAGGGCAAAGGAACAATCTATTAACACAACACAGACATACTGCCACTTCATGAAGTAGCTATGAATTTAAGTCCAATATTCACTCTCCTGTTAGCTCTGGACGGCAATATCTGTCTCTTGAGCTGCTACATTCTCCACTATGTTCACTAGCTAGTTGCTAACTGTGTCTGTCTGCTGGTTGGTGCTGGGCAGGTAGTGTAGAGTTGTTTATCAGAGCTTTTTTTTTTACTGAAAACATCTGCCTGCTGCAGCTGGAAACAACATTAATGAAAGCAGTGACGAGCGAGCCCCAGAGTTCCTGTAAGGTCACATCTTTGTAACTCCAACCTCCCAGATTTTCATCATTTTCAAACCAAAAGCCCCAAACTAAAATCTTTTTTTTCTAATTTTTTTCTCCATTGTTATGAAAAATAACACTCCAACAACAAAATTAAAATATACATACATTAATTTGGGAATCACAAATTGTTTGAATCACAAATTTCATTGATGATTCGTGTCAACCATAAGGTTTGCTTGTGATCATCCTTTCAGCCTGCTGGACAATCTAATGATCTCCAAAAAATATCCCCTCAGAAAAGGGGCTTACTGGGAAAAGTTGCACTACTGGCTCACACTGTACCGCTAATTACAGAATTAGAAAGTTTCAACTGCACGACTTCCCCCATCAGTCTCCCCGCCACTTGAAAAGTCATAGCGCGACAAAGAAATATTGCTGAGAGCAGGGCAGAGGAGTGCAGAGTGATGAAACAGACTAACAGAGTAAGTTAGAAGAGAGAAAGAGAGAGTCAAAGCAGCAAAGAGGGAAAAGAGCAGAGAGGCAACCGACACAAAGAGACGTAGAGAGGAAGCAGGAGAAAGATGACATTATGATATAGAGCAGATTGTGCTGATTCCACTCTCTCTCCACCCGTCTTCCATCAGCGCCCCCATTCCTCAGCCAGACACTTTCTTAAGCTAAACTAAATGGGCTAATTAATCTGGGCTAATGGTGGGTGACAGCAAATATGCTAGCACAATTATCACCCTATTAAAGATTCATATTCCAACCCATAATTGAAAATGAAAAGGTGGGGTGAAGGGAGGATAGGTGGGAGTAGGTCCAACAGAGTGGAAGATGAGAGTCATTTTTCTCAGGTAGCAGGAGCCAGGTGCACCCCCCCCCCCTCAGCCCCCACACACTCATCCAGCAACTCAAAACCACGCAAGACTAGTTGCACTACTTACAGGTAGTTACTTCTGCGGTGCACGCTGCTGTATGATTGTATTTCCAAACTTTAACTGGCTGTGAATACTTTTAAATTGCTCTTTCACTGCCTCTTCATGTTAATGGTGGGGCCAGATGTGGAATTGTGGCATAAATTAATTACAATCAATATATCTAAGCGTAAAACTAAATATTAAACAAGACTGTGGTTTTATTCACACACTTCGTCTTCCTCCTCCATCCTTCCTCCAACACACACTGCTGTGTAGTTGAATCAGGACGCAAAGCAAATGCGCCTGTCAGTTTTGATTTTCAGATGAGGCCGCCTTGGTCGTGAATCTGTAACTATTCCTGAAATCAGGTGCAATCAGTGGGGAGAGTCCCACAAAGGATTCATAAAATGAGTGTGTGGGTGTGCGTGTTTGTGTATGTGTGTGTGTCTCGAGACGCAAATCTGGAGGTAAATGGCCGCGCAGTCCTGTGCTTCAGAAATAAAAAAGAAAAAAACACCATCACTGCATTCTGTTACCTAAAATGAAAGCTCATATTTTTGTGCTGAGTGAGATACATGATGTTTTAAAAAATACACCAGTGAGGAAATCGGTGTACTCTCTGTAGATTCTCAGAGATGGAGACACACGATTACTACGACAGATCAGAGCTGCGGTGAATGTATAGTGTGTTGTGGGGGGGGGTTTGTGGATGCATATGTATCGACGTGAGTGCAGCTCCTCTCTTTGACAAGGTCATCCAGATCAAGTTCAGCCAAATGCTGAACAAATGTGACAAATTAGAGTAACCTAAATGCAGACTTTTAGAAAATATATCTGAGAGTCAATGAAAGAAAATAAATGATATATTGCCTAAAGGAATACCAAATAAGCTTAAAAGGCAGTAAGAATCTTTCTAATATGGTCCATTGCCTGATTCCCCACAGGTATTATTTTAAGATTGGTAATACAGCCATCAAAAATACTCAGAGGTATAAAAGCAGCTTTGTTAAAATGTCTGGGAAATGATTTCAGAACAAAATGTGATTGAGCTTGTTAGAGTTATAGAGGAATGTGTATCCCTGCAACTTCTGAAGTAAATGTCTCCAGCATATTCAAATACATTTTAAATACGAAGGACTGAAAGCAAACCAATGTTGACCACTGTTGAGAATACGTTGTGCCATCAAACAAATATGATCCAGAGACATCTCATGGTCTACATTTGGCAATAAGGAGATCTATAACACATTAAGAGCACTAGCCAACAAAATTGCTCACGATAAGCGAAGTACAGAACTTCAAAGACAGATGTTTTTCTTTTAAGATCAGCCATTTCTTGACATTAAAGACTGCAAAACTAATTTGGACATTTGCACGCCCGGAGATTTATACTGGTAAAAGCAAGGAAGGACCTTTGATAGATTTTGGTATTGACCATTTTTGAACACACACCACTGAAGCAGTGGATTTAAAGTGAGTCAAAAGAACCAACAGCGAGGGCTGCCGACTATCTCCCTCAATATGCATAAATGATACTGCGTCATCAAGTTGTGAGAAGGCTTGGTTCCAGGTAATTCTGAGTGGACGCCAAGGGAGGCAGGGAAAAGAGAAAGATGAGAAAGAAGATGAAAAACCTCAAATTCAATCTGGCACGGTGAGAGGGACTGAGGGGAAATAAGGTGGTTTTGATTTGTCTCTCATCCCTCGCTTGCGCTGTGACGGAGCGATAGAGCATCACCACCGTGTAGGGAGCACCAGCAGCGGCCAACTGACGGGAGGAGGTGGGGTGGGGGGGTGGAGCGAGGGATGGAAAGCTAAAGGTGAGGGAAGAATAGAGGACGAGAGAGATAGAAAATGCAATCCTATTCCAAGTAAAAGAGAATCATTATCTCCACTAAAACAGAAGGCGATGGAAAGGTCTGCCCTTGGCAGGCTGTCGGGTTCAAACTGTCTAAAACAAACTGCAGATGAAGGCTAGTGCAGGAAGTCAGATTACCCATCAAAATAAGTTCAGATCAGCTTCAGACCTTAAAAAAATACACTGAAAGTCAGAGGCATAAATAATTAAATAAATCATCTTGCTTGCTGGCTTTAAAAGGCTAACCTTTAAAAAAAAAATTGAAAAACGTCAAAATCTGTTTTGGCATGCACGGCATTAGTAGCTCCATCTGCAACTGGATTGTTTACGAGTTCGAGGCAAAATCTTGAAAGGTAGCCTGTCTGCAAAAGTTGAAAGGTCCAAAACGCCCTGTAGCAAGGCATTAGCATACAGGACAGCATTTTCCCTTGTGCTGCTCTGGTTATAGTTTTGCTAAATGCACACAGATCCCATTCCCTTGTGCAACTCTCTCCAAGTGCTCTTGTTGCATTCATCCCGTCTCAAATTAAATACATAAGGTTTTTAAGAAAGTTATGGCCAGAGCTGATGCCAAAGGGCAGCCTGTTGGGGGAAAAAAAACTATAGTTGTGCACTTTTAATTGCATGTTATATGCTGAGGCAGTGGCAACTCTTGAGTCATTCTTTGTCACCGACTGTCTCAGTGGCATAATGGGATTATTTGGGATGCTCACTGTGCTTTACTCATAGGGTAATGCCTGCTTTTTCTAGTCTCTGTAGTACCTTATCTCCCTGACCTTTCACTGCAAAAGGTAAGGGGGGGCTCTTAAAATGAGGGTAGCTTTTACAGAGTGCGTACCTTAACTCTGAATAACACTGAGTGCCTCTTTTCAGCCTCCTGTGTTACTTTAGATTTGTATATTTTACTTTGTAGCCTAAGATGTGCTTTTCTATGTAACTTGCTGTATAGTACAGTTTCTCCAATGTGCTTGATCTCTCTCCATCTATCTCAGTGTCAACTAACTTATCAACCCTCAGTGACCGCGTTGGTGCTGTATCCCACTCCTCATCACAGAGCTGTGTACTCTGAACATCCCCAACTCTCATGTTCTGCACTATTTTGTCCTGACAGTAGCTTTTTCTACTTTTGTTTCTGCTTATTCTTTGAGCAGCATCTTAATGTTTCCCTTATTTTACATATTTTTGACACACCGTGTCTTTAAAATGAGATTAAATTAGTGGTGGGATTTTTACCTTTAGCATTTTTAACTTACCATTTCCCCTCTCTGCTGCACCCTGGCTTATACTTTGTCTACACCTTCTATTTGTATTCCTTAGTTGAGAGCTGAGATTCTATATCACATGTATCCTACTGGTGAAATCAGTGATTACATTTCACTGTGATTATATGTTTACATGTGACAAAAGCTATAGGAGGCAATACTACCAAAAGGAACACAAGTCGACATAGTTGTAAGCTGTATCAACCATAAAATGGCGATTGGCCCTCTGATGGAATGATGGTGTCTAATTGGTCCCTAGACAAGATGATAGCCTCTGATTGGTCTGACTGTAAACTCAGGTTTCTAGTGTCATCTCATGTAAAAGGTTTGCTCTTTGGTGTGATTACACAGACACTGAGGAAGGCACTCGGGCTTTGAAAACACTTATCTCCTTTACTTTTACTTTAGTCTTTCACCTTTCACTCAAGCTATGTAGGGTCCACTGTAATTTAAAACAAACTTATATTGAGAAAAGGCCAAAATACCCTGCATGTGTGGCATTAAATGGCACCATTTGACAGTAAAATACAGGCAGACCCATTTAACTCAACTCTAATGAAAATAATCCACTTGCATTTTACTTTTTGGATGAAATGTCTAGTGTGCAATTCATTCAGCACTTCTTGCCTCCCATCATGTTTCAGTCTGCAGTGTCGGCAGAGAGCGTCAGTGACACCGTCTAATGCTTGGGCCCAGTGAGGGAGTCTACTACTGTCACCCAGACTACATTAACAGCATATTAAAAGACAAAAGCCTCCTCCTTCAAACTTTCAGAAGCCTGACATGCCGCTGTGTTGACAGGAACAAGACCGGCTCTCAAGACAGCCACCGCTTAGCTCCTGTCAAAAGCAGACAGAGAAAGAAGCAAAGCAATGCATCGTTGCACAAATACAGCCAAACATACTTATCTCTGTGATCTAAATGTTCCTCTCCACACTGCTGAAGAAAACCCAAACAAAAACCCCCGGAGTGCCTTAATGCTTTTCTGACCTTTGTGAATTATTTTCTGTTCTGTAATCAGTTACTACATTGGTCTTCGCGTTTTTTTATCTGCATTTACCCTTTAATTAAGATGATCCTCATATGGTTTTATCACATGCTCTCTCGTAATATGAGCTAATGAATTAACCAAAATGAAAAAACTAAATAAAATAAAAATCCATGTTTCAGTTTTTGAAAGGAATGTACTCATTTTTGACACAACACTTGAAGTACAGCTTGACCCAAACTTATGTAATGCTAATCCTACAAAACACATTATCAAACAGAGTCTTAGAGGCAAGTTCCTTTTTTCAATCGAAACCTTTGAAAGGATAAATGCAAGGCTGTAGAGTGTGATAATACTGCAGCACTTCATCTTGTTGCAACACAAAAACAATCGCAGTCACACCCGAGCAAAAGAAATTTTAAATTGTGTTGCCATCCTTTAAAATAGCTGGTTGTTTTATTTATTGCCAGTTTTGCCTCCATCATAGTGTGTTATAAAGCAGTTATTAGGGGCTTATACGCTGCTCATGAATGCTAAATAGGGAGACTACCATTCCACTTGACACTGATGTATAATGTGAGCTTGTATGATTTTACTTGTAGAATAATAAAATCAGTGTGAGTACACAGCTTTCTAGTGGAGCTATTAGACTAAAAAGTAAGTTGTATTTTTATAATTAAAAGGGGAAAAGCGACAGTCTGTCATTATCACATCCACAGCATCACGTCCTTGGTCACCTGCAGCAGACAACTTGCTTGCTTAACTGACCGCTGGGTCTGACAGGCTCTCTGGGGAGGCATCGTGGCTCGCAGTACAATGCCAGGACTTGCTGGGTAATGGACCAGTACGGAGGCTCAGCTGGGAGTTGAGAGGGAAAAATGGGCACTGCCCACGCGCACACACACCGTCACTTGAGCCCCCACGGCACAGCTAATTCAAAAGGTGCAATGTTCAGGTTTAGGTTTGGTGTGTGTGTGAAAACACACACAGCAACTTTGATTTCACTTGCACTTCATTGGAAGTAAGGCTGCAACTAAGGAATATTTCTATATTAACCTATTTATACTTTTTCCCCCAATTAAATATTAGAAAACAGTGAAAACTGATTGAATCATAATCTGTTATTTCATTTACTATCATATATGATGAAAAAAAAACAGCACAAGCTGGACTCTGTTTTGCTTGGAAAATGACTTGATGTTAGTTGCTAATTAATTTTCATTCACTCGACTGAGAATGATTTAATGGCTGTTAAACACAAAGGCTGTTTACAGTTGTACTTTGAGTATCCCAGTATGGATAAGAAGCTCAGCTGAATGACTATAATGCAAATGTAATGGACTTATATTTCCCTAAAATGTGAAAATCTATCAAAACTGAGAAAACAGGGATGGAGGGGTGTGGAAAAAAGTAGAGAATCGGTCTTTCATTGTGTCCCAGACTTTAATATCAGACAGTCGGTCATTTATCATCACGGGCCGCTGATGGTGAGAGAAGGGAAAGGTGGAGAAAGCAGAGGCAGAGAGTATCAATATGAAATTTTTATTTGATGGGTTTTTATGGGAGATTGCATTTCAGGAGGCTGGCAGAGTCAAGGTTCATGGAGGAGAGAGAGACAGGGGAGTGAGTGAGAGGCCGAGTCATAAAGGCCAGGTGAGAAATAATGGTGTCCCTGCCCATGAAGAACACACACTAACACTTTTGTTAGTGTGTGTTCCCTACTACATGTCCACAAAAAGCTGTAAATCAAAAGCCCCAAAAACACCTCACATTTTTATCATTCTGCTTGAAGCTGAAAACTCCCTGATGCGTTTTCCATCTTTTGTTTCTTTAAACCCACACATACATATTTTTCTCTCTAACGCATACAGTACAGACTCTTTCTTACTTGTCTTTTTTTTTTTCTTCCTCCAACACACACACACACACACACACACACACACACACACACACACACACACACACACACACACACACACACACAAACGTCTGAGGCGGCTGGCTTCAGGTGTGGTCATAAATCATCAGCGTGAGTGGCTATGATTCCCCCAGCGCCAGCAGAGCCAGGGGTGGGGGGGTGGGGTGGGGTGGGCGAGGGGGGTTGGAGGGTGGAGGAAAGGGCTGGTGGGCCAGAGAGGAGGCTGCGGCTAAATGGCTGCCCTCGTTTCCCACCTCCATCAAGGCCAGAAGGACCAACTGCTCAGCCTCTGGGCACGACACATCGCAGGCGCCCGACAGCAACGACACAAACACACATAACGGGGGTGAATAAACACTTTCAGATACACAAACAAACAAACACACATGAACAGATACAGAGGTGGCAAGACAAAAATAAAAAAAGATACTTGCCAATGATACAAATAACACAAAACAACACTTTTGTGATGTTAGACATAAAGTAGTTAATCAGATTTTTCCCCCCTTGATCTAATTTTCAGGGTTATTTAGTTATTTTTAATTGGGCTATTTTGACAATAACTTTATTCTACCAAAAATATTTGTTGCTGCAAGAAAACAATAAGAAGAAAGATGCCACTTTCTCTTTTCGGTTGCTGTTGGATAGTTTTATTGTAATTTTATTTTGTGGTTTAAGCTTTAGTTCCAGCAGTTGTGTAGGATATGTGGTGGCAACATTTTCTACAGCTTCAGTTTGCATCTTCTTTTGTCGACTGACCAAAATAGAGAGCGTCCTTCAGAGAAGAACGACAGCATCAGCTCCCAAAACGATATCTGCTCATGTTCAGACGAGAAATCCCTCTAGCGGTTGTAGGAATTATGACGGGAGCCAAGGAGGAAGTCAGGTGACGTTATTATAGGTGGATCAATGGGCCAAGAAAACATCGGACTGTAACATGGAAGACCACTGTTCAATTTCCCGTTTCAAACTGACAGTCAATGTTGGTTTCTTTAAAGCATAACCACGTGTTTATTCGTATATCGTAACCATGACGACAAACCTCCCCTTACCTCACCAAGTCATGTTTGTGCCTATAACCTTACCAAACCATAACCATAGTGCATTAAATGTAGTTATTTTCTACAGTTTTGGAAGACACAAATGATGCTGTCCTGCCGATAGAGGCGTCAGATCAGGAAGCGCGTCTATGCGCCGGCACGGTCAAACCACCGTTTCATTTGTAGGACTTGTTGCACCACGCTTACGGATATCAATTCAGTTCACATATGCTGACAGGTTGATCAGCAACCACATGTACAAAATGTGTGAATATCTGACAACTCAATAAAGGAAATATCAACAGCATAATCTTAAAATATGTTGGATGGATGGATATGGATTTGCTTTCTTGTTATTTTAATTTACTAATTTGAGTTTTTATAAAATTTACAAGGTACTTTTTCTCCTAACCTAATTCCTACACATGAATTCAAAAACACAGAAAACACAAACCATGCATGTACATGCACACACGTATACACCTCTTGACCTACTTCCCACATATAATAATACAAAAGAGACCACTTTTGCTGCTCCCTAACCCACCGATTACATGTACATCCATGTTCAGAGTCTCTCCGTTATTCTTTTCATCATCCACGTCATACCACTCTGTTTAAAATGAGAAATACAGTATGAGGACAGACATAATTTAAGGTGGAAAATGAGGTCAGGACCAACAACTTCCACCTCCAAGGAAACCAGAGGTAAACATCTGCTTGAAATGCCTTTATATGGTCCGTTTTAAGCTGTGCAGATGCAAATGGTGCAGAGTTTGACACATAGTAAAGTGAATGCCATGAAGATTAGATAACTGTGTTGTTGTCTGGCGTAAGACTATCACAGGAAAGCATTCGAAAGCTGGTTGGGTAAATGTCCTATTTCTCTGAAACCAACCATACTGGATGGTATTCAAACCAGAATGCAAATAAATGCTCTGAATTATTCTGCAATGTTTTTTGACTCACACCTGAACCCTGACACTTTCATCCCTGGTCCTGATATTGGGGTCCCACTTTGGCATTTTATGGTCTTTGGGGTGGCACATAGTCTCAAACAAAACTGGTTTATTTATCAGAGGAGGGTTTACTCTGGATTGTTTGGTTGTGTGAAGATACTGACTTACTGAGCCGACCTCAGGTTGGACTTATTTGTGTATTGACTGGAGAGTTCCTGTGTTACATGTTGCTTTGTTTCCAATTGACCAAAAAATGGTGACAAACATAGATGAGATTAAAGCAGCTGTACACGTTGTTGTAAGTCGACTTAAAGAAAAATCAACTCTTAAATCAACATATTTCTGTGAAAAATGTTAAGCTAACCGCTCCCAGCAAGCTAACTGTTGGCTGGACAGATCTGTTATGGATTGTTTAGGACAAAGCAAAACAACATAATCCCCCCTCCTAAACAGAAATCAGCAAACATAGAAATGATGTCTGGTTGAATGAATAAAGTGAAAACAAAATGGTGGAAAGCCTTCATTAACCAATCACAATCGAGTATTCAACAGAATGATAGATAAACACTAAAAAACTAAGAAAGTAGTTAAAATTTATTTTATACAACAAAGTTAATGCTACTACTTCCCATTGCCAGAGGAAAAACAACTTGTTTGCCAGGAAGAATAGTTGGAAACGAAGAAAAACAGGAAGAGTTGTGGTGGTGACAAAAACCGAGAGCCGGAGCAAAGAGAGGAGAAACAGATCGAACAAGACTGAGAGTCCAAAACGAGGAATCGAAGATGAGGGGGAGGAGGAGATGAAAGGAAAAAAGAGGGGGCAAGGAAAGGGAAGCACAACTGGACAGAGACAAATGGCCATGGGAAATGGCCGTTGCAGGAGAGGCCGCCGATGAGACAGCCCTCTCAGCAGCCCTAACACAGACTGATAGGCCCACCGGGCCGTGCTACCATCCGATCCATTCCATTCCTGTCTGATTCTTCCTCTATTCAACAAAAAAATAAAAAATAAATCACATTTCAGGCCATATCAGGCTCACCAAACTCACCAGAATGTAGAACAATATAATGTTACTGCAGGCAGAAATGCAGCAGGCCAATGTGTTATTTAATGTGAAAAGTGTCATTTTATGACTACAGTTGGATTAGAAATTGAGCTGCAAGGAATTTAAGGAATTAAAGAACCATTGAAAAATCTTCCCATGTGATTGTGTCCGTTGAAATCAGTGTGATACAGAAACATGAGCTTTTTTTTTGGGTTTTACTGATAAATAACCACAAGGAAAAATGGATTTTCCTTTTTGTTATGTGCCATTCTTTGGCTTCAACAAAAAGAGGAGCACAGGAAACAAACATCGCTGTCTCCTTCTCTATTTACTCCTTCGGCTCATCTTTCCACTCTGCTGACTCCACTCACTATTTTGATTTATTCTGACAAAGTTCAGGTCATATTTTCATCCAACCTGGAAACTGTTTGTATTGGCTGGAAGAGATTAGATCTGTGTACTATAAAACATCCAAAGTGCTAAAACTGTTCCTTTCTCTACTTCTTAAAAGCATGCATCTAATCATCCTTTGTGTCTCTGTTCAGACAATTCCATACATTCATCTGTATGACCTACAATCATGCACAACAGCAAAGGAGTGCAGCAATTTTCCTGTAAAAGACGAACAATGAATAGATGGATGAATACCGCAGATGCAGCAATGAGACTTAAAAGTTGAGAAGGAGGGCATGGAATAGAAAATAAAGACAGAGAGGGATACAAGCAGGAATACGGGGATCACTGTTAACTGTCCATGTATGCGGTTAGGTAAGTGAGTGCTACTGTCGCCGTCCCACAATCCCATTACTTTCCCCAATAAGGCTTTGGCAGTCCAGTGATTACCTCAAGAAAGCCAGAGAGGAAGAATCCTAATAGAAATGGGGATTTTTTTTCGTGAAGTCAGAGCCTTCCCTATCTCTCTCTCCACCCCTGTTCCTACCTCAGGTGATGTCTCCAGGCACTGACCAGGTAATGCACCGTAATGAAGTACACGTGTGGGCGCCGCTGGTCTAATGGAGAGGGGTCGAGGCAGAGAGGGGAGTGCCTGTCGGGCTGCCTGATTGAAACTGATGGGCCAAGGTAAGGGGGCCACAGAGTACGGCCACCCAACATGGCCCTCCCTGTCTCATCAAACAGACACACACATGAACACACACACACACACTTACTTCAGAGTCCATTATTCAATTTGGCCCTTCTAATGACCAGTGAATTAGGCTGCCAGAAGCGATTTGCCTTCTGAGCCGTACTGCTGGACGTACATGCTTTCCTCCACTCTGCATATTAAGAGGCAGCCATTCAGACACTGACATCCAATTAGCCTCCTCCAATCAGCGAATGTAGCTGGATGAGCTTGGATGAGGAAGGCATCTCAGACAATGAACACTTGATAAAAACTAAAATGGGGTACATGTAGCAACATTTAGAGGTATGGTGTATGGTGACTGGAGTGAGAACAAATAGTCTACATGGTTCCCCCTTGGTTTTTAGATAAGAACGAAACATCCACTTAATACACGTGTAAGCTGTGACAGAACACAAATACGCCTATAGAAAGAGGATGTCTTCCATCACAAAACTGCATTGCTCTCACAACAAACCGCACAGAAAACATTAGCCCTTTTCTAAAACTAATGGCCACCACTGTTTCAAGTCACTGAAGAAGCAAATCGACAGTAAAACATGGGCCTAGTGTCTCACTTAGAGCAAAGTCCCCAATCAATTCTTTCTGCAAGGCTAACCACAGTTGTCTTGTTAATAAATTAAAAACAATATAGCCACCAACACCATGGTGTTAATGTGCCATAGCTGGCACTAGGGCTGTGTATCTCTCCCTCTCAAACGATTCTCCACGTATGTAGATACAAAGGCCACAATCTGATAAAAATCTGATTCAAGGCCAATTCGATAAGATTAGATTCTGTCACAATTAGGATTTAACTATATGTTACTAAAATAAATCCGTTTCCTCAATTTTCATTTCAAATACTGAATCAGAAATACCCCAGAAAAAGTATATCCTCTGCCACAGCCACAGCCAGGGCTGCTTCTAGAAAAGTTCTAAAAATGTGTTGGGCAAAATATATAAACCCAAAACGTCCCTGCTTTCCCAAATGCTGATGCCTGTCTCCCTCCCTTTTGCATTTAGCCCGAGAACAATACGGCAGGGAGATTACAATTCAAATGACACAAGGCAAGAGAATGACACATGACTTTGATCCTGAAAAGCCTATCACATGGAAGTAAGTAAGTAAGTTACACATCATGCTCACCCCACCCAGAAACCTTCAAATTGTCTCTCATGTACACTCCAAACTGTCCCGCCCTACTTTACAGATTCCTTAGGTCCAGGTATCAGCTTTAATAAAAATAAAACTCTACTTTTGCTTTCTTCCATCTTTTCAAGGTTGTTGGGCGGCTGCCTCTCCTCTTTTCACTAGGAGCTGTAAAATCTATTTGACAGCTCTGATTTATGACACAGCATAGGCACCGAGCGCCTGTAGGGAAAAGAGACTATGTTTGAGTGTGTTTGGAAGTGTGTGAATGTGTGTGTGTGTGTGTGTGTGTGTGTGTGTGTGTGAGCATGCCCGGCTCACAGAGGACCACCACTGCTGTGCTCAATGTTCAAGCACCCGACAGAGCACACAGGTAGGAAAGTCCCGAAAGCTCACGTGTGCGCACAAATGTCTAGACACACGCACACGTATGATGACACGCACACACAACAGCAACAGAACTAGCATTAATAGACAGAGAACTGTGCATCTATGCTAACTTGGAAGCCAAAACTGCCCAAAAACATTCAACTTCATATGATGTTAAACTTTTATGATTGACTGGACTTTGACAGTGCCCTAAAAACTGCATTTCGTCCTAGTTTGTCGAACTTTTTCCAAAAGGGCTGAACAGTTTATGTCTTAAAGGAGTTCAAGAATATCCTAAAGAGCCTTGGGAACCCTTGGGTGTGCGTGCATGGCATCCTTTTTTCAATGCAGCTGTTTACTTTTTTAAATTTGAAAGTGTTTTTGTCAGTTCTTTCCCTCTTTGCCTTCCTCCGTCCATCTCACCCCCCCACACAATCCTCTCTGTCCTCCTGTTCTCCTCGCCTGGATGCCCAGGGTGCTCACAGCTAACACCGTTTGTCACATCCAAGGCCAGGTTAGGCACACTGGGATCCCGCTCTGCAAAGAGAGAGGGATGTGTGCGTATGCTCCAACGTGTTTGTGTGTGTGTGTGTGTATATATATAGGGGGTGGGGGAGTCTGAAAATAAATGCAGTGCAAGGACACAATCGTATCCATGTAGATTTGTGTGTGCCCGCGCCTGCGACGCTGTCATCTAGGAGCCGAATTTCACACCTTGTGCCTTTGCTATTGTCAGGCGGAGAGGTGCCGTTGATGGACAGCAAGGAGAGGACAGGGTGGGGAGCCCCCTCCAGATGAAAAAGGTCGTGACAGCTGACAGAGAGAGGGAGAAAGTGTTCATACACCCCGAGAGGACGACTGATAGAGGTGGGAGGGGAGAGGACGGGGGAGGACAGATGTACAGTCCAAGACAGAGCAGAAGAGCAGTGAGGGCTACACTACATTACAAAAAAAGCAATATGAACTGTGACTGAGCTCCTTCTGTGTTAAGATTCTCAAGTCTGAAATGAACCTTGCCTCTGCATTGCTGGCAAGGGTTTCACATTAGGTTGGTAAAATCACATTTTCAAGAAATTCCTCTCCACCCCTGACATGAAATCAGTGGAATAACAAGCTGCAACAGCGAAACATTTCAATATCCGTATCCGTTTGAATCTACACTATGAGTGTACACTAATGAAGTTCATCCCTGTGGCGATGAAGGGAGCCGACACAAATCCCTGCATACTTCTCGAGGGCCATGAAGTGTGTCTCCGCCTGTTAAACACACCTCGGTGCTTTGTGCATTTTCACTACAATGCCCCACCCTTTCCCGTCAGTCTGTTACAGTCATTAGCAGCATGCTAATCAAGGCTAATTACAATGAGACAAGCAGACACAACTCATTTCTTATCATGACAGAGTGCCACTGCGGTGCCTGAAAACGTTGCGCAAGTAAATAAATGCACTGTTCATAATCAACAGCTTTTTTTGTAGTTAGTTAAATGAATGTGACCATGTTTTCTATGTGATTTCCATTGTTACTGTTGTCAAATGTTAATCGGTCTGTCGGAGCTTTTTCAGAGGCTGTAAATCTTTTTTTTTTTGTGTGTGTACATGCAGCAGCTTAGTTTATTCTGAAGGGAAGGATAACAGCTCAGTCAATTTAGCATTGTCATGGATTGTTCCAATTGGTAATGATTAATCTCTAGATCACTTTAAGTCAACCGATGTATGAATATATGAAGAAGTGAATAATGAAAGGAGTAAATGAGGGAAAAAGAAGTGGGAAAAGAACAGGAGGTTTTGGAAGAAAGACAGAGAGGGAGGAAAGAAAGGTTGAGACGATGATGAGTGAAAGGGAGGAAGGTGAGGTTACCTAAGAGGAGAAAATGCAAAAACAGAGTCTTGTTGTAGGCAAAGTCTCTTCCAGGGCGATGGATTGTAAGTGCCAGGCGGTGCAGATCCCCCTCCCCGCCCCCCCATTCAAGTTACAAAAGCTCATTTTGGAGATTTTGCTGGCATTGCAGAAAAGGCCTCTGTTCCCCATTTTCCATATTTCATATACGGCCCATTGGAAAGCATCGCCTACGAGTATCACGGCGCGGCACATTTATGAGCGATGCATATAAGAACTTCTCACTTTTTGAAAGTCACTGTGCACCGTATATCTACCATCTACATAGTTATGCCATCAATAAATAAGAGTCCTACAGTATATACAACCAAAAGTTTGTATAAATGAGTTGCACATTAAAAATAATAACACTTTTTTATTTACATAGAACTTGTATATAAACTGACCGCGAAAAACTACAAGATGAATCAAAAAGCTGGTTGGTGGACATGAAACGCAAAAGTGGTGGAATGTAACTAAGTACATTTATTCACATACTGCATTTGAGTTGTACTTGTAGCCAAAATGTGGGAGACATGTGCAAAACATTTGGTTGGTAATGTACAACATGAAACTGAGCTACTGATGGACTACTGACGTAGCTAATCGATGCACACGGATATGAAAGCAAATATAACTCGCTATTCCTTCAGATGCTCTGATTTTGTAAAGGCCCTGCACACTCAGATAGGTGACTTCACTTATTTTGCCTGATTAGACTCAGGACAGTGTTAGTATGTACGGACTGCGCTTAAATCTCCAGTTATCGAACTGAACTTTGTCAATGGGACAAAACTACTATTTTAGAAGCACATACACAAATATGACGTGTTCAGGGCTGCAGGGTGGATCAGTGGTTGATGGCTCAAACAGCTGACCCAGGTCAACCCCTGTATCAACATGGTGAAGTGTCCTTGTGGAGGACTACCCAGTCCTGTGGGGCTGTGCCAACTCTGACCTCGCAGTCAAGGAATCAAAGCGAAGAGATTTTCTTGAGTCCATGTCACATTATTCTACTGATGATTGTCTTAAATAAGTACGTGACCTCATCCTCACAGCAAGTGTTAGCTGCTAACCCGCTGGGCACTAAAGCTGAAGCACTAAGCAACTTATCAGGAGGCTTCCAGTGCGGGGCATTAAGAGCAAGTCCCGCTTAGTCATCACTTCTCTCAGTATGGTGAAAAAGTGCCACTTTCATTCCCATGGTGACAAGGGAGAGTGAAAAGGCCGGAAACAGACCTGTGTAATGCTGATGGACGTAGCCGGTCTCTTAGTGAGCAGGGCTCGAGCACCAATCGAGGGCTAAAAATGCAGCATCAGCAGTGGTGGATTTACTTGGATGAATGGACTCGGCCCGGCGAGGAGGGTGAGGTGGGTGGGGGTGTTCGGAGGGTGGTGGGTGTCAAAGCAAGTGGCTGAGACATGGCTAATACTGCCAGTGAGCTGTGGCCACCTAAGTAATTACTACCTTTGCTGTTAGGCTAATCCCCAGAGCAGAGCAGCAAACTCAGGAGAGAAAAGCTTAGAGCCTCTGTGCGGCTCCCGTCACCCGACTTCAATTACACCGACACACGGACCTGTCTCAGTCGGGATGGGGGGGGGGGGGGGGTAAGAACAGATTGTCTCCTTTAAGAGAGTCTCTACTAAATACAGAAATTATTCTGACCGGTTTTGTATTCATGGTCATATAAGATAAACTTGCTGGCTTAATGTAAATCGATAGGTTCTTTATTTATATATCTGAACACACATGTCATTATAAAGTCAATCACTTAGAGACATAACACAGATGATAGAGAATTTATCCTTCTATGGTCCATCTTTATAACAATAATATAATAGAAATATAAAAAAATGAAATGTAATAATATAACTATGACAAAACATAAAAAAAAGAAACTAAATCACATTTACACCATATATTGACTTTTCTTTGGAACAGCCAAGTATGATGTCCTGTGTAACAATTGCCTTCTACACATGATTGTGATTAAAATGAAAACAACTTCAAAATGCAATCAGTGAAACTTCTCCACATGTAAACCACCAAAGAACAACATCCTGTGAAGAATGAAAAGCTTTTCAACTATGCGGCCAGTGTTTGTAAAAAGACACAACAGATTTCACAGCAGTCTGCTGAAGCTATTAACAACTTCAAACTTGACAGACAAGCGAAACAGAACGGTTTAATACAGCGAGTGCACAGCTCTCCTCTCTTGTCAGCTACTAAACATTACAAAGTCTTCAACAAGCCAGCTCAGCTGCACTCTCTCTGTGTGTGAACTGCTGCTGTGAGCGTTACCTTTGCGTTCGGAGCGTTTCTTGCGCCTCCTCTTGAACCTGCGTCGGATCAGGCAGTAATAGGCGCCCAGATTCTGTGCGCCGTTGGTGAGAAGGGCCATGGCTTGGTCAGCACTTCCACTGTTATAAAATCAACTAAACAGCTATCTATAAGCACTAGACTAACCTGAACCATATACAACTCCAGCTGCTGGGATCTCACATGCACGTGGTCTACCTGTCCTTCACCGCTCAACTCTCACACTTGTCCAGTTTGTGCTCTCAAGCTAATGATATTGAGAATGCCCAACTCCACACACCTGCAGCATTTCTTTGTTTCTACTTTAGTCCTTCCCTTGGATCCGAACTCTTTCCCTCCCTCCCTTTCCTCCTCCTCTCGCTGTTTCTCTCCTCTGTTGACTCCATCTCTGCCCTATCAGTAGTCAGAGAGGAGAGGCGACGGAGTAGAGTGTGAAAAAGAAGGAGGGGACTAGCGGAGGAGAGAGACTTGTGTTTCCATATGATTGTGAATTAACACAGGGAGCCGAACCAAACTCTCTACCTGTCTCATCTCCTGTCAGAGTAACTGTCGTCTCCAACAAGCAAAAACAACATCTCAACCCCCCAGTGAAACACACCTGTGTACACTAAATACAACTCCGTCATGCTCACACACTGACATGTGTACGAGCGTAACAGTCAAACCTTCTAATGTGAAGAAAAGTCTTACCCTTGCAATGTTGAAATCAGTTTCCACCTTGTTCCTTTTACTCTAACTTCCACATTTACATTCCTTCAGCTTGTATTCCCTCTCTACCTTAGAAACTCAGCAGGAGTGTGAGGATGAGAGGAAACGCTCTGCCACCCTCTAGTGGTAATCTTCTGTAATTACCAAACCACATCCTCCAAGAACCGCATTTTAAGCCACAGGGCTCACTAATGCTTAAAATGATGTTTTAATGACGACTGCTATTAAAAGCTGTGTTAGTTTTGTTGGCAAATGTCTAAATGTCTGTGTAATATCTGTCTATTTGTTGAAATGGCCTCAGACAGAAAGAAAAAAAAGAGAAAAAGAAAAGTGAAATGGAAAACGTAAAGAAAAACACTCACCTTTGGCTCTGTTGTGATGTCTGTGCTCGGAAAAACCTGATGGAGAGAAAGACGAGATGTTCCAAGTAAGTAAACAGCAGAGAGTTTGGCTGACTGCGGAGCTGGATTACTGACAGTAACAGTGTGTCAAGGACGTGGCACAAACAACTTATTGGTATATACAGAGGGCAAGTAAAGGTGCTCCATCAGTAGTGATTATTTAGCCGGGTCTCCACAACAACTTTCCCAGCCATACACTGGCCGGATTGCTCCAAAAAGTGGTGTTTCTGGTCGATCACAGCCATTGTTTGAAGTACTGGAATACAGGTTGATTGTGAATGGATCCATTCCTTTAGCTGGAAACCAGTTATTTTCTCTAATGAATTCATTGCAGTAACCTGAGTGTTTCAGTGCTTCCATGTAAGCATTGCATTTGGCATCACAAGGCCCTTATTAAGACATTTGATGTGGTGGTTTATCCATGCCAGTTACACAGAACATTGATCTCAACCAGACCAACTCTCCAAAGAATAAATAAACATATTACTAAAATATGTTCCTTGGAAAATAAATAGGCTCAAGGCCTGAAAGTTCAAGACATCAACAAACCCCTATTGACAAAGCTGTCCCTGAACATACTGTGAAGACAACACTGTATATCTCTCAGATAGCTGAACAATTAGTGTTTAAGGCTGCAGGGCAGACAACTTGGTTGTTATTCCTACAAATCAAAGTGACTTTTAAGTCCTATAGCGTTCACTATTGACTAGCCAACTGGAGGTTTAGACTGGATAAATATTTACATGAAGGTTAGATTGATGGCACTGCAGTCTGTGGCGTGCCACATGGAAGCACATGTGGAGAGATAATGGTGATGATGGTAAACATGTAGTTACTATGAGAGTGCTGTACATTCACAGTCATATAGTATTGTGACAGCGACATGTTTCCCTTGTTTTGGCTACACCGTATGAGTTAGGGTGATCTTAGAGAGGTTTGAGGGTGGTAGAAGGTGTGTACATATTGGATGAACAGTGTAGCTGCGTTTTTGTACACATTACCTATAGATGCGCCGTAGCAGGACAATGATTCTTAACATGCAGACAAGGTAACCAAAGAGTTTTTAATGCACTAAGCACCGTTGTTGGTCTTGACAGGCCAAATCAGTCACTTGCTGAAGCACTCTGGCTCTTCAAAACACTGAAAGTTTTGTAGTAAAAAGGCCCAGCTTTTGATTTCATCCGCTGAACTTTAGTCGTCTTTTAACAACTGCAACTTCTGGTACACTTTAATGATTACTGGTATAATCATCCCACCAACTTCAGAGGCACCAATGCCTTTGAACAAATGCTTTGTGTAGAGAGGCCTTAAGAGACTGAAACCTGGATATCTAAGAAATCCAGATGCCCCAAAGTCTGAAACTCACTGTGGTGCAAAATCTATTACAATGTGCCACATGTGCCAGCATGTAATTATGCATATAGGTAAGATAGATACCTTCCTTTACTGCTGCAACAAAGACGAACCTGTTTACATTCATAATGCTTTATAAATATTGCAATTCAGATTGTGAATTTGGTACATGAACCCTCCAAAATGCAAAATGACTTGAAGCCCACAAACTAAAAATAACAGTAAATCTACAGACGGGTGTAAAAAAATCCTTAAAGCTCCATAGCCTTTCTGGTAAATACAGCAGCTGGGGATAGAGATGATAGTACAGGAATAAGACACAAGGAGGGAGAGAAGAAATAGAGACATAAAACCTTGAGAAGAGTGAAAGAAATAGGTGGGGAGGATATCGAGAAAACCCCCTGAGTGAGAACGTATGATAAAGAATGAGGCAAAGCAGACCAGAGACGTAAAGATGAAGATGGATGAAGTGAGAAAAGGTACGATGAGCTCAGGAGTTAGAAAAATGTTCCCATATAAACCCAAAGCAGAATCTCTAACCGGTGGGGTCGTTTAAGGTCAACGAGGCTGTCTTCACTGCTGTCCAGCTCCTCCACAGCTCCCACTGCTCAACATAAAACGCTCTTAAAAAGCTAATTAAGAGGGTTTTTGGGGAAGAGGTCTGCCAGTTTAACATGACCTGAAACTGAGCAGAAACAGAGAGAAAGGCAGAAAGATGTTACAACCAAAAGAAAGCTAGACTGCAACCGAGAGGCAGTCAGAGAGAGAGAGAGAGAGAGAGAGAGAGAGAGCGAGAGAGAGAGAGCGAGAGAGAGAGAGAGAGAGAGAGAGAGAGAGGCCAGATGGTGAGAGCAAGAAAAAAGAGAGCCAGCCAAAAGATTCGGGATAAGAGTTGTGGGGCAAAGAAGTCAGCCTGAGAAAAGAGATGAGGAACTTAAATACACTCCAGACACAAATTCATTCATGCTTCTGTGTACAAGCCAACAACAACTATGGATGGCCAAGTCCCACCACAACTGCCTTGGCTAGGAGACTGTTTTTTGTTTTGCTTTGTTTTCTGAAAGGGAGACTAGTCAGTCCACTTCCCTTAGTATTTGAATTTATAGAGAAGCTGCAGACATGGGAGAGTAGACTCAGTGCCGGCCCCACAGAGGCCCATGTTGTTGTATCCACTACTCTCTGTCTCTCCCTTGGCATTTTCAACACATACTGGATGGACAAGAGGAAAGTGGCTGTGGTTATGCCGCCAATACTCTGCGGTTATCCAGCCTGAATTCAAAAGGCGTTCCAGACTCCAAATAACAACTGAACTCCTGGTGGCCTCTGCAGCGGTTTGACAGAGAAACACAATCATTGACAAAAACAACCTCACAGGCAAGCGGTCCTGGCTACTGTGGTGAGCCCATCTGTTGGTTCATATGGTAGATGTACTCACAGTCAACTAAAAAGCACAGAGCTCTAAAAATAGACTCAGTGGGAACAGTTTTTTTTTTTTTTCCAGGCCTTTTTAAAGCCGTCCATCTGAATTTATAAGCCAGTTCCAGGGATGCAGAATTTTAGGAGCTCAAAATCATGGTTAACTAATAGTGGCTTTGGAGATCTCACTTCCTAACTTGAGAAACACACAGAAATATACTGTAATAATGTAGTACAACCAAACACCAGCAAGGGGAGACACTTCAAAGATATCAAATCTACAGCCTCATTAAAATGAAATGTTGACTTTTACGATCAGCAAACGAGACCCTTCAGCAACACCAAAATATGCTCATTAGTATTTATAAGCACCCCTCATTAAAACTGGGTCCCACAAACCAAAAGCCATCCATCTAACAAGCTATTTTGAAGCAAGCAAAAACAGACTAACAAGTCCAGCGAACATCTGGCGAAAAAGAGACAAACAAAGAAACCAACCTCACAGTGTTCCCTCAGATGCTGATGAAATACGCCTACATCTTTGCCCCTCTTATAGACAGAAATGTACCAGTGTGTTTCATCTGCGTGTCAAAGCAGTTGTCTCAAGTCACTGTGGAGCACCAACTAAAGACCTAACATGTAGATGTATAAGGGAGTCCTGCGATGCCTGAATACCTGAATATGAAGGCAGATGAAAAATGTCCAGGCTGGAGAGGAGTTTCATTGCCTTGTGAGGAAGTCACGTTCCTAAAGCAACACTCACTGAACCTCATGTTGTGCACAGAGTTTGGCCAGAGAGGGAGAGGGAGAGATTGTGTGTGAGAGATTAGTAGAGACAGAAGAGGAGAGCCTTGGAGAGCTGAGTGTAAGTGTAGTGTGTGTGTGTGTGTGTGTGTGTGTGTGTGTGTGTGGGGGGGGCGGTCTTTGAGGACTGGAGTGGATGGACAAAGACACAGAGGCTTCAGTTAACTTGACCAGGCGACGTGGGGCTCTCCCGGTTGTGGTGCTTCTTTGCAAAAGGAGATTTTCAAAGTGGAGTGGCTGAGCGCGCTATGTCACGCATTTTAACTGAGGTAGAAACAGCAATTAGCAATTTGGCTGCCCGTTACATTCAATTTCCGAGAGGGGGGGGGGACTCACCGCAATCAAGGCGGCTTTCTACTACGAACGCTCGGTGTAACTGGACTTGCTGATGCAACACATGTGTGCCGCGAAGGATACCATGCCATCAACATGCCAAGCCCCATGAGGTCATAATACGATGATTAGGTATTTGATAGCGAAGTGGTTCAACTCATGATGTCTGCTATTATATTATATTATATTATATCTTTGGATTTCTCTACTGATGTCACCAACGCCTCTAACCTCTAACTCATCTGTCTGGAAGTTTAGTGCCCGTCATTGTTTTTGCTGTATTTTTTGTATGTTTCAGTATGTGTCAATGAGAAAAAACAACGGTTACAAAGTTGTTAAGCTCAGCACGATGAGAAAAGTAATGTTGGTTGCTAGGTAACAGACATAAATGTTGATAAGCGATGCTGGATTTAGGATTTCCTAACCTGAAATAAGATAGGACGAAGTAAGATAAGATGAGATGCCTAAGGTTAGTTAGCATTTGCTTCTGTAATACCACATTGGGAAAAATCCTATCTTAGACTCTTCATATCTTCACTTTAGACTTAAGATAAGATGTTTCTGTAATACGGCCCCAGAGGAGTAAAAGGCCATTTGACGGGCAGGACAAAAAATGAAATTCAGAGAGGCTGATTATGAAAGAGAGACACAAAGTCAGTCAACTGCATGTGATAAGGAGTGCGTGACTGTAAACTTCCACTCCCGGTCTTCAGCCAAAAATTAGGCCAATGGCTCGGTAATCGCTACACACACACACGCACACACACACACACACACACACACACACAAATACACAGGCTAGCCAGGGTCCTGATAGCCATTAAACGCTACCCCTCCCTCTGACCTCATTTTCTCACACATACATCAGGACACAATTTTAATTAATTCACCATTTAATTACATGAGTGTGTGTGTGTGTGTGTGTGTGTGTGTGTGTGTGTGTGATTGTGCTATGATTGATTGCGTGTGTGCGCATAAAAATTCAAGGGAGAGAGAAGCTGGACGTGGATCACCACGCACTGTGTGGCAGTGTTTTTGTTCTACTTAGACTTGTCCAGCAGAGGGCAGCACTGCTACAACATAATCATTATTATGCAGTGTGCACACAGAGCAGTGAATGTTTTTCATTTGCTTTCATATTTTGATGTCATTTTCAAGTATACTGCTGTAACTGATCACATGTGTTATTGCTGCTCTATCTTTGAACCTAGAGCAAAGTACAGCTTTGCCTTCTTTACAGTGACAGTAGTGGTCAACTACGGGTGAATTTGTGCAAGCGTGAAAATAATGACAAAATTGAGTTAAATAGGCACAAGCCAGAGCAGAAGGTGCTGAGAATGCATCAGATGAAGCACTCTCATCACATACTGTACACGCTTAGATGACAACAGGGTTTTTAGAGCGGCTGCCAGCGCTCTAAAAAAGTCACACTGTTCGCTGGCAGTGAGAAGTAACAAGCCAACAACCAACCCACATGCCCAATGTAATAACTGTGAGTTAGCAGAAATGAACTGTCTGTTGGGGACATTTTGTATTTTTTTGCCAGCCTGTACTATTTGACAAAAAAGCAAAAATGTGATACCTACACAGGTTGTTCTGTGGTTTCCCTGCGCTATTGTACTACTGTATTCAGAATTTTGTGCACCATTTTAAGGGATTCTGTAATACCGAATTGAAGAATCCTGGGAAGTCCATGCACATCTCAGTGCTGTAAGCATTTAGGTGATGGGTGGAATTCACAATGCAAGGGAAGTGGCTACGTATTTCTGGTCCTGTTTGCTCTAAATGTGTTGCAAAACCATTTTGGTCGTGTCAGGTGTAACGCATGGCATGGTCTCTAGAAGCTGCACTGCTTTGCTAAATTTAAGATTATACATTTCAAGGTTTAGCATCACAGAGAACTGTGTTCAATCCCGACAGAGATGCTACCAGCTTGGCTGCCCGCTCCATCAAACACAATAGGCTGAGTGGGAAGCCAGTGAGGGATAGTGTCTGGGGGCAAAACAGCGGAAAACTCCAAAGAATAAATAAATAAATAAAAACTTGTGTGAGGTTCTTCTGCCAGTAATGTGAGCACAGACTATCCATAGGCCATTTGCCAGACGTGGTGTCATTGTGAGGATGTGAACAGCATTCACTGTCACTGAGAGTGAGGCCAAACAAGAAGCAGGTTGTCTTCTCTAAAAACACTGAGAGAATAACCACAAAGCTAAACACACACCAGACCACCAGACTGCCAAAATAATCTTGTGACTTGTACTAGCTTCCAAAAATCTAAATATCCAAATTATCTGAGAAACCCTGTTGCTTATTTCACATCATTTACCAGCTGCTATTCTACTGTTAGTCTCTCTAAACAGGAGCCTGCTTCTGTTCTAAATAAGAGGGCCTGTAAATAGGAATGACTTAATTCTTCCTATGGGAGTTCCCTTTAGCTCCCAAGCTGACCATCAGCTCCCACTGCTGGGTGTGGTCCACCTCCTTAACCAGCCTCAAGCTCTCCGCCTGGGACAGATCCGCTCCACTGCTTGTGGCTTTGGGTTTTTGGCTGGGGCTCTACCAGCAGCGGTGTGTGTGTGTGTGTGTGTACGTATATGCTTGTGCAATCAACGCAAGCATGGGGAGAACAATGGCCGCCTCTGTGTTAGCCCCTCTGGCACGACATACACCTGACGGGCAAAGCCAACAAGCTGTAACAAAGCACGGGTGGGATAAAGGCCGCAGCCACACAGTCTGGGTTCACACCGCAGGTCTTAATGAAGTGATAAACTCATAAACTACATTTCATATGAATATAAACTGACATGGATGTCCCCATAAGTACCCTTAACAAAAGGCATCGAGTCCCCTATAACTCCTATGCTGCTCCAGTTTCCTTTGAGATTTGACGAACAACCTGAGGGGCTCCCCTGAATACCAATCGAGCTGAGCTATTCTGATTTTGTTTCGCAGTTGTCAGGTTGTTCCTCGTGTCAACTCTGGCTCATCCGAGCTGCTGCAAGCAACATTTTGACAACAATCCCGGGGAAATCCTACAAGGTTCGCCCGTTGTCATGGCAACACTGACAAAATCCAACTTTGCCGTTCCAGTTGCAGGTGGGCTACACGGCTCTGGATGTGACTGTGGAACATTCTCATCAATTTAGTGAAAAAAAAAAAAAAAAAAACTTTCTTGCTGTTTATCAGATCACAGGTTCAGTGAGAAAACACTGAGACAGTTAAGAGTGTGAACACGACACACACTCGGGCCAGGAGATGTCAACATAAATTACCTGACATTGTAATTCAGAGCAACTGACAATGAGCAGTGTTTTCTTTCAAGGATGCTCGAGGACGTCTTAATGGTAAATTGAGTGTGCTGGCAGTCTCCCTGCAACACTGTATGCCCCCTCAAACACAAAAGCTCACACAACACACAAGATAGCTGCTCATAATCTACAACAGAATTTCCATCCTGCTTCCCGTCATGCTGAGCCGCGGTACATTTCTCCTCACCTTTAATAGTCCTCCCTCTCTTTATTACATGTTACGACGCAGATGTCAGCATTTTTTCCTATGACGAATGAGTCTCTTTTCTCAGCCAATTTATCTTCCTATCCACGCTGCATGCCCTTGTTGACGGCACAAGCTTCCATTTCCTGTGTTACAGAGAAGAGGAGGAACACTTGAGGTCACGGGGAAAGAAATAGATCTGGTCGCAGAAGGGAAAAGGACGAGGAAAGGTATTTAATTAACAAGGCAAGGACAGATGTACTGAGGTGGAGCGAGATGGACAGAGAAATAAGACTGGGGTAGACTGATAGGACGATAAAATGCGTTTAAAGATGCTAAAAAAAAAAATCTCAACTCAATAATCAGCTCACTTTAAATTTCAGTACTGCCATCAGATGGTGGAATACAAGCCTATGGAAGTCTGCCCTGAAACTGTTGAATTGACTACATTACACACACACACACACACACACTTACTCAAAAGGTTTTTACTGCACTGCAATGCGGTGTGACATTGAGGATAATGACTGCACTCACACACACACACACAGACACAGACACAGACACAGACACAGACACACATGTGATTGCAGAAAAATACCTCTGAATACACAAAGGAAAGTCAAGGTGAGCAGATATTATCCACTGGATTAAAAGGATATTTGAGTCTCTAACCAGTTGAAAAAGCTCTGTGGGGTCATTTGTTATTGGACTACATGGAGGACAACAGTGGGGAGGTCGTGACAGGTTCGGGACTGCAGCAGACTTTGGCTCACCCTCAGTATGGCTGTCATTTAGCAGCGTTACTCTTACTTAAAGGGCAAAATAGGTTGTTTGACATTAGGATTGGGCAGAGGAGGTGTGGTTATTTTAAACCATTTCTTAATTTCCCGTATCGTGATATATACCGTTACCGTGATGTAAAATTACATATACCTTGATAGTAGCCCTATTTGACATTGCCTTTAAAAATGACCCATATGACTTATAAGAGTGCTTTCTGATTGGCAACCCTTATGGTAAAAGGAAAAGTACAGTTTTTATGAATATGCTTTGTATATTTGTTGTTCCGGCCAACAGTTTTATTGGTTGTGATAACACTGCACTGACCAAAGTAATTGCTGACATCTCAACGATGATCCAATCAGAACCAATCAGTGGTCATTTTCATTCGACACAGTGGTTGCTGGGAGCAGTTAACTCAATGTTTTTCTCGCAGATTAAAGAAATATGGCAATTTAAGAGTTGCTATTTTTGTGCGTTACATTAGAACAACCTGTACAGCTGGACTGATCTCATCCACGATTGTTGCCGTTTTCCACTGATGAAGCCGAGCAGCACGACAGGAGCTCGCGTGTCTGGAAAACAGGTCATTTTTACAGTCTGAACAGCTGCTGTTTCTCTGGCGAGGACAATGTACAAAAGAGTCATACAGTCACAGTGGGCTATTGATGCTGATGGACTATTGCTTCACATTTCATTTCAACTTGACACACTTTTAGCTTAGCTATTTTCCATGGGGAAAATCAATGCTATGGCAGTATGCGTTCCTTAGGCCAATATGTACACCACGGCAGAGGGGAACAGCAGGGCTGAGCCATGTCGACATTTTCACATCACGGTTTTAACTTCACAAAGAAATAAAACTATAATGCATGACAATGATGTGTGAGAAATATTGTCTTCCTTCTGCCTCATCCCATGCTACTTCCTCTTGTTCCCACTCAGTCCATGAATTCTGTTGTTTACTTGCCCATCAGGAGTAATTATTCCTCATGTTGACTGACTATTACAGCTTGGGGAGGACTAAACATGATAACGACCTTTTTCATTATTAAACTGCTACTGCTGACACTTCTGCATTGAACCTGTCTCAGCAGTGGGTCTTACTGATTAAGGCCCAATCGTGAAAGCAGGAGGCAGCGAATGGAAATGACGGTCAGGTGGTTCAGCCTTTATCACCTTCACTCCAAAGTGTTACATTTTCCTAGAGTCCAGCCCTTTTCCAAAAGACTAGGCAACCATTACTGTCTAACACTGCATATGTTCTGGACTTCATGCAATATGCAAACTGTAGCAAGACTCGAAAGTCGCTGAACAAACTCATAATTTTCCGGTTACTTCAGCGTAGTGCACCTTTTAACAACACAGAGCCACACTCTGATGAAACTTTGCTGCATCAGGAAAGTTTGAGGTCATCCCAAAAATAAGCCATAAAAACTCTCACTTTCCTCCCTCACCTGCTCTGATGGGACTACACAAGCATCTCTGTGGGAGGGGTGCCCACGCAGGTGTAAGTGTATCAGCGTGTGTGTGTGCGTGTGTGTGCTCCTCTTCCTCTCTTGCTGCGTCTATATGGGTCAACCATCTGGGGAGTTGCCAAGACCTTGGTGAAATGGGCAGCTGGCCACCACAGCTGGCCTGCAAACACACACACAGAGGAAAGCGTAGTGCCACCAGGTAACATCTGCATTGCCACCGCCCAGAGCAAGCAGCCAGCACGGCCACCTGAGCCCTCATTATGTTATCTGGGAGTGAAAGGGAGGGCTTTGTATGTGTGTGCATGTCTGCATAAGGGCAAAATGCTTGAGAATGAGTCCTGTAACTGTAATTATGGGGGAATTTGAGACTGCGTATTTGTGTGTTTATGTATGTTTGCATACAGGGACATGTTCCTCCGACACTGGGTTCATTCTCATTGAACAGGAATGTGGAGTTAATGGGCTTCTTCCAAGATGGAGGCAATAAGCAGCCTGCAGAGCTACTCCAAACTTCTTGTCTTTCTGTCGTACAATGTCAGTCCAGACTTTCCCACACCTCTTCTATTCAGTGGTTGCAGATAGGATTACAACAGAGGTAGTGGAAAAGTAGGCCACGACATGTTGTGTACACATTTCTGTGTGTGTGTCGTACACTGTGAGCGTATGAGATGTTACAACATAACATCAGGGTATCCAGTGAAGTAGGCTAAAGCTTACACCTGGTAAAATGAGAACCATTTGTGGGAAGCCTCTATCAGTAAGGTCTGTCCCTGGAGGACCCGCAAATGCATGCGTGTACACACCAACACTTCAGACACAAGTCCAGGTGATTCAATTTCCAAACCCAATAAATGCTCTTAAGACATTTTACAGCTTCTTTCATGTGCTTCACCTTGTAACATGCCACATCTTAGTTCGTCTGTGAAATCAATTAAAAGGAGCATTTCCAGGTGAGACTGGAAAAACTGACTGGACTGCTCTGTATAACCAGCCAGTGATACGCCAGGTGCAGGATGAAGGTGCTGAAATGGGGGAAAAAAAATGCATTCAAACACTAACAAGATAATCTTTTATTACAATCGCGGCCTTCATCAGGTAATCCCGGACAAATTGAGTCAGATAAATGTAGCTCCAAAGAATTGAGAGCTCAAGTCCAGTGCAATGTTTTTTGTTTTTTTTCAGTTTCCCTTCTTACACTCCGGGGAATAAATGAAGCGAGATCCGTGGCAATACGGCAAAGCCACCAGACAGTTTTAGTAGCCGGGTCAATGCAGCAACAACAACTCAAGTCTCCCCTCCCCGGATTACAGCCATGCCGCTGAGTAAGGCCTACTTAACTCCCAACTGCTCCAGTAAGTCTGCCCAACACTGCTCGTTTGGGCGCTGGATAGTTCCCTTGAGTTAATGTGAAGCAGAACAAGGAAGCAAAACTAAAAATCAGGGGAACTCGATCTGAAGTATATCAGTGGTTCCCACACATAGGCTCTACTTGGGCGACCCGCACAGGTAGATAAAATCTGAATACCATTTTTTTTCCCAATCAAGACGAGCCATTGTCATTTCATAATGCCCACAAACCAGTGGACTTCAGTCCCGCTGAGCACTGCAGCGCGAGTTTAACCCAGGATGTTGCACCACCTGTCAACAGGTCTTAGATGGAGCATTATTGACATTTGTGTTATTTTTTTTTTCTTGACAATATGTCAGTATTTTACTGCATCAACTGTTACAATAAGTACGGCCAATGAGCTGTTTATGTTTACATTTTTCAAAATAAATGACATGGTTGGGTTTTTTTTAACATAACAAACCGTGAATGTTGTGTATCATTACACCCTGAGTATTGGATGCCTAAAAAAGAATGTCTTGTCCTATTTAATGTGTTAATGTTAACGTTGCACATCTTATTTTAACTTATGAGGGTAGTTGGACTATGGGTAGTTATTACTGAACCTGCCCGAATCCGCCTCACACGCAGCGCCATCCACCACCACCACAAGTAAATGTCAACCTGTGGGAAACACTGTATATCCTTTTTATATAGGATCAACAATCACAACCCTGAAAGAGAGGTCTTGGGAAAGCAACAGAAAGAATCGACAGCCTCCTGGCGCGTTGCTGTTGGTGTCAATGTGCCAGGCCAGAAAACCACCGAGGGGGAAGTGAGGCAGGGGCAGATGTGCCTGTGGCGCTCGGGCCTCCGTCCCTCTGCCAGCCTCCCACCCCCCACTTCTTCATTTTCCACTCGTTGTTTTTTCCTCTCTTTTTTAAAGCCTTCGTCTGTTTGCCTGACACACGCCGACGCAAACACGGTTGTTTCCTTTTAGTGCTGTGTGTGTAAGCCTTAAGTGATTGAATGTTGGCTGCAGCAGCAGACTACGGTCGCACCAGGCGGCTCTCAGGTTTGAGTGTGTAATTGTATCCTAAGTGAAGTCCTTAATTGATAAATGCATGAGCTGTGATTACTATCTTGCCATAGCTACCTTAGGCCTGCTCTACTATGGACCAGTGAACAAAGCTGGCCTGATTTGCTATCTAGCTGCTTTCTGTCTGTCTACGTGTCTGTTGATTTATTTTTTTTTGCTGACTGTGTGACTGCCTGTAGCCTTGGAACTTCTAAAAATTGAAACTGCAATTCCCATAAAAACACAGAAGTCTGCAGGATTTCTTTTAGAGGCAAAAGGGCCTTCAAACTAGGAGTTCTGCAGAATCTCTACTAAAATACACGACGTGCTAATGAATCACTGTCAGAACTTTCAGGGGGAAAGAATTATACCATGATGTCAGTACTGTGCCACCCTTCATCTAATTATCCACATTATTCAAACCGAGAACAAGTTCTCTCGGAATTAAAAATGTAACCCCCCCTTCCACGTCATACTCAGTCTCTCTTCATCTCTTACTCAGTGGATAATGTTTTTATAAATAAACAAGACCATTGCAGACTAGAATGTCCTCTTTTTTTTTTGCTCTCAATTGCTGTTCTCTGTTTGTTTAGAGGTTGTACTCTGAGAAAGATTTGAAGCCATTACGCTGCAGAACTGCATTTGACATCTCTTTTCACCAGGCAAAGGCCATGGTTACATAAGGGTTACTATTTTAGTTTGGTAACGAACATGCCTCTGATGGAAGGACCAAAGAGATTTCTGCCAGTACCGCGACTCTCATGGTCAGTTTTAAAGTACCCTTAAAAAAAACTGCTGAGAGACAATATTCAAGTTTTATTATCCAGGTATTCTTTTGTTTTATTTATTGACTTCCTCCCTAGTGATTTTGCCTGTGATGTAATATTCCCTTATTAACTATTGTTGTCTGTTATACTTGATTGTTTTATTCAGCTTGCTGTACTTCTGACACTTTAAAAGAGCTCAAGGAAACTGCCTCACTCGTTAATTAATAACTGTAAGGCATTTTCATCTGCTTTGATGGAAAGCTATGCTGTGGACCGCAGTACTGATGATTCAATATGATACAAACACGCTGACTCAGGAGGGCTTCAATGTCATTTGCCCATTGGGTCATTCAAGGTAAACCAGAGACAGAAATAGAGAGAATGAGGGGGCAGACAAACAGTGAAGACAATGAGAAAGGCAGAGAGCTTAGTATAGCATGGAAATGGCACTACAAGAGCAAATGCAGATGTAAAATTGAGTGCTTTGTTGACGCAGCGAGAGAAAGGAAGAACAAACTGTAAAACTGTGCAGTGCATTCTTATTCTTGTGACCCTTTTGCTTCTGTCTGTTTACTATGAAAGAGTGGGACTTGAAAGCAGTGGCTCAACAGAACACTTGAAATTGAGACTTGCAGCATCTGGTAGGTTCAATGACCAAGCAAAGCGCACACTGATATAAATGACACAACAGTACTGTATGTCGTTAGGAGACGATGTTACCAGAGATTTCAGGGGACATGCACCACCACTACGTTGGAAAAAGTGAAAACAAAAACAAAAAAACCTTAAAGGTGCCCTGTGAAGATATGTTTATACTCTGCTGTTACTCACCAAAAGGTATTGTGTCTATCATTGAGATCAAACAATGCATTTCCTTCACCATAAAACATTTGCAAAGCTGATTTTTGGCACATTTTAAATCGTTAACATCTATGTCTTCTAGCTTGCAGTCTTCTCCCCTGCCTTTGTTGCTGCGTTACTATGTTTCTTTGAGTGTTGCCACCACCAACTGTCAATAAGCGGAATAGGTTAAAACCTGCAGCAGGAATGTGTATCGCATCAGCCACCTGCCATCAAGACAGGGACCCACTGGTAAAAACATTTCTCCATAATGCTACTAGTGATCAGAAACTCTGCAGGGTACCTGTAATATGGATGCTGTGTTTGGCACTACAGTATAGCGACGCTGTGAAAGGACTAAGCTAAAGAAAAAATGAGGCAACCACACTGCTCCGTACAAAGACAAGTAAACATGTTGAGGCTAAATTCAGTTCAGGCAGTGATTATAAAACTAATCAATTCAGTTATTAGACGACAGCGTTAACATTTTACTCATTTCGCTTTGCTGCGTGAGGCCTACATCTTTCTCCCTGAAGGTCAACGTTTCAAAAAATGTGATCATTTCTTCTGACTGGTCTTTATTCAGGCGAAGATGTTCGTTATTATACGCTGTGGGACATCCTGACAGTGAAATTGTTCATTGATGTGAAATACTATATGAAATACTAAAACTGTGGATATAGTGGACTTCAGGAAAGGCGTGCTGAGGTATTATTCTTTTTACTATTTGGCGTGTTTTGTCGTCTTTTGGTAAAATTATTTATACAAAATGTTCAGCTTTATGTTCATTTTGGGCAATATTGCAAATTTATTCTATGCAGCAGGTTGCAGCAAAAGATATATGTGTGTGTGTTAATGTGTTGGGACATTGGAGACACTGAATATTATCCACAAAAAAGGGACCTTACAGAAGAAGTCCAGGTACCACCGCTGTCATCAAAAGGATCGACTGCTTTGAAAAAACATGAACTACCACAATGTTTCCTGATGTGTTTCTTGACATCTCCTCAACAAATCCACACTGAAACCCGATCCATCATTTTCTTCGGTGGAGCTTGCTCAATACAAACAGCAATTGGTTTGAAACCTGCAAATTTCACCTTAAAAGCTACATTAGAGCTGCAATGGCGAAGTTCGCCCTTCTTAACAGTGTCTCTGGAGATTCGCCACATTTGCTCCAAATTCTTTTGTCGGGCATGGACGCTTCACCACCGACAGGAAAAAACACATTAGAACTTCAGAGCGAAACTGCAAACTGCCTCCTGAACAGCACCAAAGTAAGTTTCTGGACTCACCTATGCTCAACCCTTGGCCTCCTTCTTCTCTCTAGTCTGCTTTGGTACAAAGACATCTGGCCTGGTATTTCATATCATGCTACCTTCTTCTGGTTATTCATATCTAATCATTTCACTTAGGTGTTTATGAGTTTCTGTACTGTAAAATTATACTGCATATTTGTCAGATTCCAATGAAATACGCAGTGATTTCAGCCCAATTTCCATGCAAGCCAGGTTCACCGGATTGACAGAACAATCAGTTAGAGATACATCCTCCATCATCTCTGTTTAAGCACATCATCACTTCACTTATGACAGTCTAATCAATTCAAAGAGGCCATCTCTTGGCTTTTGGTGCTCATTTATGTGTGTGCGTGCATGCGTGTGTGTGTGTGTGTGTGTGTGTGTGTGGTGTCGGGGTATTCCTGGCACAGAGCAGCAGCAGATGTGAGAGGTAATTTGGAGCCCTGAGAGACGCTCTCTGATGTGTAACAAAGCATTATGGGTAAATTTGCTGTCATTGAACTTAAGTGGACTTCAATGACACAATGTTCTGTTCTCTCCTGACACACACACACACACACACACACACACACACACACACGTATATTTCTTTTTTAGCTAGCCTCGACCTTCTGGGTCACATTTTTGTGTGATGGTCAGATTCACCGTTACCGAGGCAAAAAAGAAAGCTTTGTTCCGGGCACTGGTTCACTCGTAAAGCACTAACAGGCTTTATGTTTCAAATAAGCCACTTACAGAGGCTGCAGAAGATCTGTGTGAAGCAATATTCACTCTTACATTAATGTTTTTTTTTTTGTTTTGTGTGCACTCACTCATTAACTTGTACTCTAAATCCCAAATGAAAACTGACATAGAGGTTGCACTATGTGTTCACACTATACACTGTGTAGGGATAGTCACAGGCCGGCACTGGTGTGCTAAAATGCCCAAGGCCATGTTTATATAACTAGTTTCCTAACATGGGAATGGGTCACACTCACACTGCAATTATGACACAATAGAAAAAGAGACACAGAGGGAAAGAAAAAAAACAAAGTGTAGTTAAAATGCTGACCAGCTGAACAAGGTATGATTTGCAGCATTAATGTCCTCAGGCCAGAAGAGTGGGCATGATACACCGTTGATATCACCACACACGAATGGTGCTTGTAATTGCAATAGGGTGAGAGAGAGAGGAGTGCGTGGCAGAGTTAAAATGAAATGACATAATGGGACAAACTAACATCTAAAAAGGTGGGCAGAGGCATAAAGCAAGCAGAGGCTAACAGACTGTTGGCAGCAGCATTTTTGACATGAACAGACAATGAGGTCATGGGCTGCCAAGGCTGTTTTTTGTTGTTGTGCTTCTTGTTCCTGCTCACCCAGGGCCTTTGATGGCACCCATCCGTAGCATAGCTTTAGCCTTATTGATAATGGCTTACTCCAGGGTGTTGATACTAACTCGTTTTCTACCTCTCCCGATTCATTCCTCTTTCACCCAAACAGACACTGAGGTAATGATGTTCACTCTATATCGCACACAGCAACGCTCAGACAAAAACACACCAGCACTGGCCTGGGGGAGATACCGAAATGGGGTCAGGAGGGAGAGAACAAGAGAGGAGATGCAGTCATATCCACAGCGTTTGGAGGGAGCAGAGGGGTGATTCCCTCCACTGAAAGACAGGAGGAACGCAGTCTGTCCACAAAAACCTTCCCAGTGAGGGCTTTGCAAAGCCAAAGACACAAGATCAACTCCGCCTGCTATATATGTATTATGATCATGTTTACATCAACAGTCAGCCAACGGCACATAATGTCATCTGACTGCTTAGAAATGCACTAAAACATGTCAGCAATTTTCTGTCATTTCCTGCATGCAACATTCAAGACATTGTCGTTCTACCGCATCAATTTTTCATATATTGACTGGGCGGTCACACATGGCTTGGCATTCAACGACAGCACCACACATAGTACAGTACTGTACATATGTTTTAAAGAGAGCAAAAAAAAAAACTACAGTGGCAAAGTAAGGCGGGCATGCTCTGTCTTTCTCTCTTGGCAGAGACGTTAGACATCTCTAGCAGAAAAAGAAAGTTAGTTAAGAAAGTAGGCGATTCCTAAAGGTGTTTGAAATCTGGATAAAAGTGGTAATGTTTTCATAAGGGCCATCTTCAGTCAGTCTGCATTATCAATATTAGGGCTGATCAAGCATTTTTTAATGGAGCTGTAACAGCTACATAAAGCCTGACTCATCTTGATCTTTTGCCCATTGGGCTTGTCAAATCTGTGCCATGTTAAAACAAACCTTGAACATTCTCCTAATGTGCAGCACTGCAAGTGCGGAGCGACTCAAACAAATAAACTGCAGTAGGCGGTTTCAGTGAACAGTGACGGAGCCAGCAAAGTGAGCAGAGCTGCTTTGAGTAACAGAATAGTTGTTCTACTGCGTTTGCCTCTATTTCAGTGACACTTTGTAGATGCAGCATGCCTGCAAAGTGCTGCTGCTGTTTGAAATCCTGTCCAAACCTTCATGCAACAGCAATTTCAGAATGACACTCCTGTCTCCATGGACACAACACAAAACACTGTGGGAAACCACAACAGTAAAGCTGGCTATATTTTCTTAATTCAGAGCTGCTCAGCTGTACTATGTCTTGGAAAGTGAAATTGTCTTTAACCTTAGCAGTAGCTGAAAAACATTTTTCTCCAGTTTTGTCAGTATCCTGATGTTGCTTTACAGCACATCGGCAAATGCATGTTAAAAACTGTAAAAAAAACAAAAAAAAAAAAAAAAACAATCATGACCACAAACCTTCTGTTCATCATGAAAACAAACTGACATTTCACACATACATTTTCTTTGTTTACAGCATCGGCTTTCTTGTAAATAGAAAACCTGAACAAGCAAATCAGCCCACAACAACTCGTCTCCTGCCAACATATACGAAGCTGATAATGAGTGACTCATCAGTGCTAATTTGCTGTGCTAATTTTATCGGCAAACTTCACAGGCTTGAATAAACCTCGCTATGGCAGAATGGGCGAACAGCATGAGGCTCAACACCAACGCGGCCACACTGTCAAGGAGCTGCCGTGTTGTGTGTGCGCTGAAATGTCGACGCCCAACTACATGTTTTTTTTTGTTGTCACAACCCCACTGAGGACAACACAATACACCTGTGTACATGGGGTGCTTTAATTCACGTTAGCTTGTTGTGGTAACAGCAATCAAAAGAAGAATACGCCACCATCAATACAACACAGACAGTCAAAAATGTGAAAACTGAGGCTCTCATCACCACTGAGCTCACCTACTCGTTCTGCTATCCACATTAATCCTAAAATAATGAACTTTGCATCTCTAGACTTGACATATTGATAGCCGTCTTGTACCAGCAGTCTGGCTCATAGTACAGAGCAAGCCAACCAGCTGGAGCATTTGGAAATATGTGTGTGCATCTGTGTAGCAGCATGTCGATTTGGTGTAGATATTCCACTCATTTCAGTTCTTATATAATGGAGATCATTTCAGAAATATGTGACGGCAAACTCATGCCATGACGCAGTCATGTCAAAAGTGCTCACTGCTGCAGGGAGAAAACAACATCACTACAGATCACAAATGTTCACTGAATGGATCCAATAAAATACACACCCAAGTAACACTCCCTACGCAGACCCCTGCAACAACAAACTGATCTTTAGAAATGACTACAGATGGATCTGTTGAACTTCTATAAGGTTTTCTTACCTGTAACACATCTGTGCTTGTTTTTATCCAAGCATTGATCGTTTCAGTAAGACTGATTATTCTGTTTTAGTTTTTAAAGTTACAAACACTATTCAAGGGACACCATATATAGCATATTACACTGCAAGCCTAAAGGTGAATTTACACACTATATCCCTTTGTAAAACTTCATGATTCTTTATTTTCAGCAGACATGACAATGGACAGATTCAAAGTCATCAATCTCAGATAGATGAAAGAAACAGTACATTTATAGTACAGTAGTCCCATTTGATCTGTTTGTTTTCTTTCTTCTCAAAAAATGAAATACAGATTATTTCAAAAGTGTCCCACAGACAACTGGGCAAAGTAAATAAATTGCACTGGAGAAACCGTTTTCCAACCAACACTAGCAGCCCTGCAGTAGGTAGTGTGTGTCTGTGTGAGAGACGGGGAGAGGATGACAGTGGGGGACAGTGAATCATGTGGTTTAAGGCGCTGTATGTTTTAATATCACCTACGGAGAACAATCTGCCATGGTGTTAGGTTGGGGGTTTTCCCTGCCAATCTAAATCTAAAGTGCTTAAATCTGAAAAATAAGTGTTTTCATTTTGATTATCATTTTGTATTATTTACTATTTACTATGTACTTCGAGTGAGACTATGTCGTTTTTTGATGTAAGTAATACATTCTTCCTCTCACAAAATAAAAGTTAAAGTCATATGTAATAAAATACATAATTTCTCATGACGGTATACTGAGGGGTTTTGCAGCTAAAGTGTTACTTGGTCTGGAATGACCACTAGCTTATGGTGGCTAAAGTTAGCTAATGCTAGCAAACTTATATATAGACTTTGCTTTGTAACTGACATTGCTGAAGTCAGTTTGGGGCTTTATGATTCTTCTCTACTCGTACTGTTACGCTACATTTTACCATTATCCTGTAATTGCAATTGTCACAGGCACGTTTTCTATGCTTAAGCTAGCACAAGCATTAGCTGGAGCTGATTCCATGAAGCAGACTAATGCTTTAACATCACTGTAAGAGGGTGAACATCATCCAAAACATGCTGCATCAATAATGTGTTGAATAAAAGACCAAGAAGTAAGTAGTCAGCTGAGAGCGCTCATATGGGGATACTGTAATTAGTTTGTTTGAACTCTTCTGTATATAACTTTGCTGATTAATAATCAAAGTTAGCTTGTATGAAAACTCCATACCTTATATACTCCCAGGTACAGCTTCATGCACTGTCAGATTTTTAAAACAGAGGCTTTTATAATCATTTATGCATTTATGTTGCTGTTGTACAATTAACAGTGTCTTGACAAGCTGCTACAAGTCAATAATCAAAATTGCAGTAGTGGTAAAACACAAAATGTGTTATCTTATATTTCATTAAGCTATAATAAAGAGTACATACAGAGGGATGGGTCGATTTCTGATGTGTCATAGAGAAGTTTAGATAAGGGGCCCTTCCACCAAGGTAGCTCCAGCATCTGAGTAATCTATTTTAGCCACGCTGTCCATTTGCCTGCTCTTCCATTCTGCTTGGCTACCCTTGCTCACTGACTGAGAGGTTTGCTGCGTGGCGGTAGGGGGTGCTAAGCCTGTTGAACCAGGAGTGCACACAAATAGCTCATGCATGCACAATGTCTGATATACACTCCATCTCTATTAATATTTTAAATCCTGCTTTTCAATCGCTTATCACTCCCTTTCTCCCCTTCCTCTGCTGCTCTGAGAGCAGCTCCATAGTATCCATCTTGTTGGTATCGACTGCTCCCTCAGTGAGGCCCCCCCTGAGAACCCCCTGTACTCAGCAATTCATTTAAGTGGAAAATAAAAATCTCAGAATCTGTCATCATCTGTGGTTGCAAAATGCTTTCTAAAACCCAATTAGGACAGAATTTATATTCCAGCTGCTCTATACTGTAACTACATGACTAGGGTTAGGGTGTAATCCTGTAATAAGGTATATTGGGGTATCATTATACTGTCACATGACCACTCTTCAGGTTAGAGATGGATAAAAAGATGCAAACAAGTTGGTCACTCGAGAGAATGCAATTGCAAAAGTAACAAAAAAAAGAAAGAACTTTTTCCCTTCATGTCAATACAAGTTAGTACCCAGATACCCCACTAACCATTTTACTACAACTAATTTACAAGGAAAGAATATAGTAGGTTTTTAGTACACAAGTCAATTTCAGTCAAATTCCTCTGGTGTACTTTTGTTTTACTTAGTACACTATTGGTCTTTGGGGGCTGTTTTGTTTCTGCTTTATAATATGTGTAACAGTGTAAATTTAGATTATTTTATAATGTGTTATAATGTATTTATTAATATTATTGCTTCTCTGGGAGTGATTTTTAAAATCACCAATTGTAATTATGCAGATGACACACACATTTACCTGGCTCTGTCACCTGCTACACTATAGTTCCTCAGATCCCAAAGTGTGTTGACTATCATCTTGAAAACATACCAATCACAAGGGTGACATATAAGAACTTGTCCCTGCTTGTATTTCCAGCTGGTTGGACTATTTCTCAGGTCTCCCCAGCTGCTTGGGTCCTAAAAAGGAAAAAGAGAAACTAAACACATCACACCAGTTGTCAAGTTTCTGCACTGCTTTCATAGACTAGAGTTTAAAATAATACTGCATGTCAACAAATGTCTCCGACCAAACTATATCTCTGACTGTGTTTTTACCATATGAACCCCACAGGTCAGCTTTCTGCTAACTGTTCCCAGAGTCCAAAGTCAACATGGAGACGCAGCATTTAGTTTTTATGCACCACGTAGCTGAAGATAACTTCTTGAAGATTTCCCAGCCTGACAACGTTAAAAGTAGAGGTACATATATATCACATATCTAGATACACGGGCAACAATACGATTCAGGGACGATACATTTTAATACAGAACGATTTGGTGCGATACGATGCAATCTGATTTAATCACTTCTACTGACCTTAAAAATGGCCAGACTTTTCCTTAGTTCTTATCAAATCCAAATGTCTTCCAAACTTTAGATTTGGTGGTGCACTGTAAACTGTGTCGGACATGTTTTGTTTTTACCTCGCAAGCAACAGTATGCCAACTTTCCTCTCATGACAAGAGAGTCTCGCGTTTACCTTTGACCTTTTACGAGAGTCTAGACGCTGCGCAGAATTACCATCAAAGCTTCAGTCAACTGATTTGTAACTTCAGAATTGGACCATCGACCGGTTGGTGCTACATTTAGATCGATCCATCTTTAACGTCAAAGCCAGATTCTGATTTGTATTGGTGAATCGTTACACCCCTACTTTAAAGCTAAATTCTATACATTTGACTGAATCTCACCAGCACTCACCATAATCCACCTTACTTTTGAACTTCCTTCTATTTATTTCTATATTTTTAAATTGCGTTTTAATGCTCATATAATGAGTCTATGTGTTATGCAGAGTACTCTGAATGCTCAATAAAAAAAAACATCGTCTATAGAAGTTTAATTGAGGTTCAACATGTAGAGATCTGCCAGAGACAGCAATCTCCATGTGCACAGCTGATTGTAGTGAATGATGACTGATTCAGTAGGTAGGTTACTAAGGTTAACAATGAAATAATTGCACACCGAAACGTCTGTGTGAGTTACACTCCGCTGTGTATCGTTTGAGGAAAGTTAATTCCCCAGCTCTTTCACTCTGGTGTGTACACCACTCTGTTTCTTCTGATGTTAACACACTGATTCTCTGATACAGCTTACTGATAATGAGTTGAGAATCATTAATTTTTAGGCCTGAGCCAATTTCACTTTAAAACGCAATTAACTTACTTCTTCTCTATTAGTGTTAAACACTATTACACACACACATGAACATGTACCAAGTTGTACACACACACACACACACACACACACACACATAAACAAATGCACAACCATTCTTTCTTCATCACACACACACACACACACACTTAGTCTCCCTATATCCAGAGTGCTAATTATAGCTTGCCCATTAATCAGCGACAGCTGTAATTATACTAATTCCAGTGTGTAATCTGATCAAGGTGAGGAAGATCAAATCACAGCCTTTCTGTCCTGCTAGGCTTTAAGGGGGTCTCAGTAATGGTGGCGACAGCGGTGAGGTTGTAAGGAAAATTGATTTAGACCAAAACAATCTGATTCGACTCGGTACGGTGGTTGATTAGAGGGGCAAAGTACAAGCATGTGTGTAAATAAAGCTGTCTCTGTTGTCTGCAGGCCTTTGTGGCTGCTAAATTGCTTTTATTAATTCAACAATGTTTGTATTGTTAGAACTGAACGCAACATGGGAGGAATGGATGGCTAAAGTGCCACAGTGACTACAGAGAATACTATGTAGTCGTCTACCAATGTCTGGCTGGGCTTTGTGTTCACTGTCAACTGGAAAACTGGAGTTTTCATTTGCTTCAACAACCAGAGTTCCCAGTGAAATCAACAAACTATTTCAGTCATACTTTTATTCCTCTCTATGTTGCTTGTTTAGTCAGAGACACAAAAAATGATAATTAACTACATATTTCTGGTAATGCAAAAGTTGATATAAAAGAAAAACACACTGAATCAAAAAAAGAGCTGCTGTTCTAAGTTTGTATTTTAAGTGACGTGCAATGCAAGCTTCTCCAGTAGCTTGTCTGTTTCTTTCTTACATTATGTCGTGTCTAGAGTTTATATTAGATTACAGGACACAGTGTCAAGTGGGGGCAAACACTAAATTCAAATGAATATCCTTATTAATCTATTTTTTTTACACATAAGGCTAAACTAGAGTTGATGCCAATCTGACAGTGATGAGCCTGACTGAAATGGTCTGTTTTATCTGTAGGAAGGTAATGAGATATTTCTCTCTTTGTTATATGGTCTGCGTTAGTTAAGAGGCTATTATTCACTGACTATATATGAATTTCAGTGCACTATTTTTAAACGTGTGTGTGCAGCTCTGTGTTCTGTGTGTGGCTGACTGAGGACAGCCTTTTGTCTAGACATGAATTCATCCCCTGACAATAATGCCTGTAACGGCGGATAACTAATGCAGACCTGCGTGATGGATTTTTATTAATGTGGGGTTCTTCCATAAGTAGCACGGTGCTGTTTTATCTGTGCACCTGTGTGTAATTGAAGTGTGGATTGGGTGTCAAGAATGCGCCTCCTGAAACTGACGAAACACAATCCGCTAGAGAGAAGACGAATCACTCTTTCTTACTTGTTGAAACTACAGAAACACTCGCAGTTGTACACAGCGTTGCTTATTTTATCACATAAACAATCTTTGGCAGTGTACAGACAGCGACTTGCATGGAGCACACAAACCCGACAACAAGTGTTATTTTGGCCTGTTATCACCTTATTCATGGATTAACGTTACTTAGCGACAGCTGACAGCCATGTTTGTCATGTTAACCAGTGAGAGCTAAAAATGCAAAGCCGCTAGCTGAGTGTTGTGTACACTGCTCTTTGCTAATAAGCGAGGAGACCTAACAGCTTCGTTACCGTCTGAGTTTAGCTAATCCGTGTATTTTGCCAACCCAGGCTACTGTGAAATGTCCCTCTCTTGTTCACCATTGACTATTTTCTAAGCCCCGCCCCCCTAACCACTGTTGCTACCACTGTCAAGCTTTCCGTTCTCACCCTGCACATACGCTGTTTACAGTGATCATGGTGGCAGATTCACCACGCCAACATGGGTCATGGGTCCTTGATTTCAGACAGGCGACAGCAGGATTCTTGGGTTGGTTGTGAGTTGGCTGAAAACGCTGTCTCTGGCTGAAATGTCTTGCATACATGTCATCATGCTAAAAGACTGAAGCTAAAGCTACACGTCCCACGTAGTCAGTCAGCATCCTCACCAGCTGATGTAAAATCAAAAGAGGTTGTTCTTTATTGTATCTCTTTTACAAACAGTACGTTTCACTTGTACAAGGGAAAAAGGCTTTGAGGATGAGTTAGTGAGGCATGCTGAAGGTTTGCTCACAATATAGTATAAACTCACTTCTGCAAGTGCTTTTACTGCAGATGTGGTTTTGGAAAGGTGATAAAAAAAAAAACAACCACCCTACAAACTCTTTATATAACGGGTAACTTTCTTATTACAGCCCCATGCACAACAATGTTCTGTGTTCAAGCTAGAAAATGTACATTGGGCACTTTCTATGGAAAATATTGGCATTGGTATGGGCCTATGAATCCAGTATCAGTCAGGCTCTATTGGACACTCTGCTAGTCACATAATCAAAACACCACAAATGTATAATCATACTCATGCTGACTATGTACACAACATGTCAGTGCCAAATAATAATACCTCGGGCCATCGTTTATCCAAGAAGTACACAGAAGTGATGTGATGAAAGATACGTAAACACAACCCTGCCATTGTGGTAATATGAAGTTTAATCACTGCTCCAGATGCACCAAGTGCCATCTGTAGTTTGTAAAGTGTAAAACAGATGTCACTGAGACAGTAAGCAGACTGACTCTGCTGGGTCGAATCTACCCCATCAGTGATAGCAGCCTCTGTTACGGCTTTGCCTCAATGACTACACTGTTTTCGCATCTGGTCACCGCTTCCTCTTCCAGGTTCCAAAACAAATGTGGTGTGCTTTGATACCGGATCCATCCGTCTACTGGACGCAGTCAGATGGATGGAAACAAGTGTGCATGTGCGATTGTATGACAGCTAGCGAGGGTAAAAAAGAACTGTGAGAGAGTGAGAAACAGATCAACAGAGTGTGGGTGCAGAGTGTGACAGAACTCGGGTACTCTACAGATGGATTTTTCACATAAATACATGCTAATCAGTGTGATGCAGTGTTGTGAAGCAATGCGGCTACTAGATCATACACAACATATGGTGTTGGAGCATCTGAAGAGAGAGAAGCCAAAATACAGTAACATAATTCTATTAAAACAAAAGGCAAAATTTAATTTAAGATATCTTTGAATGCTGATGTTGATTTTCAACAGAAAAGAGTCAAAATCAGCAGCTTTCCAAAAGCAACATTAGAGGGAAGTGATTTATGAGGATGAGAATGTGAGAAAAGGGGATAGATGTTAATAGGAACTTTTAAACAGAGGCCAAATTAAGGCATTCATGGTGTGGAGGGAGAGATGTGAGACATACTGCGCGGGGGACATGAAAGGGACATGTGCATGCCGGTGTTCTGGAAATAACAGGAAGTTAGTTATCAGAGTACACACAGCTCAGGGAGGAATTAAGGTACTTTAAAACCCTCAGCGCCTGCTTGCCCCAATTTGCATCAAAGATTGTGCCCCTTCTCGGAGTCATAACTCAGTCAATTTTAGTCATTTTTAGATTCATAAAGCCTTTAGGTTGTTCTTTGGTTACAATCCAGTAATCCAGTGACAGTTGCCCATCCATGGGTACATTGCAAACAGGAACTTCTAATGGCTAATTCAACATACAGTACCTTTAATGGTGCACATTTGTCAAAATGTAAACAAAAACAAGTGCGATTTTGTCTGAGGGGGGCCAACAGTGTCTTGTGAAAACTTTGGGACTTTATTGGCAGAAGCAGAGGGCGATATCATTTCTTTGTGAAAATGATTGAATTCCTTGAATCATTTGAGGGGGCACAATAAATGTTTCAGTAACAGAATCCTAAGCAGTGTGGGGATCAGTTTTAATGGTCCTTCACTAATGGAGGTCAGCCAAGCAGGTCTGCTATCAAAATTCCAACAGATCCTCCACATCACTGTCCAGAGAGTCAGCCGAGGCATTCAATATATAAGCGGAGGATTTCTCTGGTGCAGTATTTTAACGTGCCTCGGCTTGACGTGCTTGAATTAAAGCGAGAGACTGACATTATACTGGTTATACTGCCCTGGTTACTGCTGATTAAGCAGAAAACCTCTGCGATAGGTTCATAATTTATGTAGCTACGCATACAGTAAACACAGTGTGTGTCATGTGCTTCCATGTCTTTGTGTGTGTTTGAGTCAATGTGTGTGTCTTCAGACAGGGAAGCGATAAGCAGTGGATGGCAGAGTAAACTCAAATCGTGATTCTGACACAGCAGACCTTCTCTCAGCTTTGCACATGACGCAGCTCTTTTTGTGACAGCGTGACACCACGGCACACAAGCCTGAATTATAAGCCCCAGCTGTAGGGCCAAAGGTCACCCTTCCAGCAGTTCCCATTTCATTTCATTGGTGCACTGCTTGGACGCACAAACATGTGCTCCTGACACCGATGAAATATGACTGGCCTAGTTCCTGGTGGCATGAGGGTTAAATCCTCTGAGGCTGTCACCTTTGTTGCAGCAACAAGAAAACAATTATTAAAAAAGGTGTGTTATTATTGCACACACATCTCATCCTCCATCACACAGTGAGGACCTGGCACTGTAACATGTGATGTATCGCAGCCATCAATACAACCGGAAACAGTGACACCAAGCAAAACGTTTTTAGGGATGCGTATATTATCAACAGCTGCTTTACAGTGGATTGGAAAGCCTTTTCTCAGTTTTCCTCTCCAGGTTCTTCTAGCTGGCACACGAACGGCAAAATTCTCTCCAAACAAAAACGTGAAATACTCTTCCTTTTCTTTATACACCTTGTGCTCTGGCATTGCAATAAAAGCCACAAAAAACAAATCTAAACCACTATGACGTTAGCAACTCACTGAATTGTATATAAAAACATACAACTGGAGTGCCACAAGCTTGTCAAATGCCCCGTCTTCTTCTGCTACCCAGAAGCAACACAGCACACTGGATGTGGCTGGATGAGCGTTGGCTCTCTTGCCAACACTGCACTAAATATTCATTACAATAATGGAGGGGAGGTGGAAGCAGGAGGGCAGGGTGCCACGGGTTGTGTTTCTAACCACGCAAGCTACAGGAATGTTGTTGCCATAAACACACACAAATGTCAGCACACACACAGGACAGGACATCGGCTAAAAATTCAGCATTATAACTAATGGAAATCAACAGCAGGTTTGGCTCGCATGACTGTTTGGCAGTTAGATGATGTAAGCAAACAAATATGTGCTTACAAATGCAGAATGTGTGTGTGTGTGTGTGTGTGTGTGTGTGTGTGTGTATTTGGGGCTGATACAGAAGCTAATGCTGGTCATGCTACCTGAGAGTGTGTGCTTCACAGGATTGGACGATGAGCGAGCCGGTATGATACAGAGACAGGCAGAGCTGACAACATTGTTTTATGCCTTTGTATACTTTTTCTCCACCTTTGCACTGGGAGAAATAAAAAATAAAAAAGTCCTAACACAGACAGCATGGTGCCATTACCTGAGCGTCACTGGGCACGGCCCCCGTGTAGCAGCCTGTGGGGATCAGAATCTTCTCAAGGCGGCCCTCCTTCTCTACCTGACAGTTCCTTCCCCCTAGCGCCCAGCAGGAAAATGGAGACTATTTAAGAGGAGTGCAAGGAGGGCGTTAAATGTCTCCTCTTGTCAATAACACCGCCAGTGCCTGAGCTCTCCCTGGCTGTCCGCGAACAATAACTGCTCCATGTCACTTAAAGTGTGAGGGCGAGGGATTAAGTATTGTGCCTCCATAAAGTTGACGGGACAAAACTGAAAAAGAATGGTCAAAATTGATGCAAAAGAGGCCAACACATCCTGACTTTTAGTCTCTAGCTCAAGCTGAGAAAACACTCGATCCCACACTTTAAACACACATATCTTCAATCTAAAGTCTCAAGCACTGAAAGTTGGATAGTTTTGTTCCTTTTTCAGAAAAAAGTATTTTATCTCAAGCCCAAGCTAAGATAAACCTGATGACATCACTATGACATCATCAGCGTTATTGTCTTTAGACTTTAGAAAGCTCCTCTAGAGCCACAGAGGATATTATACAACCACTTTCACAGGCCGAGTAGTACTCCTAGTGATGAGTAAACTGTCCCTTCGTGTTGTGGTGACTCATTCGCTCAAGATGAAGATGAAAGGGACATGGGTACATACTGTGTGTACAGTACATAAATGTATTTCCATGCCCTTTAATTAATCATCCTTACACAACAGAGCAAGGGTTTCGAGATCTAATCGAATGGGGGTAAGTGGAGGAGACAGGCAAAGAGAGACAAAAGGAGAGGGAGGAAGAGTCCAGGATCCCCTGATATTTGAGCCATTCTAAAAATAGCCACACTGGAGCACAGATATGGATTGTACTCCTCAAAGTCTTCAAAGAGCAAAGGAAGAAAAAGAGAGCAAAAGCTGCATATATTCACTTAAAGGTGAACACTCGGGGTGATGCGAGTTGGCATCAGGGGCACGTATGTATGAGTTACAACACTGTTCACGAACTCTGCCTCGTACTGAATGTGAACCTGGTAACGTTACTCCTAATGTGGCATCGGTCACTGGAGTGACTCCAGGGTTGAAGGAGTCATGTAGCCAGCACACTGCAACTTGCGCACTGAATTTGTTTTGTTCTCTTATACTTCTCTCTTGCTTGATCATACTCCCAGACATACATCCACCGTATGATTTGTCTGAAATGTTGGTCATCTAGGAATCCCGCTGCTGCAACCTGTAAGTCACTGTGTGTATGAGTGCCAGCTAAATGCCTGAAACCTCACAGTTCTGGACTCACCGCTCCACTGAGTAGTCAACGGGAATGCTGTTTCATTTGCCAATCCTTTGCAGTCCACAGATGCCACACACCGCAACTGCAGGAAAGAAAATTAGATGATTAATATACATGTGATGTGTATACATGAAGTATTCTGGACTAGTTCATACAGTATAAATTAACTATGTTCATTTCTTGAAATAAACATGAAATAATAGCTAAATATCATACAAATATATATTTAAGAGATATTTGAGGTTGTTGGATTTCTTCCCTCAAGTACGCCATCAAAAAATATTTAATTCATTAATGTGAGTCTGGTTTAGAGTGATCCTGCAGGAAATCCTCTGTACCCAGTCTCCTTTTAACTGTAGTGCTGAAATAGGGCTTGACCAGTGTCACACACAGGGTGGAGGATTTCTAAAAAAGGAGCTGAAATACGAGTTTTCTGAGGAGATGTCGCACATTCAACACATGCAGCAATGAAAAGAAACAAGGCCAAGAATCTCTGCAGGCAGACGGTAGAACGTCACGGATCGCCACGGCATAAGCAGAGACCGCTGGCCAACACCCTCCTGACCCTGCCCCGGGCAACTTGACTCTAACCAGCGCCAACCACAGCAAAACCACAACAAAACAGCACTTAAAACAGAGTGGCAGTGAACAGCCAAGACATCCACAGGGACATGGGAAAAGGGAGCAGATGTTGCCCCATTGTCCAATCACATTAGTGACAGTGATTCCACTATTGCAGGCACAAGGACGGAGGGCTATAAACAAAAAATGGGAAGTGACACTGGCAAGGTTTAGCATGGACTGAGCCTGAGTCACAGGCTTCTAAATAAATTACAAATCAAGTTGCTTGTCTCACATTGCCCAACCAACCAACCAACCAACCACTGCCCTTCAACAGTGACAAACAGATATTTTATATTCTGAAAGCCTCAGAACAAAATGTAAAACTCTATGAATCCTGCTCAAATTATTATAATTAGATATTTCAAGCTTGAACTTCATCCTCTAACAGAGCACTTCCAGGCTGAAAAGAAGTTGGCTTGTCCCTTTAAAAAAAAGCCTAGCAGGCTGAGTCTTGCAGACCATATGGTATCTGCTTGGGCATATGGGAAACTTGGTTGGAAAAAGAAAACTGTTCATCTATTACATCCTCCGATGTCCTGTGGATATGTGTGTGTGTGTGTGTGTGTGTGTGTGTGTGTGTGTGTGCGCATCTATCATCTGTATTCAAGACATCCACCAAGGTGCTCTACACCTCTCTGAGCTGCCATAAGGATTTTTTGAAGAGGAGTCACCTTCCTCAGTTAGGAAGTTAGCTTCAATGTACATATTTTGCCATGCAACATGTGCCTGTGTGTTATTATGCATATATGGCTTTCCACGTTAGAAAACAAGCTTATTATTCTCACATATCTAAGCATACAGTGCACACAGCTCAGGTTATATCAGGCTAGCCCTAAATGTCTAAATACTGTAGATCAGTGCTGTTTCCATACCAATTGCACAACTCAGTACATTCTTATAAATCATACATTCAAACACCACCCAGCTTCGGCCAGAAGCTGAATCATGTTATACCTACTGAAAATTCAATACACTATTCCACTAAAATCGCAACTCCTCACTTCTGCTCTTCATATTATCACTAATATATCAAAGCTGTATCTGGCCCACAAGCCCCAGCATTGATGTAATGGAGATAAAACAGACTTTTTTACCTTGGAAGGATACTGTGAATGCAAAATACCAAAACATGAGAAATGTCCTTGACACAGTCTTGTTACATTTACTAACATAATACGGCATCTACCAGCATCTAGAAATAACTTTCCATCATCGTTTTCCAGTTGCATGGCTTGATGTGAGCTAAATGCAGCAAAGTTGCGCAAACAAAAGATTAAGAAGAAGTCAGCAATGAAACTGGAGCATCTGCGCACTGTATGCACAAGAGCTTTGGTTGGTTGTTGTTAATACAGTGTAAGATTTGTTACATAAGTCAGCTGTGAGTTGCTATGACTCACCTTGTGTTTCTTCTCTATCTTCTGTTTTACTCGGTCACAAGACAGAAGAGAGAGAAGAAACACAGGCAACATTAGCACTAGCCTAGTCTCTATAGGACTGCTAATTTAGCAGTAGTGAATACATCGGTTTGAGTTTAGGAACATTCAGCCACAACTACTATCTGCTCTGGGGATTCTGTCTGGTCCTCTCCACTAACTATCCCGAGCAGTGGAAACACAATCTGAGGGCTAGTGGTGACAGCAGAGGGTGAAGGTTGCTTGCTCTTAAACTATGAGGATGTCTGTGGTGAAACATGACCCTGTACCAAGGTGAAATCTCATTATAACGCTGCATCAAGGCGCACTATTTTGCTGAAATGGAGGGGAATAACTTGTATCCCAGAGCTGACCTTTGCTTCCCCCCCAGCAGCAGCAGCAGCAGAGAATCTGCATAATGTGGTTCATCCTGACAGTCGTTTTTCACTGTGATGCTAAGTCTGTTACAAAATCCTTAGCAGCTGCAAATCTTATTGAATGCAGCTCCTGATTCAGTGGTTTTTGCACAGACTCTGCATTCTCAGGAACCAGCGCTGCAGTTCCACACAAGCAGCTGAACACAGTGGCAGATGTCAATCGTGATACATTAAAGACAACAACTGGTGGGCAATTTAATGTTAATGAAGCAGGAACAAAATGCTTGGGTTGCTGATTCTTAAAAGGAGCTTTGCACGTCATGCCGCTTCTTAATTTGTAAAAACCTGAAGACAAAACCGTTTTCAAGTGCCAACTGCTGTTAATGGGGCCTGCCCTGAGCTAATCCAAACTTTCATCACAGTGCAATTAACCCTATTTCCAGAGAGGGAGAAAGAGTTCACTTGCATCTCTGACGTCACATTTCCCAGAGGCAGAAACCCCAAACAGTGCTCAATGATCTGTGTTTCTCTCTTCCCGTTAGTTAAGGAGAGATGTTGTCGCTACCAATAAGAAAATAAAACAGCAATATAGGTTCATCAGTGGGTTCATTATACATCCTCGAATCATCTGCACCCTCAGTTCAAACTGTGGTTAAG